>NC_091440.1:96249844-96549844 GCF_964237555.1 Oryctolagus cuniculus | reverse complement strand
TTTGAGTCCCAGCTGCTCTACTTCCAATCCAGCTTCCTGCTAATGTGCCTGGGATAGCAGCAGAAGATGACCCACAGGCATCAGTGTGGGTAGACCCAGAAGACGCACCAGGTTCGTAACTTCGGATTGGCCAGATTGGCTATTTGGGAAGTGAACTAGCAGATGGAGGACCCTCCTTTCTCTCTCTCTCTCTCTCTCTCTCTCTCTCTGCCTCTGCCTCTCACATAAATAAATAAATAAATCTTTTTAAAAAATAGAAAGGCAAGAGGGGAAGGGTTGAAAAGAAGATATGGTTGGGCCAGCGCCGTGGCTCACTAGGCTAATCCTCCATCTGTGGCGCCAGCACACCGGGTTCTAGTCCTGGTCGGGGTGCTGGTTCTGTCCTGGTTGCTTCTCTTCCAGTCCAGCTCTCTGCTGTGGCCCGGGAGGGCAGTGGAGGATGGCCCAGGTCCTTGGGCCCTGCACCCACATGGGAGACCAGGAGGAAGCACCTGGCTCCTGGTTTCGGATTGGCGCAGTGCGCTGGCCGTATCGGCCATTAGGGGAGTGAACCAATGGAAGGAAGACCTTTCCCTCTGTCTCTCTCTCTCTCACTGTCGGACTCTGCCTTTAAAAAAAAAAAGAAGAAGAAGAAGAAGAAAGAAAGAAAAGAAAAAAAAGAAGATATGGTTGATAATGTTGAATTTGGCCAAGAAGTCAAATGAGATAAAGCCACTGTAGGTTGAGCATCCCTAATCTGAAAATTTGAAATCTGAAATGGCTTGAGATCCAAAACTTTTTAAGTACTGACATGATGCCCAAAAAAGTATCCAATGGGATTTTAGATTTTTGGATTAGGGATACTCCATAGGTAAATCTATGCAAATATTCTAGAATCCCCAAATCTCCAAAATCTGAAACATTCTGGCTCCAAGCAGTTCTGAAAAGGAGAACACTAAATTTGTGGTGTTAAATATATCCCAGTGTTTCTTAACTTCTTTTACAACTGTTTCCCACTGCGGGGCATTTTTAGGTTCCTCCTACCCCCTACTTGTCTATCCCTATGAAATGTTAATACCACACATATACCGTGTATCTGTTTATGATAGAACTGTGGAGGGATACAAACCACTGTAAAATCTTAAGGTTTTTTTGACGCCTTGAAAGCCAAATTTTACTTCCTTGTGAGTGATGTTGCCTGACTAATACTGCATGTCTTACCAATAATACAGATAATTTTTAACACTAACAAGAGTAGTTGTGGGGCCGGTGCTGTGACGTGGCAGGTAAAGCTACCACCTGCATCCCTTATGGGCACCGGTTTGAGTCTGGCTGCTCCACTTCCAGTCCGGCTCTCTGTTACAGCCTGGGAAAGCAGTAGACGATTGCCCAAGTCCTTGGGCCCTTGCACCCACTTGGGAGACCCAGAAGAAGCTCCTGGCTCCTGGCTTCGGATCGGCACAGCTCCAGCCGTTGTGGCCAACTGGGGAGTGAGTCAGTGGATGGAAGACCTTTCTCTCTCTCTCTCTCTCTCTCTCTCTGCCTCTCCTTCTTGCTCTGTATAACTCTGACTTTCAAATATATAAATAATTTTAAAAAAAGAGTAGTTGTGGTAATGAAGCAGGGATTGAAGTCTGTGGCAGGTATTGTGGCACAGTGAGTTAAGCTGCTACCTATGACAATGGCATCCCACTAGTTCAAGTCCCTGCTGCTCTGCTTCTGATCCAGCTTCCTGCTAATGCCCCTGGGAAAGCAGCAGACGATGGCCAAGTATTTGTGCCTCTGCTACCCATGTGGGAGAAATGGATGAAGTTCCTGGCTCTTGACTGCCTTTCAAATAAATAATTAAAAAAATAATTTTTAAAAAGCCAGTCTCTATTCACCTGAAGAATGCATTCAAAGTGAGGAATTGGAACAAAAAGTATAGATAAGTTATAGTATGTTGGTTAACAGAATTGCCTCTATAGCTGTGCAAGCTGCCTTTGTTCTTGAACCTTCCCCTAATTAACAAGGTAAACTACATTATTTCCTCAGCTCTAAAAGTGGAATAATAGTGACAACTACCTCATGAGGCTGTTGTGAGAGTTAAGGAAGTTAATGACATATGTAAAGTTTTTATAATTGTGCCTAGCACAAGTGTTCTGTACATACATGCTATTCTCATTCATAATATTAGCTGTGAAGGGGATGTGAAACTCAGGGCCTATAGCATATAGTTCAATATCCCAGGAGGTGAACTCGGAGTTAAGGGAGCATTAGTCAAGAAAGGCTAGAGATGTTTTATTGCTGATTAAATGGGACCGGTTGTAAGGGAGATACTGAGGGTAGCAGTTCTCTGTCTCTAAAGCAGCAAGAGGTCACGCCCAGAGCATGGAGGAAGGACGGCACTTGAGCAGAAGGGGACACTTCTCTTGGGGTAGGCAGAAAAGGATAGCAATTATCATGTATCTGTTGCTGCCCTATAAGCACCCCCTGAGTGTAGCGGTGTAAAACAACAATCTTTCATGATTGTACAGGTTGGTTGGGCACAGTCAAGTGGCTCTGCTGGTCTCACACAGCATTCCTGACCTGACTGAAGGAGGTTGCTACACTGGGGCCGGAGGGTCTAACAAGACCTCATTTGTGTGCCTGTGGCCTCCATGCTGGCTCTCAACTAGGTCTGTCTTTCTGCATGGTCTTTCCTCATTCAGCTGTCAAGCTCAGACCACCTTACACCATGTGTATGGCCTCAAAAACATTTTAGGTGAAAGCTGTAAGCTCTGAGGAGCCCTGTTCCGGCACAACCTGTGGTTAAAGCAAATCACAAAATCAGGTTCAAGGAATGGGAAGATAGACTCCACTTGTTGATAACAGCAAGTGCAAAATGCTGCGGCCATGTTTTCCAGTCTCCCCTTCAGTTTCTCTGGGGTCACATAGACAGTTATAGGTCTGATGAAAGCTGAAGCAGTTCCTTTACGGATAGCTTCGGTTTCCTCTATAAAGAAGAAACGTTCACCTGCTGTGAATGAGAGAAAGGAGTGGAAAGAGGGAAAGCAATGACTGTGTGTCTGAAAAGATTGCAGGTTTCAAATAATCCTGGGGCAGGATTAGAGAGATTGCTGGCAGGATAGAATCGCAAGACTTCTTGCCAATAGGTAGGGCTCACTCGCAGGTGCAGCCGTGTATTTCTATCAGTGCCCATCTGCCCTGTTGTGTGATTTTCATCACCAGCACTCAACAGCCCAGGTGGATGCTGGGCAAAGACAGATGTTGGATTCATTCAGGGTTGGGGCCTTGCCAGCTAGGTATGATGAAAAGAAAATGGAGCGAGAAAGTCGAGATTATTGGCTGGAGAGTGGTTAAAAATGCCAGGCACTGATATTAAGCTAGGTAGGTAGAAATAAGGCCAATATTTATCCTTTGATAGTATAACACTAACCTAAATTTTAATGCACATTTTTGGAAGATAATTAAACAACTCTCAGTCCTTTCTTCCTTAGTATTCATAGCAAGACACTTTCATGAAATACGCATTAAAGAAAAGACAGCTGAAAGGATAAAATAAACAATAGGTTTTAAGCGATTTCTCCTTTTCTTAGTAAGAGGTTCCCTTTTCGTGATTATTAGGGCATTCTGAAAATCTTTGATTTACTGTTGATTAGTTCTGCTCCCACAATCTGTAATAGTAAGGAGATATTGCCTTTTTTAAAAGTTTTATTTATTTATTTATTTATTTATTTTTACAGGCAGAGTGGACAGTGAGAGAGAGAGAGACAGAGAGAAAGGTCTTCCTTTTGCCATTGGTTCACCCTCCAATGGCTGCCGCGGCTGGTGCACCGCGCTGATTTGAAGGCAGGAGCCAGGTACTTCTCCTGGTCTCCCATGGGGTGCAGGGCCCAAGGACTTGGGCCATCCTCCACTGCACTCCCGGGCCACAGCAGAGAGCTGGCCTGGAAGAGGGGCAACTGGGACAGAATCCGGCGTCCCGACCGATCGGGACTAGAACCTGGTGTGCCGGCGCCGCTAGGCGGAGGATTAGCCTATTGAGCTGCAGTGCCTGCTATTTATTTATTTATTTGCAAGGCAGAACATCAGAGAGGAAGAAACATAGACAAAGGGGCCAGAGCTGTGGTGTAGCAGGTAAAGCATGCTGCCTGTAGTGTCAGCATCCCATATGGGAGCCAGTCCAAGTCCTTGCTGCTCCACTTCCCACAAAGTTTCCTGATAATGTGCCTGGGAAAGCAGCAGAGGATGGGCCAAGTGCTTGAGTCCTTGCACCCATGTGGGAGACCCAGAAGAAGCTCCTGGCTCCTGGCTTGGGACCAATCCAGTTCCAGTCATTGCAGCCATTCGGAGAGTGAACCAGTGGATGGAAGATCTCTTTGTCTCTCCCTGTCTCTGTAATTCTGCCTTTCAAATACAATAAATTTAAAAGAAATTAAAGAAATGGAGAAAAAGAGATAGTTTGATCCATTGATCAATGGATCTTTCATCCACTGGTTCACTCCCCAAAAGGCTGTCACAGCCAGAGCTTGGCCAGGCTGAAACTAACAGCCAGGAATTCCATTTCAGGTCTCCCACATAGGTGAAGGAACCCAAGCACATGGGCCATCCTCTGCTGCTTTCCCAGGCACATTAGCAGAGAGCTGAATTGGAAGAGGAGTAGCCGGCTCTCAAACCAGTTCCCCTCCGTCACAACTGCAGATTTGACCTGCTGTATCACAGTGCCCACCCTGAGAATTTACCTTCTTATATTGATATTCGGTACTGTAATCTTGTTCTTTTTTCCATTCGGTGGACACCTTTTTGTATAGATGCATTGGCTTTCTATTTTTTAGTTCAAAACATATTTTCCTACATGAGAGTATAAAAGTCATTGATAGGAACACAGTTCAGGTTCAGGTTCAGTTTCTCATGGCTTCTCTGACCTCCTGTTCTAATAAGTTTCACCTCCTGTTTAGCTGGACTATATTACTCAGGCCCAAATACCAGGAAAGCCACGTCTTTTCTGGCTGGTTCCAGCACAAATGTGGATCGCTCCCGTGAGCCACGTAGCTCCCTTTCTATTGCACACAAACACTTCAGGTCACCCCTGCAACCACCTGATACTTGACACCTGGGGCTATTTCTTTCCATGTAATCCCATGCTCAGAACCTCTTGAACCCTTTCTTTCTTAGTAGCCCTCCCTCCACCCCCACACACCAAGGTCAAGTTCCATCAGATATTGTCCTTCTTGCTTTGACAGCCTACATCCTGTTTAATTATTAAAATGCTGTTTTGTTTCCATCATTCCTCTGCTCAGAAACATTCAACGACTCTACATGATCGTCTATTGCCTACAGCATAAAGCTCAAACTCCTGCATCTAATATTCTCCATCCTGGATTTACTTCAGTCTGAGGTATGAAAATACTTTGAGGGCAGCTTGCAATAGAAATGTTAGAATTAGATTAAAATAATTACTTCCACATGACTAAGTTTTCCACAATCAGAGCTCTTCTGTTATCTCCAATGTGGTGTCTAGCCAGTTTCGCATAAACTGCCTCCTGTTCAAGGAAACGCTTATCAACTTTGGCTGTCCGTTTGAATTATCTGAGGAATCAACCCAGCCATTCTTTTGCCTCCTACTTCTTAATTTTAAAAAGATTTTATTGACAAAGATTGTATACATTCAAGGTGTATAGTGTTGACTTGATGTATGTACACATTGTACTGTGATCACTACAATCAACTTAATAACACATTCCTCACCATCAGTACTGTACTGTAGAGCTTCAGGACTTGTTCTTCTTATAACTGAAAGTTTGTACCCTTTGATCAACATCTTCCTATTTTCCCTACCCTTACCCACAGCCCCTGGCAACCACTGATCTATTCTCTGTTTCTATGAACTGGATGTTTCTAGATTCCACATATATGTGAGCTCATATAGTATTTATCTGTGCCTGGTTTATTTCACTTAATATGAGGGTACTTTAAAAAGTTCACAGAACAAGGAATTAAAAAGTCACATTTATTTAGCGGCAAAAAAAATTTTGAAATCCATGCATAATTTTTCATAATACACATTTTCCATGAGATTTTTGGGAACCTTCAAATGCATGAATTTAATTTTTTCCTGATTTTTAAAAAGATTATATGTATTTATTTGAGAGGCAGAGTTACAGACAGAAAGAGGGAGAGACAGAGAGAAAAGTCTTCCACTCGCTGGTTCACTCCCCAAAATCGCCACTTCAGGTGAAGCTGAGCCAATCTAAAGCCAGGAGCCAGGAGTTTCCTCTGGGTCTCCCATGAAGGTTCTGGGCCCAAGCACTTGGGCCATCTTCCACTGCTTTCCCATGCCTTAAGCACAGAGCTGGATTGGAAGAGCTGGATTAGAAGTGAAGCAGCCTGGTCTTGAACCAGCACCCATATGGGATGCCAGTGTTGCAGTGGTGGCTTAACCTACTATGCCGCACTGCTGGCCCAATAAAATTGTCTTTTAATTCCACTTTCCACAAACTTTTTGAATGTCCTCCAGCTTCATCTGTGTTGTCACAAAGGGTGAAACTTCCTTTTAATGACTGAATAATATTCCAGTGTGTGTGTGTGTGTGTATACTTCAAAAAGTTTATGGAAATGTATATTCTGCAAAAACTATGCATGGATTTCAAAAATTTTTTGCACTGAAATGAACTTAGTCTTTTAATTTCATTTTTTCCACAAACTTTTTTTTAGTCTGTTCATCCATCAAGCTCTTTCCATATTGTGGCTTTTGAACATGAACATGGGAAGTAGATATTTTTTGAGACACTTATACATGCTGGCTCATATGGTAGTTCTATTTTTACTTTTTGAGGAATCTCTATATTATTTTTCCATTATAGATGTACCAATTTACATTCATACCAACAGTGTTCAAGTGTTCCTTTTTCTTTTTTTTTTTTTTTTTTTTTTTTTTTTTGACAGGCAGAGTGGACAGTGAGAGAGAGACAGAGAGAGAAAGGTCTTCCTTTGCCGCTGGTTCACCCTCCAATGGCCGCCGCTGCAGCCGGCGCACCGCGCTGATCCTGGCAGGAGCCAGGAGCCAGGTGCTTTTCCTGGTCTCCCATGGGGTGCAGGGCCCAAGCACCTGGGCCATCCTCCACTGCACTCCCTGGCCATAGCAGAGAGCTGGCCTGGAAGAGGGGCAACCGGGACAGAATCCGGCGCCCCGACCGGGACTAGAACCCGGTGTGCCGGCGCCGCAAGGTGGAGGATTAGCCTATTGAGCCACGGCGCCGGCTAAGTGTTCCTTTTTCACCACACCTTCACCAACATTTGTTATCTTTTGTCTTTTTGATAATAGGTACCCTAACATGTGTGAGGTGATATCTCATTATGATTTTCATTTCCATTTCTCTGAGGATTGATGATATTGAGCATCTTTTTATATATCTTCTTTGGAAAAATGCCTGTTTGACTTGTCATTTCTCTATTTTTCCTTCATTGGCTATGTTTTTGGCTCACATCTGAAAAATCATTGCCAAGACCAATATCAAGGAGGTTTCTCCCTATTTTTTCTTCTGGGTAAAGTTTCAGACCTTACAAAATCAACATGTAAATATTAGCTGTGTTTTTATATGCTAGCAATGAACTATCCAAAAAAGAAGTTAGGAAAGTAATCCCTTTTACAGTTATATCTAAAAGAATAAAACAATTAGAAATAAATTTAATCAAGGAGGTAAAAGACTTGTACACTGAAAACTATAAAACACTAATGAAAGAAATTGAAGAAAATACACAGGATAGCTTTCTATGGATTAGAAGAATTAATATTGTTAAAATGTCCATACTACTCAAAGCAATATTCAGATTTGATGCAATCTCTACCAAAATTCCAATGATATTTTTCACAATTAATAAACAATCTTGGGCTGGCATTTGTGGCACAGTGGATTGAGCTGCCACTTGTGATGCC
Source organism: Oryctolagus cuniculus (assembly GCF_964237555.1). Taxonomy (NCBI): domain Eukaryota; kingdom Metazoa; phylum Chordata; class Mammalia; order Lagomorpha; family Leporidae; genus Oryctolagus; species Oryctolagus cuniculus. Next base: position 96,541,947 of record NC_091440.1, on the reverse strand, counting down.
AGCATCCTATACCAGAGCACCAGTTCAAATCCTAGCTACTCTGCTTCTGATCCAGCTTCCTCATAATGTGCCTAGGAAGGCAGTAGATGATGGCCCAAGTACATGGGTGCCTGCCACCCATGTTTCTAGCTCCTGGCTTCAACCTGGCCTAGCCTGGGGCCATTTGGAGAGTGAACCGTAGATGGAAGACCTCTGTCTCTGTCAATGTCTCACTCTCTCTCTCTCTGTCACCTCTGCCTTTTAAATAAATAAATAATTCTTTTATGAAAGCCCAAAATTCATATGGAATCACAAAAGATCCCAAATAGCCACAGAAATCTTAATAAAAAACCCAAAAATGATAGTGTCAAACTCCCCAATTTCCATCAATTTTACAAAGCTATGATAATCAAAACAGTATGGTGCTTGTCGCTCCCCCATTCGCGGAGGAATGACACTAGACCCTGCGCTGTTCTTTTGTCTGCTTGGCCCTTCCCGGGTTTGCTGCTGGTCCTTCCCAAGTTGGCTGCCGACCCCTCCACCTCCGTGGAGGGGTGGTACCCCCTGCTACTTTCCCCACTTCTGCAGAGGAGCGGCACACCGCTGGCCGGCTCTCTCAGGGGCTGCTCAGATGTTATCCGGATGTTCCCCTTAGATATTCCTGGTGCATGTTGTCTCTCTCCTCCTTTATAGTCCTCTTCCACCAATCCCAACTCTGCTACCCACACGCCGAGCATGCTGCTCTCCTCCATTCAGGAGCAGGATCAGCTCCTGCAGCTTATCAGTCAAATTGGCGAGAGGCAGCTGCGTAGAAGTTTTATTCCTCCCCAGCGCCATATTGTGGGAGAGCAGATGCATAGAATAAGTCTTAATTCCAGTAACTTAGTCTAGTCTCAGTTGCTCCCCACAGTGCTAGCATAAAAACAGACAGATAAACTAATGCAACAGAATAGAGAGCTGAGAAATAAAGCCACACATATTTGGTCAAATAATCTTTGACAGAGCACAAAGAATAGAGTTAGGAAAAGGAAGTCTTCAATAAGTAGTGTTGAGGAAACTGCATAATCACATGCAAAAGAATGAAATTGGATTCTTTCATCATGCACAGAAATTGACTAGAAGTGGATTAAAGACTTAACAGTAAGGTCTGAAACCAGCAATCCCTATTTAATTGAACTGGTTCAGTTACAACCGATTCAATTCCAACTGACATTGGGATTTCTAAAGTCCTCAAGTGATTCTAATGTGCATATTTAAAGAGCTTTATTTTTTAAACCATTTCATCCTGAAAACAAACATTCAGCAATGCAGCAGCTTTTCCCCTTGAAATTTGTGGGATTCTGTGCAAGCTACAAAAACTTACTTGGCTTTATTTTCTTGTTAAGTAGGCATAGTGCCCAGATGGCAGGGTTGCTGGGAAGGCTAGAGAAACCCTATTTACAGAGTTCAGTGGAGGTTTTGGTATACACTAGATGTTCAGCAAGTTGTACATAATAGTAATAATAATAATAATAATAGTACTTCCCTGGAAGAGTTTTAACTAGTCCAGCTTAGTGCCTTTAAAGCTTATGATGTCTCTTGATATAAGCAATAAGCATTCATAAAAAATGATGCCAATGAAAGCCACGTATTTACAGACCTGGTTTTCTAAATTGCATGATAATTTCATGCCTTGAGTGTTTTTTTCCTCTTGAGTCTCCCAGGCCTGTATTTCTAGCATTATGTTCTTATCTCCAGTTTTCCCATTCTCATCCCAGTTCATTGTGATCTCTTTCAGATATGAAGTCTTTCATATTTAAAGAGGTCATTTCAACAAGGCACATGTAAGTTTCTTACCCAGAAGTCATCTGCCCTCCCACTCACCCTCTGCTCTATGCCCATTCCATTCATCCTCTTGTGTTGCATTCTATGCCCCACTGGCTGCTCTGAAACAGCCCACATAGTGTCTGGAACACAGTGGAACCTCATAAATGTTTACTCCCTTTTCCATTGACATTGAGTTTCACATGAAGTTGTTCATCCCTGTCGATTCTCTTAGTAGAATGAATATGCTTTCATTGTAAACTCTTAAGATAGTTGGTACCTAGATATCTACAGATATGTAGATCTCCAGATATGTGGGGTGGGTCAACCACTAGACAACTGGCCATAAGGACTCAGTGGAATATGGAAGCAGCCCTTCATCTGTGGTGAGTTGGTGACTGGTGTTCGAGAGACATTGGGGAGTTATCATTGAGGGGACTGAAGACTTGGATAGGTGCTGGATATTACTGATATACTGAAGAAAGATAATGACAGGTTCAGGTCAGTTAATAAAAAATGGAAAGTGGATTGTGAGAGTCTGTGGGCACATTTGTCAGCACTTCACCTGCAGCTGGAGGACAGACCAAGCTGAAGAGCAGGCACATGTGAAACTTGAACTACAACAAAGAACCACAGTAATGGCTTTTATGCTCAGTCAAGGCAGATCTCCCAGGCTAATGGCCAAGCCCTGTAGGGAAATAGAGGGACCCTGAACATATACCATTGCTGGGTAAATACAGCATTTGGATCCAATATTGCTCTGACCAATACACCTGCAGAAGTGATCCACTCTTTTTTTTTTTTTAAGATTTGTTTCATTTATTTGAAAGACAGAGTTACAGAGAGAGGTAGAGACAGAGAGAGAGAGAGGTCTTCCATCTGCTAGTTCACTCCCCAGATGGCTGCAATGGCTGGAGCTGTGCTGATCCGAAGTCAGGAACCAGGAGCTTCTTCCGGGTCCCCCATGTGGGTGCAGGGGCCCAAGGACTTGGGCCATTTTCCACTGCTATCCCAGGCCACAGCAGAAAGCTGGATTGGAATAGGAGCAGCCGGGACTAGGACCGGTGCCCATATGGGGTGCCGGTGGCTCGTGCCAGGGCTTTAACCTGCTGCACCACAGCGCCGGCCACTCCCCCTTCTTGTTAGAAGATAATGCCCTCCTTTCTGTCCCAAGCAGGAATCACCAATAAAGAAGACCTTTATAAGACTGTTTTCTCTCCTCCCTTCTCCTTCTTTTGGACAGTAGACCAAAACTGGGGTTCCATTTCCCCTTGTTTCAGTTGAGATAGTGCTTGCTTTGTTAAGACTGAAAAGGGATTACAAGCCAAAATGTTACTGTACCTGGATAATTTGTACCAGAAAAGCCAAATAGAATGTCTGGGAGGCAATCAAGAAGGTGATAGACTAAAGCTAGTAGAATATAAAGCTGAGTAAGGGAGAACTCATTGGTATGAGACTCTGCTCCCATGGTGTAGTATTTAATTCCACAGAGATTATCTCGGGGATATTTCTAATATGCTGCCAGCCAGCTTTCAGAATCTTGGAAAAATCAATGACATGCATTAAATGAAGTAGAGAGGCCAGAATTGCCATCGCAGGATGTGGAGGAAGGGATCAAAAGACTCATGCAAATAGACATGTGAGAATGGCTCTGCCATGTTAGACCAGACAGTCCACCAAGGGTTACTTTCCTCAAGAGGTTCCAAGGAAACTGAGGAAGTGAGAAAAGCACAGGTGAAAGGGGTATCAGCATCAATGAGAAGTTGTTTTCTGTAATGGAGGCTGATAATAAGAGATGCTGTTAGAGAACTAGGCTTCCTGGTAGCAAAAGGGATTGGAGTACACGAGAATAGCAGAGGCCAGGTGACAGCACCTAGTCCATCAGAAGGATTTAACACTTAATTATTGTAATGGCCAATCAAATCAGAATATCAGCCAAGGGGACCAAACTTTGGAGACCTATGGGGAGAAGTAACAAAATAGGGTGCTCTTAGGAACAAGACAGATGAGCAGCCAAAAGAATGGTTCTAAATGTATATAAATAGAAGAGAATTCATAATGAATCATGAATTAGCAGAAGGCTGAGGTCAGGCACCCAAATGGAAAGACATAATCTCCTTCCAGTTTTCAGATCTGAGTCATTTCCCAGACTCAAAACCAACTTACTGATAGAGAAATTGCATTCTTATGATGAATAACCAAATGAGAGTCAGGTAATAACTGATTTTCTGGCCCAGCAGGTGCACCTAAAGCAAAGCAGATTCACTGAGTCCATGAACCCAACCAGTGGTTACCTTTATGGAGAATAGAAATATTGAGTAGTTGAAAGGATCCTCGTGTTGGTTCCTTGAACTATGGAGCAAGAGCTTTGTAGGAAACTCCAAATAGAAGTCTTTGTGGCCGGCGCTGCGGCTCACTAGGCTAATCCTCCGCCTTGCAGCGCCGGCACACCGGGTTCTAGTCCCGGTTGGGGCGCTGGATTCTTTCCCGGTTGCCCCTCTTCCAGGCCAGCTCTCTGCTGTGGCCAGGGAGTGCAGTGGAGGATGGCCCAAGTCCTTGGGCCCTGCACCCGCATGGGAGACCAGGAGAAGCACCTGGCTCCTGCCATCGGATCAGTGCGGTGCGGCGGCCTATGGCGGGTGAACCAACAGCAAAAGGAAGACCTTTCTCTCTGTCTCCCTCTCTCACTGTCCATTCTGCCTGTCAAAAAAAAAAAAAAGAGAAGTCTTCACCACTTCCCTTCTTGGGGCCAGCATTGTAGCACCACTGCCTGCAATGCTAGCAACACATGTAAACGCCAGACTCACCTGGAAGGAATTTTTGGCCCCTGGCTTTGGCCTTGTTTAGCCCTGTTGTGGCTATTTGAGGAGTGAACCAGCAGATGGAAGATCTAAATCAATATTTTCCTCTCTCTCCTTTCTCTTTCCCTCACCCTGTAACTGCCTTTCAAATGAATAAACAAATCTTAAAAAAAAGAAATTGCACCTCTCCCACCAAGATAGACAATAAAAACATTATAATAGTCCAGGAGAATGGCAGAGATTAGCACCATAATCAAAGACACAGAATGCAGGTCTGGAATTCCTACATAACCCTACTTAATTCACCAATCTGACTTCTGCAAAAACTGGGTGGATCATGCTGATGTCAGAAGATTACCATGAACTTAACCAAATATTGGCCTCATTAAAGCTGCTGCGTTACATTTGGTGTCTTTACTAGAACATAACAGAACAGTCATGGTACATGTATGATGCTATTGGTTTTCTATATTCACCAGGAAGGAATATCAGAGCTATTTGCATTCACAAGGCATGGACATGGTATACCCTAACCCCAGGGCAATTTTAACTATTCTGCTCTGCATCACAACATAGTCCAAAGGATCTTGTGTAACCTGGACATCCAGCTGAACAGTGTGCTGGTCTGCCATGTTAATTAGATCTTACAATCAAGAAGTGGTAAGTACTCTGCATGCCTTGGTAAGATAAATCTCCAGGAGGTGGGAGATAAAGCTTATGAAGGTTCAAGGGTCTGACATATATCAGTGAATTTCTTAGGAGTTTGGTGGCCTGGTGTGTGTTGAAACATCCCCTCCGAAGTATAAGACAAGTTCTTGCACCACACATCCCTACCACTAAGAAAAAAATCAGACCGCTGGGTATGCCTCTTGGGTTTTAGGGGAAGCATATTCAGTGTCCTTGGCAATAAATTTATCAGGTGACTTGGAAAGCTGCAGGCTTTAAATGAGGGCCAGGGAAAAAAGGACTCTATAGTAATTAGATCCTGTGGTACAAGCAGCCCTGCCACTTAAGCCATGTGAGTCTGCAGATCTCATGGTACTAGAGAAAGATGCCACATCATGCTTCTGGCAAGCTCCAATAGGCAGGGTTCTGAAGTAAGGCCATTCCACCTGCTGAAGAAAACTATACACCATTTGAAAAAGAGTTCCTGTCATGATACTCAGCCCTGGTAGAAACTGAGTATCAAGCCATGTGTCATAGAAACCAGGTGATCATAAGTTGGGTTCTGCTGCCTTATTGTGTCATAAGATCAGGCAGGTGCAACAACAGTCCACTGTGAGGAACAATATGCCAAAAATTAGGTTCCAGCAGGCCCAGAGAGCATAGGAGGGCTGAAGGAACAGGTGGCTTTGACCCTCATGTCACCTATCACTGTTGTACCAATGCATCTCCCTCAACTGCCAAGTATGGCCGCAGGGACGTTCCTCATTACCTATTGAAAAAGAAGAAAAAATGGGGCTGGTGCTGTGTCTCAGCAGATTAACGCCCTGGCCTGAAGCACCAGCATTCCATAAGGGTGCCAGTTCTAGTCCTGGATGCTTCTCTTCAATCCAACTCTCTGCTATGGCCTGGTATAGCAGTGGAAGATGGCCCAAGTCCTTGGGCCCCTGCACCCATGTGGGAGACCCAGAAGAAGATCCTGGCTCCTGGCTCCTGGCTTCAGATCGTCGCAGCTCCAGCTGTTGCAGCCATCTGGGGAGTGAACCAGCAGATGGAAGACATCTCTCTATCTCTACTTCTCTCTGTAACTCTGAATTTCAAATAAATAAAATAAATCTTTAAAAAAAAAAGAAAAAGAAGAAAAAATAATCCAAGTTTAGTTAATAGATGGGTCACTTTGTTATGGCTGTGAACTGAAAATGTCTATAGCCGCACTTTTGAACCCAATCCCAGGGGTGATGGCAGTGATGAGATTGGAGAAGGGAAATTTTCCCAGTAGGCAGAGCTTCAGGAAGTCCTTTAGTCATTGATTTTGAAGACAGAAATGGCTAGGGTGAGGGTATACTCATGGGAAGTGACAAATGCTAGCCTTCTTTGTTGGTCAGGTATCTAGATCAAGAAATATAGGAGGGCTGGCACTGTGACATAGTAGGTTAAGCCTCCACCTGTGGGGTTGGCATCCCATATGGGCGCCTGCTTGAGCCCCGGCTGATCTGCTTCTGATCTAGCTCCATGCTAATCATCTGGGAAAGCAGCAGAAGATGGCCCAAATCCTTGGGCCCTTGTACCCATGTAGGAGACCAGGAAGAAGCTCTTGGCTCCTGGCTTTGGATCAACCCAGTTTTGGCCATGAAGCCATTCATGGAGTGAAACAGCAGATAGAAGACATCTCTCTCTCTCTCTCTCTTTCTCTCTCTCTCTCTCTCCTTTCCTCTGTCTGTAACTCTCAAATAAGTAAATAAATCTTAAAAAAAAAAAAGAAATGTAGGAAAAGGCTGTAAAATGGGCAGATGGATAGACCTCTAGGGGAAGTGCACATATTGGAATGACTTTTCATAACACATATTGCTCATCAGAGAGTTTCCACAGCAGAAGAGTCATTAACCAACCAAGTATATAGGATGACTAGGCCAGCAAACATCAGGCTGCTTATGTCTATGGCACCAAAGTTCTTTCACAATGGACTCATGGTGGGATAGCTGTGGTGGCAGAAATGGAGACTATGAATGGGCCTAACTTTTTGGACTCTCTCCAAAGCTGATCTAGCTACAGCTGCTATTGAATGTCTGACCTGTCAGCAGCAGAGACAACACTGAGCTCTCAGGGAGGTCAAACAGTCACTGGATTGCACTGGGCCCTTTCCAATTTGAAAAGAATAACATTTTATCATGACCTTTCTTTTGTTTGATTTATTTATTTGAAAGGAGAGAGACAGACAGACAGACAGAGAGAAATCTTATACCTGTTAGTTCATACCCCAAAAGCCTACAACAGCCAAGGCTGAAGCCAGAAGCCAGGAACTCAATCCAGGTCTTCCATGTGGGTGGTAGAGACTGAAGTTCTTGGGCCATTATCTACTGCCTCTCAGGCACATTAGCAGGAAGCTGGATTGGAAGCTCAGGGTCTTGGTGACTGGTTTTGGTGTGTATATGTTCTGAGTATTAGCTTGCCTTCCTGCCTCATGTGCTTCAGCCATCACCAACATGCAACGACTCAGAGAACAACTAATATTCTGACACCACTTTCACATAACACTGCTTCAGACCAAGGAACTCACTTTACAGCAAGAAGATGTGGGGGTGGCACTTGTCCAGAGGACCCATTGGTCACACTAGGTACCACACCATTTGGAAGTTATCAACTTGATGGAGCGGAGCAATGGCTTGTTGAAAGCACAGCTGAGACTCCACATTGGAATAATGTGTTTGGAACATTATCCTTTAGGATAGCCTTTAGGATGCAATATACTCTTTAAACCAGTGGCTGTTAGATAAGGATGTATGAAGTTATATGAGGAAAATGAGATTAAAAGATGAATTTATTTTGGTGCACTAACATTGAATCCATGCATAGCTTTCCCATAATAAACATTTTCCATAAACTTATTAAAGTACCTTTTTATGGTACTGTGTCTCCAGTAGATAGACAACATGAATCCACAGATGAGGCAAAAGTGAGTGGCCCACTCAGCATTACTCCCAGAGACCCATTTGAAGAATTTGTGTTTCTTGTCCCTGTAACTGGAGACTCTACTAGGATAGAGGTTCTGCTACTCAGAGGTGGGATCTTTCCATCAGAGGACACAGTAAGAGCTCCCTAAACTTAACACAAGGGCTGCTTTAAGGTCACTGGGTCTCCTAATGCAAGCAATCATCAGGAGGTGGACACGGCTGATACAGAAGAGAACAGACAAGACTATAGTGGTTACTCAGGAGATCCACTAGGGACATTTCTTGGTATTTCCAAGCCTAGTCATAATTGCAAATGGTCAAGTACTGCAACCACAGCCTGATAAGAGCATGATAACTGGGGTCTTAAACCTCTTACAGATGAGTTTCTGGTTCAATCCATCAATCAGGCTACCTACACCAGCAGGAGTGCTCGCTGAGGTGGTAGGGAATATAAAAAGGGGGGGGGGTGGATGATGGAGACAGTGAGCATCAGTTATGGCCTTGGAGTCAGCTATAGAAGCAGAGATTGTAGTTGGTTCCATTGTCCTCTTGCAAAAATGTATACAAAATTGTGACTAATAAGAATTCTGGGGCCCAGCACTGTGGCATAGATTAAACCTTTGCCTAAAGTACCAGCATCCTTTATGGGTACCAGTTCAGGTCCTGGCTGCTCCACTTTCTATCCAGCTCCCCAGAAAAGCAGTGGAAGATGGTCCAAGTGCTTGGGCCCCTGAACCCACATGGGAGACCCAGAAGAAGTTCCTGGCTCTTGGCTTAGATCTGGCCCAGCCTTGGCTGTTGCAGCCATTTGGGGAGTGAACCAACGGATAGAAGATCTCTCTCTCTCTCTCTCTCCTCTCTCTCTCTCTCTCTCTCTCTCTCTCTCTCTGTCTTTCAAATGAATAAGTAAAAAATAAATCTTTTATAAAGAATTCTGGGCCGGCGCCGTGGCTCACTAGGCTAATCTTCCGCCTGTGGCGCTGGTACCCTGGGTTCTAGTCCCGGTTAGGGCGCCAGTTCTGTCCCGGTTGCTCCTCTTCCAGTCCAGCTCTCTGCTGTGGCCCGGGAGTGCAGTGGAGGATAGCCCAGGTCCTTGGGCCCTGCACCCACATGGGAGACCAGGAGGAAGCACCTGGTTCCTGGCTTCAGAATGGTGAAGCGCACCGGCTGCAACGTGCCGGCCATAGCGGCCACTTGGAGGGTGAACCAAGAGAAAAGGAAGACCTTTCTCTCTGTCTCTCTCACTAACTCTGTCTGTCCAAAAAAAAAAAAAAAAAATTCTGGACACAATTAATGTATTATATGCCATATGAAGAACTACAGAGAGAAATTCATAGGCTTCAAACCTAAAAAAAAAGAGGAAATAGAAATGCTAATTACCCAATTTGATCTGTTTAAACTGTAGACATCTGTTGAAATATTGCAATGTATTCCATAAAAAGATACGGAGCCGGCACTGTGGCGCAGCGGGTTAATGCTCTGGCCTGAAGCACCAGCATCCCATATGGGCGCCGGTTCTAGTCCTGGCTGCTCCTCTTCCAATCCAGCTCTCTGCTATGGGATGGGAAAGCAGTAGAAGATGGCCCAATTGCTTGGGCCCTGCACCCACGTGGGAGACCTGGAAGAAGCTCCTGGCTTCAGATCGGCGCAGCTCCAGCTGTTGCAGCCATCTGGGGAGTGAACCAGCGGATGGAAGACCTCTCTCTGTGTCTCTACCTCTCTCTGTAACTCTGTCTTTCAAATAAATAAAATAAATCTTTAAAAAAAAAGATACAAGTATTACATGTCGATCAAACTTTTTTTAAAAAAAGATTTATTTATTAGAAAGGCAATATTAGAAAGAGGGATCCGGCGCCACGGCTCACTAGGCTAATCCTCTGCCTGCGGTGCTGGCTCCCCCAGTTCTAGTCCCGGTTGGGGCGCCGGTTCTGTCCAGGTTGCTCCTCTTCCAGTCCAGCTCTCTGCTGTGGCCTGGGAGTACAGTGGAGAATGGCCCAGGTCCTTGGGCCCTGCACCCACAGGGGAGACCAGGAGAAGCACCTGGCTCCTGGCTTCGGATCAACGCGGTGCGCCGGCCGCAGCACGCCGGCCACAGCGGCCACTGTGGGGTGAACCAATGGAAAAAGGAAGACCTTTTTCTCTCTCTCTCTCTCTCACTGTCCACTCTGTCTGACAAAAAAAAAAAAAAAAAAGAAAAAGAAAAAGAAAAAAAAAAAAAAAGAGGGAGAGACATGGAGAGAAGAGAGAGGGAATCTTCCACATGCTCTTTCACTCCCTAAATGGCCACAATGGCTGAAGCCAGGAATCTGGAACTCCACCCAGGTCTTCTACATGGGTGGTAGAGGCCCAGGCACCTGGATCATCTTCTACTGCTTTCCTAGATGCATTAGAAGGGAGCTATATTGGAAGTGGAATGGCCAGTACTGGAACCAGCACTGAAATGGGGTGCCAGTATTTCAGGGGCAGCTTAATCCACTATGCCCCAATTCTGGCCCCTATCAAACATTTTTTAAAAGAAGGGGGAAAAAAAGAATTCTGGAGAAATTGTTCAGAGCAAACAATGTGAGAAGCAAGTGATCTAAGCAATATGAAGAGTATTCTCTGATGTGTGCTTTTGTGCCTGTCTCAATCCACTTTTTAAGCTTGTGCATCTATACTCCAGCTACTGTGAGTGTTGGACAACAGTTCCAGATGCCTCCCCTTCTAGAGAATTTCCCTTGGCTAAAATAGGAGCCATCTCACCCATAAGGATCAACTGCCCTCCTGCCCTGCAGATTTCACTTGATGATGGAGGGATACGATGTACACAAAGCTGGTCTTCTTGGCCAACAGTTGATGGTGAATTGTGTGGGATCAGCAGAAGCCCACTCTTACTTTCCTCTCTTCCTGGCCAATCCTGCTCCCTCACGCACCTTCTCCAGAGAGCACTTTCCTAATAAAACACTGGAACAAGAATCCTTGTCTTATTCTTGTTTGGACAATTTGACCCCATTCAGTCTATGGCCTAATTAAGACCCTGGCTATCAGGAATGTTCTTGAGGGTGTTTTTTTTTTTTTTTTTTAATATGGAAAAGGAATATTTCTCTTGAGGAATGTACCGAGACATGCTACAGCATAATGAGCCTTGTGCTAAGTCGAAGGAGCAGACAGAAAAGACCACATAGTGTATAATTTCATAGCCAGAGAAAGGAAATCAGCAATTATCAGAGGCTGGGGGTGAGGTGGAGTGGGAAGGAATGGGAACTACTGCTAATGGATGGAGGTTTCTTTTTGGGGTGATGAAAATGTTCAAAAATCAGATTGTGGTGAAGGCAGTACAACTCTGTGAATACACTAAAATCCATTGGATTATATATTTTAAAAAGTGAATTTAATGGCATTTGAATTATGCCTCAGTACAGTTTTCTAAAAAAAAATTGGAGGAAATAAATATATTTTTAAAAAATCCTCGCATTCAACAGTTAATATTCTAATTGTTACTTCCTTATTTTATCTCAGCCTTTTAAATTTAACTTACAGGTCTTATTAAACTCATACTAATTGTAGTAAACTTTAACAGTCTTTTGGAATTAGCCTTTTACCAATTTTAAATTTTATTCCACACTTATTTGATTCATCAACTAAAAACAAGCATTTTAATGGTATTTATAAATTCAATATTTTATCTCATTTGTAAGATGTTGAATTTAGTTTCTTCTTAAATCCTTAAATAGTAATTTTAAGATTAGAGAACTTAATCTGACAAGCCTAAATTTTTCTTAGATGTTTTGATACTATCCACAAATTTAGTAAGATTCCAATTCAATCTTAGAAGTCTAAATCTGGGGCCGGCACTGTGGTGCAGCAGGTTAACACTCAGGCCTGAAGAGCCATCATCCCATATGGGCGCCGGTTTGAGACCCAGCTACTCGACTTTCAATCCAGCTCTCTGCTATGGCCTGGGAAAGCAGTAGAAGATGGACCAAGTCCTTGGGCCCCTGCACCCATGTGGGAGACCTGGAAGAAGCTCCTGGCTTCTGGCTTTGGATCGGCGCAGCTCTGGCTGTTGCAGGCAATTGGGGAGTGAACCATCAGATGGAAGACCTCTCTTTCTCTCTCTCTCTGCCTCTCCTCTCTCTGTGTAACTCTGATTTTCAAATAAATAAATCTTTTTTAAAAAGCCTAAATCAACTGCATGATTTTGCATTTTAAATTGTAATTAAGGCTGTCATTCTATGAAAACAGTATCTCTTAAACATGACAAATACTATCACCAACTATACAGAGCAACTTTTTAAAAAATATATTTATTTATTTATTTATTTATTTGAGAGGTAGAGTTACAGACAGTGAGAGGGAGAGACATAGAGAAAGGTCTTCCTTCCACTGGTTCAGTCTCTTAAATGGCCACAGTGGGGACAGCTGTGCCAATCTGAAGCCAGGAGCCAGGAGCTTCTTCTGGGTCTCCCAGGTGGGTGCAGGGGCCCGAGGACATGGGCCATCTTCTACTGCTTTCCCAGGCCACAGCAGAGAGCTGGATTGGAAGAGGAGCAGCGAGGACTGGAACTGGCACCTGTGTGGGATGCCGGTGCTGCAGGCGGAGAGTTAACCTACTGCGCCACAGCGCCAGCCACAGAGCATCATTTTAATGTTGAGGTTTCAATTCTTTTACACTTTTTCCCCTACAGTTGTAAAAGTGTCCTGGAGTCCAAAGACGCATGCTAGTGCACACTAAAAAAGCCAGGTATCAATACAATCAATCAGGGTTCATTAGACCAGAAATTTCATCTGTTGCATAGAACCTGAAAGGCCTAAAATGATTAATTCATCTCTTGGTTCCAACTACCACATCTAGTTCCCATGAGTCATTTTGTCTTCAACTACAAGACTGAAACAAGGTGTAGAGTTACATACATTTTCTGTCTCCTTATTCACAAAAGCTTTCCCACTGCGTAAATTACTTGATTGGATTTTATGTGTTTTGAGTCTTAGGGTTTTTGTCTTTCCCAGTTAACGTTTACTTGCACTTGATGGGACTATTGCCTTCTCTAAAACTGTATAGATATGTAAAATAGTTTCTACCTGAATTTTTGGATAGCTCATGTGCAATTTTCTCGGATTTGTGCTTAGAATTCTGAGGTCGTTATAACAACATGCATCAACCCTGTTTGCAAAAAAGATTCCATTTTTCTTTGCTAATCCATGCATTTGGCTGAGAAGAACATTCTGCCAGGTACAGTGCTAAATTCTGGGATGGTAAGAAGGAATAAAACCATTTGTTTGCACTTAAGGAGTTCAGACTCCAGGTGGGGAGACCTATAACCGAACAGAAAATCATTGTTAAGCACTTGCTCAATGGCTGTCCTTTTCCATGGAAAAACAGGGCAATGCCTTTGTCTCATGAGGACATTACTGTTTGTGTGATTCAATGCCGTTACCACCAGCATCTAATACATAGTCACATACAGTTATGCGTTAAACTAACTTGCTACTGAGTGTAACTCAACCATCTTGATTTCTCTTTACTGTCCGGAAATAAGAGTACTAACCCTACTTTCTCACAGAGACCTGGAAATTACAAATGCTAATAAATTATAAAGTGCTTCTATTCGTGTGTGTTTTCCACCTTCTCAATAGGAAAGCAGCTTGAAAAGTCAACCTTCCTCACTGGGAGCCCTCAAAAGGCTATCTGCCTAGTTTTATGCGTGAGTATTGAGCTGGAAGGTGAGGTAACAGTGTCATTTCAGAGGGGTCAGGAAAGAGTCCTAAAAGCCGAGATCTGCGTCCTGGGAGATAGAGCAAACTAGGAAAAAGTGGGACCGGGGGTTGCTAGGAGTTGCCTTGTAGAGGAGCTTCAGTTAGCTAGCTCAGCAGTGCCAGGCCATCAGTCTGTACGGGTGTCCTGCGGACAGATCTGGGAGGCCCTTGTACAGGCTGCTTTATTTACACACTTACACAGTATGCTGATTTTTAAAAAGCTGTCCATATAACCCTGCTCCACTGGTGGCTCAAGCGCCAGCATAATGGTGAGGATGTACAGTAATTCCTCAAAAATTGGTGCAGTCGTGAAAGAACCCACGGAGGAATGACGAAGCCCAGCAGGGCGAGCACTGTCCAGGGATTAAGCCACCAGGATGGTGGTGATGGCAGGAAAAGGGGCGGATTTCAGATTGGCCAGCAACCTAGTCAAGATGCTAAAGAACGGTGAAGTGAAACACGGCTCAGAAACAAAAGCAGAGAGAGGGATGTTGGCGTTTTAGACTGCTTTTCCAGTGGGAAAGTGAAAAGGCACACACGCAACGCACTTCATGATTTGCTGTAGTTTATCATCTCCAGGTCTCGGCGAGAAAGACAGCGGGCCTGCTCGGTTAGCACCTTACCCCGCTCCCGACAGTGGAGAGATCGAGGCGGCGGGGTTGCCCTCGCTAGCCAGCCTCGGCAAAGAAGCGACCCCCAAGCGCAGAGCAGGCAGATGCGGTGCTTGACGACGCGGAGAGCTGGCTGACGGCTGGCAACCACGCATCTGTCAAGAGCGCCCAGCCGCCCGGTATTTGGACCGCGGGGAGCAGGCTCTGTGACGGCGGCGTCCAGAGGGCGGAACGCAGGAACGCAGCACGCCGGCCCCCGCCGGACGCACTTTGCAGTCGCACCCGCGAGTCCCCGGCCGGCAGCGGAGCCTCTCTCCGCCGCGGAGGCGGCCTGGCCGTGAGAGGTTGAAAAGGACCGTCCAGCAGGAAAGGCCGTTCCTCCTCCACAATCGCCCCACCAGCGGGACCACCCCAAACTGCAGCACACGAACATCCGGCTTCTGTGCTCAGAGGACGATTTCGGGGCGCAGTGGGCCCCGGAGCAACGGCTACAAGTACCCTTCCGCCTCCCAGTCCCGGCCTCTGGCACCCGAGACAGGAGAGCAGCCTGCCGCAGTTTGTTCTCCGGGTGGAAGGCGGGCTACCCAACTTCTAACGAGGTGGGTACGGGGGACAGCTCGGAGTCCTACCACTACTTCCTGGAGACGCGGAGGGAAGCAGGCCTTTTTTCGGCGCCACCCACCAACTCTCTGATTGGTTAACTGCTCTGTTAATGAGCTCGCCGAGCTGGTGATTGGTTCAGGTGCACCGTCTGTCACCTGCTGCCCTGTGGGAATTTAGGTCGCTAAGGGAAGCGTTACTTGAGGCTCGGTTGGAGAGAGGTTGGTTGGGCCGCCGAGCCTAGTTTGTTTATTGTGCCAAGGGCTGTTCCCCAGCGCCAGTTCCCGTCGCCACGGCCAGGGAGAGGGACCAGTTGCCAGATGGAGGGCGGGGGTGGCGAAGAAGTGCAGGTTTAGAAGAAGTGAACTCGAGACACCCCACCCTGGCGACATCCGAGTGGGGAACTGGCTGGGAAGGAGGCCCGAGCGAGGAGGCCTGATCCCGAGTGGCGACAGTTTGAGGGGAGGGCCTTGCGGGAGCTTTTCGGGGCTGAGTGTGTGCGGAGCTCTTTTGTCTAGGTGAGTGTTTAGCAGAGTCCGCTGGAGGCTGGGCTGTGGTTTCGCAGCGGACTTGGGAGACTAGCAGCCGTTTCTGGCCTACAGACTGAGTAATGGAACTCTCTCTTATTGCTTCAGATGGGCAGCCCTCAAAAAAGGCACACGCAATTGACGGATGGATGGCAGTGCAAATGTTAAAAGCATGTTGAGAGAAAACTAAGGTATTCACTGATTTAACTGTGGGTAATTGTACAAGAAAACTATTTTTGAGGTTGAAACTCAAATTTTGAGTAAAAACTAGGTAGCTTGAATCTATATTAAATTTCAGTTTTTTAAATTGCTCACTGCTTTACCTGCCACATATGTTCTTTGGCTAATTCCATTTCCAGAATAATCAGGACCAGAAAGGAATCTTGAGTTTTTAGTAGTGGCAATGAGAATTTGAGTGGATCTTTCAAAATGACATATCCACTGTTTTTTTTTTTTTTTTTAAAGCCTTGAATTTGTAATTTGTTAGAATCCAGGTGAAATTTGCTTACTCCTACAGCAGTTTAGACTACTTTACATTGAAAGCAGCTTGCTTATTACACACCTGGTATACTTTGAGAGGCAGACTTGCAACAGTTGCTTCACTGGTAGCATAGGCCATTTGAGCCTCCAGCCTTTATTGAGTCCGGTATCACACACTTACCCCTTGGTGACATACCCCAAATTGTCAAGGATAGTTCATGTCATCCATGGAATAACCAGATTTGTTCTTAACCATAGATCTTGGCCCTAGCGTGGTAAATTCTAACCAAGAATTAGGGTAAGATCTGGGCATCTGGGGTTTTAAAAGTTTGATAACTGTTGTGTCAATGACTTACTACAC
The DNA here is from genome assembly GCF_964237555.1 of Oryctolagus cuniculus. Taxonomy (NCBI): domain Eukaryota; kingdom Metazoa; phylum Chordata; class Mammalia; order Lagomorpha; family Leporidae; genus Oryctolagus; species Oryctolagus cuniculus. The sequence goes on along the minus strand of NC_091440.1, from coordinate 96,525,435 downwards.
AGAAGTGTTTTGGAAATTCTAAAATATTTCTGAAGCCATTTTCTTCCTTGATTTCTTTACAGTTTAGAAGTAAGCCTCTTGGGAATGACATTTAAATATAATGCAAAAATACCGTTTGCTTAGGCAGCATCAGGAAGTCTCACTGGCCCTCAGAAGCCCCCGGTACTTACCTTTCCTGGCAAGGGCTGAGGCTTGGTACAAAGAAACACAAAGTATTCCCTGCACTTACACCATTGACAGAGCCACGTGTGCTGTATCGCTTCCTGTTGGTTTTCAGAGTCTTCCTGTTAGGCTTTCAGGAGAGATCAACTCCAAGTTTGTTCGGTAGTTATAGTTGGCTGAATCATTTTCACCTCACAAAGTGCAGTGAGGAGGGTGGGGTGGTAGTAGTTCATTAATGAGCCTCATCTGGGGTAGAATACCTTGCTGGAGATAAATGCAAGTCATGGCCTCTGATTTGTTTATTTAAAGAACATGCATCAGTCAAGCCTCAAATGTTAATGTTGAACATGAATGAGGACTTTTAGATCAGCCTTACCACTAAGTCAAAGAAGTGAAAAATGAATCCCTTTGGTATTCAGGCTTGAGAAATATGTGGTGAACCCAAATCCAGTTTAACTTAAATGATGGCTTTAGATAAAGAAGTAGGTCCAATTGTGTTTTTGTCTCCTAGAGGGTGTTTTTTTATCTTGCATGTCAGTTTCTCACTGCAAGATTTGGCAAGTGAAGTGTTTGAGTAAGGGACAAAATGTAAAAATAAAGTATAGGTTAAAAATATGAAGCTCTATGCATTGCATGACTAACACCATGATTTTGTATATGTTGTCTGAGCAGGCAGCTCAGTATGAATCAGTCTAGATCTAGATCGGATGGTGGTGGTGAAGAGGCTTCATCTCAAGACCAGGATCATCATGAGAATGAGAGAAGGTGGCAGCAAGAGCGTCTCCACAGAGAAGAAGCCTATTACCAGTTTATTAATGAACTCAATGATGAAGATTATCGGCTTATGAGAGATCATAATCTTTTAGGCACCCCTGGTAAGAGATGAGTGAGGTGACAGACACCTTTTTTCATCATTAGAAAGAGGGATTTCAAAATAAGGAGTTTTCGTTTCCCTTTTTTCCCTCTCCCAAATATAGTTTACGGTTATTGTGAGTTGATCAACTTTTTAGAGCTGGGGCTGGGCACAGCAGGTTAAGCTGCCACCTGGGGTGCCAGATCCCAGATTAGAGTGCTGGTTTGAGTCCCAGCAGCTTCACTTCTCTTCCAGCTCCCTGCTGATGTCTGGGAATAGAGCTGATGATAGCCCAAGTGCTTGGACTCCTGCTACCCATCTGAGAGAGCTAGATGGAGTTCTGGGTAACGTGGGCCAGGCCCAGCTGGTGCAGCCATTTAGGCAGTGAACCAGTGGTTGGATCTCTTTACTTCTCTGTTTCTCCCTCTCTCTGTGTCTCTCCAATGCTCTGCCTTTCAAAGAAGTATATGAATTTAAAAAACAAAAAATTTTTAATATAACAAAGAAAATCACTGACTTCTATATTTTAAAAATAGGTGAGAATATTGGATGTATTATACCAATGGCAAACTAACAAACAGGAATACATATATAATGTTAAATTTTCACATATATGGTTTATTTTTCTTAAATAATATTTGAACAAATATAGTTCAGCATTCAGTTCTAACTCAAGATATTATAATTTGTTTATTCAGAAGAATGAGTCCCCTAAAGCCCAATGTGTACTATAAATTTTTAGATTCATTTTACAAATGAACTAATTGAAATTTGTATGTTTATATATTGTGTATTGATGATCATCTAATGAAAATATTGAGGTAAAATTCATGTAAATATAGATTTGGAATTTTCCCTAGAAATTCTCATTTCTTATTTCTTTTTAAAGATTTATTTATTTGAAAGGCAGAGTTACAGAGAGAGGAGAGGGAGAGAGAGAGCAAGAGATTTTCCATCCTCTGGTTCACTCCCCAGTGGCCACAACAGTCAGATCTGGGCCAGGCCGAAGCCAGGAGCTTCATCCAGGTCTCCCACATGAGTGGCAAGGGCCCAAGCACTGGGCCGTCTGCTGCTGCTTTCCCAGGTGCATCAGCAGGAAGCTGGATTGGAAGTGAAGTAGCTGGAACTGGAACTGGTGCCCATATGGGATTCTGGTATGACAAATGGCAGCTTAACCTGCTGCACCACACTGTTAGCTCCCTTCTTTTTTAACTTTGACAAAAATCCACAGAATTACAGCTTAAAAGTTCCTAAGTACATTTGCTGAGAACACTGCCAGTTATTCAAATTAAATTTTAATAAATTCTAATAAACCAAACTGATGTATATTTCTATCAGTTGAATATTTTTAACTATCTTCAATTTACAGACTAAATGAAAATAAGAGATTCTGTAAGTTGTTAAAAATGAGTCTAATCCTTTGTGAGATTTCATAAAAGTTGATAATTTCAAATTCTTTGCACTTTTTCATTGTCTTAGGAGAAATAACATCAGAAGAGCTGCAGCAGCGGTTAGATGGAGTTAAGGAACAATTAGCATCTCAGCCTGACCTGAGAAATGGGACAAGCAACAGAGGTACTGTGGAACCTTCTCCATAAGGGACAGGCTTGAGTGGAGCAGTTGCAGAAATGAAAATGCTGCATCTTGTACACTGTGTTTAATTTAATTTAACTTTTCATGTTTAATATATTCAGATAATATTTATGTTTGAGTATTATATGCAAAGTGGTATGGTTAGGCAATATAGAATGGAATAACTAGTAAGATGTGTTAAATAGATTGCCTTCAGGAAGCTTATTTGTATGGAATAATATGTGATTAAGTTAGAGTTCTTTTTAATCTTAGAATGTACTCACTACTTTTTTAAAACAATGCAAATAAAGTTAGTTTCTGAATTTTTAAAATTTAATTTATTTGAAAGGCAGAGTTACAGAGAGGCAGAGCAGAGAGAGAGAGAGAGAGACAGTCTTCCATTCACTGGTTCACTCCCCAAATGGCCATAACGGCTGGAGCTGAGCTGGCCTGAGCTTCTTAATTTTTTTTATATACAGAATACAGAGTTAGGAGACCTCTTCCTATTTGTTTTGTTTGTTGGTTTGTTTGTCATTTTTTTGAGGAAACACTAAGCCATAACATAAAGACCTCTTAGGAAAAACGAAGCCTCTGTTAAAAAAATAAAAACAAAAAATCTTTAAACTAAATAGAAGTAGATAGAGTTAAAAGTAAAAGCCAAGTCTCATGTCCTTCCTAATCTTACTTCTCTCCTGAGAGGTATTCATTATTAAAAGTGTCATATCAGAATCATTATATTAGATACAATGAAGTCTGTATAAAAACCCCAAAATATCCTGGCTCAATAAGATAGACATTCATTTCTCTCTCATGTTAACAATCCAGGGAACAGATTGTTCCACAGATCCTCCTGGGACCGACCTAACTAGCAGAGAGGTTCTGCAGCTGTGCTGTCCCATGCAATAGCTGCCAGCCACATGTGGCTCTGTAAATTAATGGAAATTAAATAAAACTTCAGTTTCTCAGTCCTACCACACTCAGGTGCTCAGTAGTCACAGGTGACTAGTGGCTTCTGTATTGGACAGCACGAATTCAGAACATCTCTGGTATCATCCTAAATTTGACACTGATGCTGCTGTTCCATGGAATCATTTGCAAGATCGAGCTAAGTCAAAACCTGGAGTCTGGGTTCTAGCCCTCAGGAAGGAAGTCCAGGCACCAACCTGACAGTAGCTCATATCACTTCTGCTCTCATTCCATTGATGATGACTTAATCCAAGACCTTACCTAATTAGCAGGCTGTCCACTTGCCTGTTGACCATGCTTTTACAGTGGGAGAAGAATAGGACAGAGTTGAATAGACAGGAACAAAGCCTCACACATATCATACTATATTCTAGCTAATCAAAGAGGGAAGTAGCATTTAGAATGATTATATTTAACTGCCTTTTCACCATATGTTTTTCCAAACTAAAATGGAAACTGGATTGTAAGCCATTTTCTTTGTTAGATACGTGATTTGTACCATATCACTGTAACTGGTAATTCTGGGCTTTGCACACATTGTAATAGAAATTGTGTTCATCACATGTAAAGGAGGTCATCATCTTTAAAATATATTGTTTGTTTTATTGGCACCAGCAGCTGATTAATAATAGCTTTAACTTCAACACTTAAAAAAGTTGTTTTTTTTTTTTTTTTATGAGAGAGACTGCAGTAATGAAATAAAACCAAAACAGTCTCCTTTAATAGCTATTTTGGAATAGAACAAACTTCAAAGTCAAAGTCTAATGAGCATCAGAATGCTTTTCATTGAGCTTTGTGCTTTATGTATCCACTGTTTGCAAATGGAAAATTCAAGCTTGGTAGCAGTATCATAGTCAAAGTGGCAGTATCATAGTCAAAGATGTTTAGGAGACTTTTATTTCTAAATTGATTCATTCGACTACTAATTGATTTATGCTGGATATTGTTATAGTGACTGGAGATACAACAGTGATTGAAGCAAGTGTTCTAATGGATGTAAAATATATTTTACTGTTTCATGTATAATAGCTGACATTGGTGTAGTAGTGCTCCCTGTGTGCCAGATATTGAATTGATTATTTTATATATATGTCTTACTTTATGCTCATGGTAACCCTTCGAGATTGATACTGTTATTTCCAATTTACACACAAGAATACAGCCATAGAGAACTTAAATAACTTGCTTGTAGTCTCTCAGTTTCACACAAATATATGTAATGTGATTTTAGCATTAAGTTCAGAAAGCCAGATTTCTTGAGATGTATATTTTTGGCAGTTTCTGAGAAATATTATTAAATTCCTAAGGTGATACAAAACCTAATTGTGAAAATGTTGAATGAATTGGCTTTACCAGAAAGATTCCACAGATAAAAGATGAATTTTACATAAAAATTTGCCATTGTATTTTATTAATATTGCTGTATCAATGAAGCAATTTAAATGTACACTTTTGGTACTGGATTTATTTCTTTGTTTACTTTCATATTTTGTTAATATGTGAGCAAACAAAACAGGAATGAGTATTTCTTTTTCTTTTTTAAAGATTTTATTTATTTTATTTGAGAGGTAGATTTACAGACAGTGAGAGGGAGAGACAGAGAGGTCTCCCTTCCATTGGTTCACTCTCCAAATGGCCGCAATGGCTGGAATTGTGCCAATCTGAAGCCTGGAGCCAGGCGCTTCTTCCTGGTCTCCCACATGTGTGCAGGGGCCCAAGGACTTGGGCCATCTTCTGCTTTCCCAGGCCAGAGCAGAGAGCTGGATTGGAAGTGGAGCAACCTAGACTAGAACGGGCGCCCATATGGGATGTTGACGCCGCAGGTGGAGTATTTAGCCTACTGTGCCACAGCGCCAGCCCCAGGAATGAGGATTTCACTACAACTTTTTCAAATGTGGTGTTTAGATTTTTATAAATACATACATGATATTTTAGTTTTTACAATATTTTTTATAGTACATTACTTTTAGAAAGTTCCTGTTTTGGGGTCAGCATGTGGTACAGCAGATTAAGCCACAGTTTATGGTACTGGCATTTCATATTGGAGTGCTGGTTTGAGTCCTAGCTTCTCTGGTTTCTTTTTCTCTTGAGATTTATTTATGTGAAAGTGAGTTAGAGAGAGTGAGAGAGAGAGATCTTCCATCTGCTGAGAGAGAGAGAGAGAGCGTGCGTGCGTGCGCGTGCTTCTGTCTGTTGGTTCACTCCCTAAATGGTCGCAATGGCTGGTGCTGGACCAGGCTGAAGCCAGGGGCCAGGAGATTTTTCCAGGTCTCCCACGTGGGTGCAGGAAACCATGCTCTTGAGCCATCCACTACTGCTTTCCCAGGCGTTTTAGGAGGGAACTGGATCAGAAGTGGAGCAGCTGGGACGCAAACAGGCACCAATATAGGATGCTGGCATCACAGTTGGTGGCTTAACCTGCTACACCATAATGCAAGTCCCTCTAGTTTCTATCTAGCTACTTGCTGAAGTTCCAGGGAAAGCAGTGGAAGATGGCCCATGTATTTGGGCCCCTGCCACCTGTATAGGAGACCAAAATGGAGTTCCTGGCTCTTGGCTTCGACCTGGCTGTTGTGATATTTGGGGAATGAAACAGTAGATGGAAGATTTCTCTCTCTCTTTCTTTTTCTTTGTGTGTCTGTATTTCTGTATCTCCCTCCCTCTCTGTCACTCAGCCTTTCCAAAAAATAACTTTGTTTTTTAAAATCAGGGAAGTTCAGGGTGGTGGTTTTTTTGTTTTTTGTTTTTTTGTTTTTTTTTGTTTTTTGTTTTTTGTTTTTGGCATTTTTTTCATTTACTAAAATACACAGATGTTCTTTAATTTACTGCAGACTTTATTTTTCTTACAAGTGGTCAATAAAAATCTAAAGATAGCTTTTAGGAATTGATCTCAGACTGATTTGATTTGATTTGCTTTCCAGACCCAACAGTCCCGAGAGAAAGTTCAAATGAAGATTCCCTGCTTGAATGGCTGAACACCTTTCGTCGCACAGGAAATGCAACTCGAAGTGGACAAAATGGGAACCAAACTTGGAGAGCTGTGAGTCGAACAAACCCAAACAGTGGAGAGTTTCGGTTTAGTCTGGAAATCCACATCAATCATGAAAATAGAGGACTTGAAATTGATGGAGAAGATTATATGCACATTCCACTTTCAGATATTAACAGAGATCACACTAGAAGTAGGCAACAAAGATCAAGTAGTCCTGTGGCTAGTCGAACAAGAAGCCAAACCTCAATGAATTTTAATGGTGGTGGTTCCAACACTCCAAGGACTAGGCTTGGTTCAAGGGGGCGGAATTCAGTCGAAGGATCATCCTCACCATTGGGAAGGTTGAGAAATGGAATTAGGGGCACAGCTGGCATCCCTAGAACAAATGCTTCACACCCTAATTTGAGTAGTCATACAAATCAGTCAGGTGGCAGTGAACTCAGGCAAAGGGAGGGGCAACGATTTGGGGCAGCACATGTTTGGGAAAATGGGGCTAGAACTAATGTTACAGTGAGGAATACAAACCAAAGATTAGAGCCAATTAGATTACGATCTACCTTCAGTAGTCGAAGCCGGTCACCAATTCAGAGACAGAGCGGCACTGTTCATAATTCCCAAAGGGAAGGTAGACCTGTACAGCAAACCACTAGAAGGTCTGTTAGGAGAAGAAGAGGTCTAACTCATGTCTTTGTAGAGCAAGATAGAGGACGCAGAGGTACCGCATATACCCCATTCTCGAATTCAAGACTTGTGTCAAGAATCACAGTAGAAGAAGGTGAAGAATCCAGCAGATCCTCAACTGCTGTACGACGGCATCCAACAATCACCCTGGACCTTCAAGTGAGAAGGATTCGTCCTGGGGAAAATAGAGATCGGGATAGTATTGCAAACAGAACTCGATCGAGAGTAGGGCTAGCAGAAAATACAGTCACTATTGAAAGCAATAGTGGGGGCTTTCGCCGAACTATTTCTCGTTTAGAGAGGTCAGGGATTCGAACCTACGTGAGTACTATTACAGTTCCTCTTCGGAGGATTTCTGAGAATGAACTTGTTGAGCCATCATCAGTTGCTCTGAGGTCAATTTTAAGGCAGATCATGACTGGGTTTGGAGAATTGAGTTCTCTAATGGAGGCTGAATCTGAGTCAGAGATTCAAAGACATGATCAGCACTTGTCAGAGATGCACTCAGAACTCAGTAACTTAGCTACAGCTAACGACAGCAGCCAGCACAGTGAAGGTTCCTCTCAAGACATGAGGGCCCAAGATGACAGCATTGAAATGCATGGGGAAAATGAGAGCACCCAGCCTCATAGCCAAAACCATGACAGTAGAGGTGGCAGGCAGTTGCGAAATTCAAACAATTTAGTTGAGACTGGGACCCTACCTATTCTTCGCCTTGCTCATTTCTTTTTACTAAATGAAGGTGATGATGATGACCGAATCCGTGGTTTAACCAAAGAGCAGATTGACAATCTTTCCACTAGGAACTATGAGCATAACAGTCTTGATAGTGAGCTAAGTAAAATCTGTAGTGTTTGCATCAGTGACTACGTAACTGGAAACAAGCTCAGGCAGTTACCTTGCATGCATGAGTTTCACATTCATTGTATTGACCGGTGGCTCTCCGAGAATTGCACTTGTCCCATCTGTCGGCAGCCTGTTCTAGGGTCCAGTATAGTAAACAATGGGTAAAATAATGAGATCTAGACAGATATTGTATTTTAATAGGGTTGAGTATTCAGGAATTCTTTTGTTTAGTTATTTGCGATGAGCTAAATCCAGGATGAAAAATAATAGATTATAGTTTGGACTATTTTTTGTGTGCTTTTTTAACTTGTTAAAAAGAGAAAATTTATAAAAAATTTAAAATGCAAATGTTAAATTATCCAAAAGTACAGAATAGTTACTATTGCTAGAACCAAATAACCTTTAAAATGTTTTTATTTTGGTAATTTTGTCATGCTAAGCACTTTTGTATTGCACAGTTCAGTAGGTTAAAAGTCATTCTTCTTTTTCTTAATACTACAGCAGACTTTACTTGGATTTTCAAGTTTCATAGGCATAGTACTATGTCTAGACATCGATATCTAAATAAGCCTTTGAAAGAGTTTTGGCTGAATGTTTGCTAAATACATTTAAGTTACTTGAAATGATTTACTATGTAGCCTACCATATGTGTATATATAGTTATATAATTTTAAGGTTAAAATATTCAGTCTAAAAACTTAAAGTTTGATTCTTATTTAAGCTTTTGGAACAATACTGCATATGGCATAATGTTTAATGTTGATGAGATTATCTCTTGAAGTGGATTAAGATGTAATTTAAAAATAGAGATAATATACTAAAGCGTCTCTGACAATCTTAGTAGACAACAAGCAATATATAACACTGAACAAGTATTTCTTTATTCAGAAATGGAATGTGGAAAATTTAGAACACATAGGTTATTTAACTTGATTTCAGCCTTTTTTTTTTTTTTGAATGTGCAAATAATTCTTTGTACTATTAAGTGAGGTATATAATATGCATGGTTTCTCATACTTAGTTTTAAAACTTAAAAAATGTCAATGTAGAATTACATGCATAGATAAGTTAACTTCACTTGGAGGCCAGGAAACTCCAAATAAAACAAAAGATCATTAAGAGAATGTAAGGTTTATAAAACACAAAATATGCATTGATGACCTCTTTCTACCAATAAATATTAAACCAAAGACTGTATGTGAACTATTTTTTTTTTCTATTGCTTATTCTGGTTTAGTCATCTCCAAGTAGTTATGTCATACTAGGTGCCAGGTAGAGTTAAAGGTGTTGAGGTTCCCTAGGATGACAGACAAAAGTCTCTGTCTTCATGAAAAAGATGTGTTTATTTTTACAAATTAAAAATAAATTGATAAAATGAATTGCTTATGTTTGCTTATAAATATATAACATGATTTTCTTGTGGTGGCTGCTTGGGCAAAATTGTAAGAACAATACTTCAAGGACAGAATCTGAGATTTGAAAGTATCTCCACATTCTGTTTTTGTCCATGTTTAGTAATTATTCTTTAGGTTAGGTGCATGCCCACAAATATTAGGGGTACATTTAACACCTGGAGTGAGAAGTTTTCATAAAAAGTTGTGACTTTGGAGTAAATGTATTTAGGTCAATTATAGGATATAAGACTGGAAGGTTTTTTTTTTTTTTTTTTTTTTTGACAGGCAGAGTGGATAGTGAGAGAGAGAGACAGAGAGAAAGGTCTTCCTTTTGCCGTTGGTTCATCCTCCAATGGCCGCCATGGCTGGTGTGCTGCGGCCGGCGCACCGCGCTGATTTGAAGGCAGGAGCCAGGTGCTTCTCCTGGTCTCCCATGGGGTGCAGGGCCCAAGGACTTGGGCCATCCTCCACTGCACTCCCGGGCCTCAGCAGAGAGCTGGCCTGGAAGAGGGGCAACCAGGACACAATCTGGCGCCCCGACCGGGACTAGAACCTGGTGTGCTGGCGCTGCTAGGTGGAGGATTAGCCTATTGAGCCGCGGTGCCGGCCAAGACTGGAAGCTTAATTTGGGTCATATTTGAAGACTTTACATATCAGCCTAAGGAATTTTTATTTTACCTTACAAATGTAGATGATAATTGAAATCATCCTTTGATGATTTTAGTAGCAAATGATTAGGTCATTTTTCAAGTTTCAGGAAAATTGGTCTAGTACAGTATACAGAGCACAACAGGACAGGGAGAGATGGGAAGCAAAGAAACCAAAAAGCAACTGTTGTGACAAAACATCATGATGGTGTTTATTGTCAGTGGTCATCATAATCATTAATTGCTGTTATCTAACTTGGTGATGGCAGTGATACTGGAAGGAGAGAAGGGTAGAAAAACATTAAGAAGACATTGTTTGATCCCCAGTTCAGTATGAAGAGGTAAGAGTCAACTCAGTGGAGGAAAGTGAGCTACCAAATTGCAGTTACAATGTATGGCAGTTTAAACACTGTAAACCTGGCTTAACCATACACCTCACACACTCTTCAACATTACCATGTGATTAGCCAGGTTTTTGTAACTATAACTAGACAAGAGAAGCATCTTAATTTATTTTGACTTAACAGATTTTAGAGGTTCACAGGCTATGATCAGTTAGCCCCATCAGTCTGGTGTCTAATGAGGGCAGAACAGGTTTCAAGGGAGATGGCAAGGTGAGCCAGTAAGCAGAAAAATACAGGAGTACAACTTCATCTACCCTCTGTGTGGTCTCTCCTTGCAGTGTCATGATGATTTCTTCATGTGGCTCCACCTTTGCAACCATACCAATCCAATCACTTCCCAAAGGTCTCACCTTCAGACACTGTAACTGGATCAAGCCTCTATCCTATTCCATCAATAACTAACCACTTATGTTGACATAAGACTTTTGGGTTTAAACATGTATATGAGTTTGGGGAGATAATTCCTGTTCAGAGCATAACATCATGTTTCTTCAATGTGATGGGAAGGGAAATCCAACATTCTGTTTTTAAATTATTATTATTTTGGGGCCGGCGCTGTGGTGCAGTGGGTTAAATCTCCAACCTGCAGTGCCGACATCCCATATGGGCACCGGTTTGAATCCCAGCTGTTCCTCTTCCAATCCAGTTCTCTACTGTGGCCTGGGAAGGCAGTAGAGGATGGCCTGGGTCCTTGGGTCTCTGCACCCATGTGGGAGGCCTGGAGAAAGCTCCTGGCTCCTGGCTTTGGATCAACTCGGCTCTGGCCATTGCAGTCATTTGGGAGGTGAAGCAGCTGATGGAAGACCTCTCTCTCTGGCTTTACCTCTCTTTCAAAGAAATAAGGTAATTCTTTAAAAAAAATAAAAATAAATTATTGCTATTTTAAGATTATTTATTGGGAAGGTAGAGTTAGGGAGAGACAAAGAGATCGTCCATCCACTGGCTTGCTCCCCAGAGCCAGGAACCTAGAATTCCATCTGGGTCTCCCACAAGGGTGTCAGGAGCTCAGGGATGTGGGCCATCCTCTAGGGCTTTCCCATGTGCATTAGCGCAGGGAGCTGGATTAGAAGTAGAGCAGCTGGGACTCAAACCTGTGTTCATGGGATGCCAGTGTCACAGGTGGTGGCCTCTGTCACATGCTGTCTCCCAACATTATTATATGGAATATTCCTCAGAAAGTCTTAGCTCTACTGGCTTGATTAGTTAGGATTACAAAAAGGGAAATGAATAAAGGATTTTTTTTAAAAGTATACTGGTTCTTTGACTTAGTCATTTGCGAGACATGATGGTGTTAGCGACATGTGAAAATATCCCAAATATGTGTTGGAAACAGATGTAGACTGTATGGAAAATTTTCTGTAAACACCAGTACAGCTTAATATATTTTTTAAATTGGTATCCCAACTGAGAACAAAGAAGGGTGTTCTTTAGTATTTTCATTAATTTCTCAGTAAACAAAGCTGATAAACACAACAGTTCATTAATCTATTTTTAGTTTCCATTTGGCAATGAATTGTACTCTTGTGGTTCCATTAGAGAAAGTAATAAATAGTTTGAAATTCTTCATTTGAATATTATATTCTGTATGAGGTCCATACAAGTTGCTCCTTATAGTGTGACTATCTTACAAACATTTGTTTTCACATTGCTAGCTTCCCAGCTGCCCTCCCATGTATTTACATCTTTTTACCCTATTTTTTTCATTTTCCTGGTGTCAGCTAGCATTGTTATGATTCTTACTAGATTATCACTCTTACAGGGTTTTTTTTTTTCCTTTCAATGTTTAACATGAATTCATATTTTAAACCTCTTAAGGCAACCTTGGAAGTATTACTGCCACTTAAAAGTAGTTGGTAAGATCTTAGAGAGACCGGTGCTGTGGCTCACTTGGCTAATCTTCCGCCTGTGGCGCTGGCACCCCGGGTTCTAGTCCTGATTGGGGCGCCGGATTCTGTCCAGGTTGCTCCTCTTCCAGTCCAGCTCTCTGCTGTGGCCCGGGAGGGCAGTGGAGAATGGCCCAAGTGCTTGGGCCCTGCACCCATGTGGGAGACCAGGAGGAAGCACCTGGCTCCTGGCTTCGGATCAGTGCAGCGCGCTGGCCGTAGCGACCATTCAGGGGGTGAACCAACAGAAAAAGGAAGACCTTTCTCTCTGTCTCTGTCTCTGTCTCTCTCACTAACTCTGCTTGTCAAAAAAAAAAAAAAAAAAAAAAAAACTTAGAGAATGATGTTGCATAATCATTTGCCTGCAAAGCTTGTGCTTTCCTTACCACCCTACATTCTAGACAAACAGAAATGCCTTGGGAAGTTTTTAGTCTAATTTATTTCTTCCTAAAGTTATTTTCCTAACTTTATCTTTGGTACATCATGTGTTTGTAATTACCATTTCCATATCATATCATTTTTATCTCATGAATGGGGAAGAGAGAAGGCCTGCCCTGAAAGTTATAAAACAGAATCTGTGTTATGAAGATGAATCCAGAAGAGAGGTGAATGAGACATCTGGAGATGTTGTGTTAAGGATCAGCTAAAAAGCTGAGCCCGAGGCACTTTCTTGTATATTACTTCCAGACAGAAAGATCTAATGAATTTTTAATCTCCCTACATGCTTCTATCTGCATAATGTCTGGCCAGGGGAGGAGTGAGCTGGGAAGAAGTAGCATGTCACCTGCAGGCAGTAGTAGTTCCTCACTTTGCAGGCTGGCATGGGGGCTTTCCCTCAGTCTTGTGGGGTGTCTGTTAGGAAGTGGTTTTTCAGGGGGCCAGATCCATGTATCATTGAGCACATCATTCCGTGTTCAAAGGAACGTGATGTGGGAGTCAGTGGTGATGGTGTCCTCTCTGCAGGGACAGACTGTGAGTACTTCTCAGCCAGTGTGTTAGTCCTTGCATCTGTTTGCCCTTGGCATAATGCTGGGGATCTATAATTAACTTTTAGCACATGTTGCTTTAAATATCAAATCACTGAAGACTCTGAGTTGCCTTCATTTTTTTTTCTAATAACATATTTCTTTTGAAAAACACTTTCTGATGTATTTTTTCCTGTTAATGACTCATTTGAAGATGTGGTAACCTCTTCAGTGATCAGTACATACACATGGCTGTATTGCATTAAATTGTAAAAATGCTCCTACTAAACCCTATACCAACTCTCTTATATACAATGCCAAAGATGTTCACACTTTTCACTGGTGAGAAAGAATCCAAAATCACATACATACTGTATTGTGAAGTGACATGACTGAGCCACTCTGACTTCAGTTATCTGTATGATATCCATTCCTCAATTAGTGTGGTTCAATCAGGTTTTTTTTTTTTTTTTTTTTTTTTTTTTTTTTTTTTTTTTTTTTGGCAGGTAGAGTTATAGACGGTGAGAGAGAGAGAGAGAAAGGTCCTCCTTCCGTTGGTTCACCCCCCCAATGGCCGTAGTGGCCGGAACTGTGCCGATCCGAAGCCAGGAACCAGGTGCTTCCTCCTGGTCTCCCATGGGGGTGCAGGGCCCCAAGCACTTGGGCCATCCTCCACTGCCTTCCCGGGCGACAGCTCTGGCCACAGCAGAGAGCTGGATGGAAGAGGAGCAGCCGGGACTAGAACCGGAGCCCATATGGGATGCTGGCGCCTCAGGCGGAGGATTAGCCAAGTGAGCCACGGCGCCAGCCCCTCAATCAGGTTTTATTGCAGCTCTTCACCATCCTGTAACTTAGAGGATAAAAATAAAAGAAGCTTCTACCTACCTGATCCAGTGACGTGGAATAAAAAAATCAGACTAGAAAGAGGTTTCAAAGAAGTATCAAGTGCTGATGACTGATACGGAATATACAGCATTTGTTGCTGAACAAGCTTAGCAGGATGAATAATGGAAATGGTGAGTCTCATAAGCATTCTAATTGTTGACTCACTTATCTGGAAGTAGAATAAATTGCTCATCCAATCTGGCTGACTCAGATCCTCATTCAGGGCTGCTTTCAGAGAAGCACAGAGATTTCCCTCCTGGTGCTGGGGTGGAGAATGTGGGGCTTGAAGACATGCTAGTGAATGGCTTTGATCTTAGCACTTTGATGTGAGTGCTCAATTCAGAGACTGCCATAATTTTTGAAGAATCTTGTAGGTCTCTGAACAACATGCTAGGGGCTTTTTTTTTTTTTTTTTTTGGACAATACAACGTTCTTAAAACTTTAATTAGCTTTCTAACAGTTTCATTTGGGGATCTAGTATCCAGTACCAGAAATCTGGTGTTTTTATTAGTTTGCTAAAGGGTAGTGTTTTTTTTTTTTGTTGTTGTTGTTTTAGCGTTTTGTTAGGAGGCCCAATTCTGTAACTCAGCTGGCTTTTGGCATAGTTTGGAGGCTTTCTTTAATCTTTTGAGTGTCACTGTTGTCTCTTTGCCATGAGTTTATGTATCATAAATTTTATCCCAGCTCCTTGCCCCCACAGTGATAAGAATTCAAAGTGGAATCATTCTCTCTCTCTTTCTCTCTCCCCCCATCCTGCATTGGTGAGAACATAATTTATTTAAAAGTGTGAGAATAAATATTCATGCATGAGTGTTCCCCCTCCCCATAAGGAGAAATGCCCATCAAGAGTGGGTCAAGGGGCTGAAGCTGTGGCTCAGCAGGTTAATGCCCTGGCCTGAATGCTGGCATCCCATGTTGGTACTGGTTCTAGTCCTGGCTGCTCCTCTTCCCATCCAGCTCTCTGCTATAGCCTGAGAAAGCAGAGGAGGATGACCCAAGTCCTTGGGCCCCTGCACCTGCATGGGAGACCCGGAAGAAGCTCCTGGCTCCTGGCTTCGGATCGGCTCAGCTCTGGCCGTTGAGGCCATTTAGGGAGGGAACCATCGGATGGAAGACCTCTCTCTCTGTCTCTACCTCTCTCTCTAGCTCTGTCTGTCGAATAAATAAAAATAAATCTTAAAAAAAAAAGAGTGGATCAAAGGGTTGCCCATGAAAGAGAAAAAGAGAGCTGTATGTCCAAGCATGGTCCTTGGCAGAAAGAGACTTCTTCCCCTATTCGCAGCCTCATTTATAAGGTAGTGGGTGACATCTTAATCAATTAAACAGAGAGGGGTCCTAGCATGTGCGAAGACTTTGGGGACTTTGACAACACCACCATGTGGAATCTAAATTCAGTGAGGTCTTTATATTGTCTCCTTCTTAGACCCAGATAAGACACAGGTACATCCTGGGAAGGTGGGCATATCAAACCAACCGTTAAAGAGACAATCGCTACATTGCAGGTCTGTAGGAATTCCAGTTCACCTAAGCCTAACTAAATACACCTTCACTGCATTTCAGATCAGTGCAATATACGTTAGAAAGGAGGCATCTCTCCCTCCCTCCCTCCCTCATTTATTTTCTCCCTTCCTTCCTCCCTTTTTGCCTCCCTCCCTCCTTCCCTCCTTCCCCTTCCTTCCTTCCCTCCTTTTTTTTTTTTTTTTTTGTCTCTAGTGTCAGGTAGAATATCTTTTCATTCCAGTCAGCTAGGATGAAGTTATGTGGCTAGTCCGCTGCAGCCATGTAGTTTGAGAAGACTTCCATTACATTTTCATTCCCACTTATTACTAGGTATTGCAGAAAAATCTCTGTTTTGGGGGTCTCCAAGACTATCCTTGCATTCAGCAATTCACTAGAACTCAGGAGCCAGCATGTAGCTAAAATTTCTTAGAGGGAAAGGATATGAGCACAATCAGAAAAGGGAAAGGTGTCCGAGATGAAGTCTGGAGGAAGTTAAGAAGCTTCCAAGAGTCCTGTCCGAGCAAAGTCATACAAGACACACTTAATTCCTCCCGCAATGAACTGTGACAACATGGAAGAAGTGTTGTCTACCAGAGAAGCTCATGTCCAAGGGTTTTCACGGGGGGCTGGTCACGCAGGCACACTGTGCTTAGCACATACCAAAGTCCCAGACTCCCAGAAGGAAAGCAGGTGTTCCGGATAAACCAAATTATTTGCAAAGGTAGTCTAGGCACAGCAATACACTGTCGCTCCCCCCTTCGCGGAGGAACGACACAGGACCCTGCGTTGTTCTTTCGTCTGCTCGGCCCTTCCCGGGTTTGCTGCTGGTTCTTCCCGGGTTGGCTACCGTCCAACCCGGCCGGCTCTCTCGGGGGCTGCACAGGTGTTCCTTCAGATGTTCCCTCGTGCATGTTGTCTCCTCCTTTATAGTCCTCTTCCACCAATCCCAACTCTGCTACCCACACGCCGAGTACGCTGCTCTCCTCCAATCAGGAGCAGGTCCTACAGTTTATTGGTTGAACTGGAGGCAGCTGTGTAGAAGCTGTTTCCTCCTCTCCCAGCACCATATTGTGGGAGAGCAGATGCATAGAATAAGTCTTAATTCCAGTAACTTAGTCTAGTCCGAGTTGCTCCCAGTTGCTCCCCACAATACACCCTTATCATTTATTAGGGAATGGTGGCAATGCTTCTAGCCCACTTCCTGGATGCCAGCCATAGGCCAAGCTTGCAAGCAGGCCCTTCTAAGGATAGGCTGAGGCCCACTATGTAAATTCTTTTCTTCACACACATCTCCCTTTCCAGCTCAGAATGTTTTCTTAAATTCTAGGTCACAGTTATGATTTCCTTGGTTACAACATCTACTATGTTGTCCAAGAACCTCAGCTTCAACATTTTCAGAATTTAAATAATTGTCTTCCCATGAAGTGTTCGTCACTCTTTTCCCCAGCTCAACCAAAGCCTCTACATTTACTGGTTGATCAATTAAGGCAGGGAAGTCTGATGCACTCCCTGCCTCTGTGGAAGTCAGGTGGGACCAGCTGGGCTAGGTGAGGCCCCAGAGGCCAGATTGGGCAGCAGGTGTACCTTGCACTCATGGCTGTGGGGGCACAGTCAAAGGTCAAGTACAAAATTGTGGCCAAGACACAGATAAGCCTCAGAAGTGGAGAAGGGGTTAAAATAGGATGTCAAAATAGGAGGGATTGGAGATGTTGAAAGATCAGGAGGAATTAGTCCAATTAGATGAATACAAGAATGTCAGAAAATACCACACAGTGTGGCTATTTCCTTTGTGGTTGGTTGCTTTGATGTGCTGTATTTTTAATGAGTAAGCAAGCATGAATTAAAGGGCTAAAAAAGAAAGAAGAACCTGGATTTGACCTCACTCCTCCTCCCAGCTGACCAAGCTGCATCCTTGGGAATGTTTATGTTCATTCTCCCTGTCTTAGTGAGGGCTGGCATCATTTCTTCCATAGGCTCTTGCCATCGTCTCTTTAGTGATCTTATGTCATTCTTCTAATGACTCTACCATAATCTTTCTAAAAGGCACATCTGGATATGCCATTTCCAGTGTTCCCATTAATTCCTCAATATTCAGAATAACTTGCCAAGAGTCTCTATATTCTTGGCTCCTGCCTACCTTTCCCAGATGTTTTTTTCTCACTTAAGAGTCTCTCATAGGGCCTTTTACTGTGGGCTTCCTACTTGTAAGGTTTTGCCTGTGCCGTTCTGTCTTCCCCAAATGGTCTTTCCCCTCATGTCTTCAGGTTAATTCCTGCTCAGTATGTAAATGTTGCTTCCTGTGTCGATTCTGCAAATCCTCATCTGCTCTCATCTCCAGGGACATCTTATTCATTAGGCACAGAATGCATAATGCCTAAGGCCCATGATAATGCTTTAATTTCTCTTAAAACCAGACACACACCAAAAGAGAACACAGTCCAGTCTGGATGATATTTACCTTTAATACCAATGCTTTGGTAAAATACGATTTTTAATATTTTTAAAGGGGAAGTGGGCCCAGGAAGACCAAATGTGCCAAGGGCCATGCAAGTAACATTGCAGCCCTGTATTTTGCTCCATTTATGCCCTTCCATTCTACTCTGTCTTCTCCAGAGAACCATGAACACCTTCAAGCTATCCTCGGCACCTATGATGAGGCCTGGTACACACTAGTGCTGTGGGTAGCCTAGGTACTTCAATCTTCATTCCAGGTTCTTGCCTCCACAGAGATAAGAATTCAAAGCAGAGGCATACATATGTGCATAAGCAAAAGCAGGATTTATTTAAAAAACAGAGAAAATGAAAATGCATTCATGCGTGAGTGTAAGCCACCCCGTATGGAGAGATACCTATTATGAGTGGGCCACAGAGCTGCCCAGGAGACGGGGGAGGAGGAGGACTGAAAAAGATGCCCAAGCCTGGTCAAAAACCAAAGAAGGGCCCCTCCCATACTATCAGCCTCTTTTATGAGACAGGCGTGGAGCCTGAATAGAGTTGAATGTCTATAAGTCTTTCTGGAACTTTCATGGTGCCTGCCTACGGAATTTAACATCTATGTGGCCATCATGGTGTCTTCTCCTTCCTGGTCCCAGATGAGATTCAGGTGTGTCTTGGGAAGGTGGGCATATTAAATTGACAGGTAAGGTGACAGAGTTGCAATGCAGGGCTGGCAGAAATTCCAGCTCACCTATTTCTATCTAATCTTCCTGCCTAGTTTCCCCGTATCACTATGTTACTCAATGTATATTTAATAAGCAAATGCATAGGAGTTTCAATATCTAGGTAGAGCTCCATTTAGAAATAAGCAGCACCCCGGGTTCTAGTCCCGGTTGGGGTGCCGGCTCTGTCCCGGTTGCTCTTCTTCCAGTCCAGCTCTCTGTGGCGGCCCGGGAAGGCAGTGGAGGATGGTCCAAGTGCTTGGGCCCTGCTCCCACATGGGAGACCAGGAGGAAGCACCTGGCTCCTGGCTTCGGATCGGCGCAGAGCACTGGCCATGGCAGCCATTTAGGGGGTGAACCAACGGAAAAGGAAGACCTTTCTCTCTGTCTCTCTCTAACTCTCTAACTCAGTCTGTCCAAAAAAGAAAGAAAGAAGCTTCTACATTAAAACTTTGCTTGCAGTTTTTTTGAAACTCAGAACCCATTTACCATAAAAATAATATCATATGTTTATGGTCTTGAGACTGTGAGGCCTGCCTTCGTCAGATTTCAGACTGCTCTGTCTCCATCGGCCTGCTACAGACCCTGTGTTTGCTGGCACCTTGGCTCACCAGCCTCAGTCTCTCTCTCAGGTCATTCTGCCTGGCAGAAAACAGATGGCTTCCAATGGATGTGCTCTACCTCGTCTTGTCACTCTCTTGCTTCTGTCTGCTTCCTCTGCTGGCTCCCTTCTCCCAACCCCCAGGAAGGGGAGGTGGAAATGGAGCCCCCTAGCCACTGGGCTGGCAGCCAGACTGGCCATTCTCACGGTGAGGAGGGGTTCTGGTGGTCTCTGGGGCCCCCGAAGAGCAGGTTAACTCTTCACAGATTCATGCTGAATGTGCATCACCATTAACTGTGTTGGATTTTTTTTTTTAACAAAGAAAACTAATTTAGGTTTCATCTGAAAGTGTGTTCCATATCTGTGATTATTTGATAGTAGAGTTGTTTGTGTCTGAAGAACTGGGATTAGCAAACACTTTCCTTATTCAACAGGACATCCCCCTAGAGCTGTGTGAGCTGTTGAGAAAAGAGGCTTCCCTAGCTCAGTACGCTGAGAGATGCCCACGCCAGGAAAGTGTACCATATCCCTATGGAAAGACATTTTCTGAACTAGTCCAGTCCTCATGAGAAGCAAAGAATAAACCTGACCCTTAAAAGGAAGTAAAGATTACAATTTCAATGGCTTTATAATGTTGAGCCTCAATACTCACGATTTTTTGGATGATTTAAAGAACTTAAATAATTTATCCAAGGTTATGTGGTTAGAAGCAGGGCACATAGTCTTTTTTTTTTCTTTTAATGTCCTACTTTATTAACTATAAAGAATTTTTCAAAGATCTAACTTTGTGTTTGCAGTTTCCAGAGGAGGTCTGGTTGTTGATCTTGGAAGGCTAATGATTCAAGCTTGATATAGAGAAAGCTTTTGTTCAGGACAAGTATGAGCTGCGAGCTGATGCTTCAGGACTTCGCTGAAGTTTTTAGTTGCTTCATCATGCTGCTCCAGGGACCCTACGTGCTTCCAAAGCTGGTTTGGAAGGGCCCAGGCCTCAGATCTGTAGCCTTGGGCTACGCAGGGGTATGGTCTCTGTTTACTCCTCAGTAATTTTAGTAGCATCTGTTGGCGCCGTGCAGGTTTCAGATCAGAGAAGGTGGCAGGAGGAATAAAGATGCCATTTCAGACATTGTTTATTTTCAAACAGATGAATACCTTGAGGTCATACAACTCAGGCCCTGTTGCAGCAGAAACTTTAAACACTAAAATATCCTAGGGGGGCCGGCGCTGTGGTGTAGCGGGTTAATGCCCTGGCCTGAGGTGCTGGCATCCCATATGGGTGCCGGTTGGAGACAGGCTGTTCCACTTCCGATCCAGCTCTCTGCTATGGCCTGGGAAAGCAGTGGAAGATGGCCCAAGTCCTTGGGCCCCTGCACCCACGTGGGAGACCCGGAAGAAGCTCCTGGCTCCTGGCTTCAGATCAGCGCAACTCCAGCTGTTGCGGCCAATTGGGGAGTGAATCATCGGATGGAAGACCCTCCCCCCACCCCGCCCCGCCTCTCCTCCTCTCTCTGTGTAACTCTTTCAAATAAATAATCTTTTAAAAAATAAAATAAAATACCCTAGGGACATTCAACCTGTTATATTTAAGCATTAAATACAGACCCATAGGATCTCAAGCCTGAGAGAAGAATGGATAGTCTTCTAAGAACATCTACCATGGGCCCCCAAGAACTTGTACTTGGCATTTCTCACTCAGTTAATTGCCAAGCCTGATTGTCAAGACTAAAGGTGTTGTTGTTTCCCTTTTGCTACACACTCAATATGATGGCAGACTCAATATTGGGTCTCTGAGAAGTGGACAACAAGGCAGGACTATACACACAAGAGGTTTATTGGGGAAATGCTTGTCAAGGATAAGGGAGAGGGAAGAGGAGTAGGTGAGGAAAACTTCCAGGCCACATTGTAGATCTGATACCCTGAAAAGGAAAAAGGGGGCGGGGCTGGTGATGTGGCACTGCAGGTTAAAGGCAGCATTTTATATCAAAGTGCCAGTTTGAGGCTCGGCTGCTCTGTTTCCAATTCAGCTCCCTGCTAATGAGCCCGGAAAAGCAGCAGAAGATAGTCCCTGCTTCCCACATGAGACCAGGATGGAGTTCCTGGCTCCTGGCTTTGGCCTGACCTAGCCACGGCTGTTGTGGCCATGAGGGAGTGAACCAGTAAATGGAAGATATTTCTCCCTGGCTCTTCCTCTTTCTGTGGTTTTGCCCTGCAAATAAATAAGTAATAAATTAAAAAAAAGGAAAGAAAAGGAAAAAGGGAAGGCAGGCTTGGATAGGAAACTTTTTTTTTTTGACAGGCAGAGTGGACAGTGAGAGAGAGAGAGACAGAGAGAAAGGTCTTCCTTTTCTGTTGGTTCACCTCCCAATGGCCGCTGCGGCCAGCGCGCTGTGGCTGGCACACCACGCTGATCTGAAGCCAGGAGCCAGGTGCTTCCTCCTGGTCTCCCATGTGGGTGCAGGGCCCAAGCACTTGAGCCATCCTCCACTACCCTCCCGGGCCACAGCAGAGAGCTGGACTGGAAGAGGGGCAACCGGGACAGAATCCGGCGCCCTGACTGGGACTAGAAGCCGGGGTGCCGGCGCCAAGTCGCGGTGCTGGCTAGGAAACATTTTAGCTTGCAGTGTAGATCTGAGAGTCTTAGGTAGGGAGTTCTCCAGGCTGAGAGCCCCACTCTGCCAACACCATCAAGCTCAGTCCATGGTAGGGACAGCTTGAAGGATGTATAGCCTGAGTCTGAGCACTGTCATAGGCCCAAAGTTGTGACAGTCAGGGACTGCCGGTCCCATAAGCTCCCCCAGCAGTCTCTCAAGTGCTGCATCTCCATGGCCTCCACAAACATTTAGCTTTCTTCATGTCTAGAAACAATTGCAGTTTGATTCCAGCTTACTCAATCCTCTGCAAAACCCTTGTACCTATTCCTTGATCCCAGTTACCATAAGATAAACTAATACTGTCGTGGGCCATATCCCTGCTTTCTCTTTTCTAAATCAAATGTCCTATTCCTTCAATGCTATCCCTTGAATCTGCAAACTGAGCTCTACCTGAGCAAGATGCCCTCTGATAGGCACTTCATGTCAGTGATGACAAGAACACACACCTTAGAAACAGGTGTCAGCTTTAGTCCCGGATTTGGTGTTGAATGGCTCAGAGGCCAAGCACGAGTACTGTGACTTTCTGATCTCTCATTTCCTTATTTGTAAAATGTGACTAGCAATCATACCTTGCTGTGGACTAAGTGAGTTAATGTATGCATCCATCAGAAGCCCATTATACATAATAAGCACTTGGTAAAAATCAGGTCAGCCTATCATTAGCATCATATTAAGTCTTGAGCTTAATTAGTGAAAGGACTCACATCCAATTCTGTGATCCATTGGCCTTAGCCTGGAAGTACTTTGGTTCATGGTTTGTTCATAGTATCACACAATGGGACATAGGTGTGTATTAGTTTTCCATCACTATAAACAAAATACCAGAGACAGGCTAAATGCATATAGAGAAGAGGTTTATTTTGGGGCTGGCACTGAGGCTCAGCAGGTTAACGTCCTGGCCTGAAGTGCAGGCATCCCATATAGGCGCCGGTTCTAGTCCCGGCTGCTCCGCTTCTGATCCAGCTCTCTGCTATGGCCTGGGAAAGCAGTAGAGGATGTCCCAAGTCCTTGGGCCCCTGCACCCACGTGGGAGACCCGGAAGAAGCTCCTGGCTCCTGGCTTCAGATTGGCGCAGCTCTGGCCATTGCGGCCAATTGGGGGAGTGAACCATGGGATGGAAGACCTCTCTCTCTCTCTCTGCCTCTCCTCTCGCTGTGTAACACTGACTTTCAAATAAATAAATAAATCTTTAAAAAGAAAAGAGAAGAGGTTTATTTAGCTCAGTTTTGGAGGTTCAAGGCTGTGGCACTGGCCTAAGCTTGGTTCTGGGGAGGACCTCATGGCAGACGGCAGGAGCACATGCAAGTGGTAAAATCACATCCCCAAGTGGGAAGCCAGAGAGAGGTGGGGCCAAGCTCAGGCTTTCATACCCACCTTCTTCTCGTCCTTCTTCTTCTCTCCTTCTTCGATTTATTTTATTTACTTGAATGGCACAAAGCTAAAGAGAGAGAGAGAGAGAGAGAGAATCTTCCATCTGCTGGTTCACTCCCCAAATGGCCACAAGGGCTGGGGCTGGGCCTATGCCAAACTTCTTGCAAGAACTAACTAGGGTGCCACAAGAAATACTTGCATCCACTGTAGAGCAGGATCCCGAATGACCTAAGGACCACAGTGGGTCCCATCTCTTCAAGGTCCCAAATTTCTCAGCACCACCACACTGGGGACCAAGCTTTCAACACCTGGATGTTGGGGTATAAACCACATCCAAACCTTAGCAGGGTGTCTCTGTTTCTCCTTTCTAAATGTAGCATACTATTTAAAAACATTTTACAAAATGTATATAAAGGGAACAAATTTCATAGCTTCATGTATACAGTTTTAAGAACATAATGGTACTCCCATCCTACTCTGCCTCTCTTCCTCACTCCCACCTTCCCTCCTCCTTCCTTTCTTATTTTTCTTTTAATTTTTGCAATGGCATACTTTCAATCTACTTTATAGCCATAAGCTTAACCCTCCACTAAATAAAGAAGTCAACAAGTAAGTAGAGAAACACTGTTCCATACTATTTTTAATCTTGCTCATAGAAACTCTGTCTTCTGGCTTGGCTGCAGCGTCCTCCTGGGACTCAGTGAGAGGTTTTTATTTTATTATTACTTTAGCGATTCTGAGAGGCCAGATATAAGTTGCCTTGTTTCATTGTGAAAATATTCCATCCCTGAGGTTTAACAGCTAATGCTTCATCTGGATTCATAGCGGTTCCTAGGTTTTCGGGAAACTGGCATGGCCATAAAATTCTGTGGTGCTTATTTCACGAGTAACAGTTTATTGACGGATATTGTAATTCCCATAACAGCTGATTCTTTTTTTTTTTTTTTTTTTTTTTGACAGGCAGAGTGGACAGTGAGAGAGAGAGACAGAGAGAAAGGTCTTCCTTTTGCCGTTGGTTGCACCTTCCAATGGCCGCCACGGCCGGCCAGCGCACCGCGCTGATCCGATGGCAGGAGCCAGGTACTTATCCTGGTCTCCCATGGGGTGCAGGGCCCAAGGACTTGGGCCATCCTCCACTGCACTCCCTGGCCACAGCAGAGAGCTGGCCTGGAAGAGGGGCAACCAGGACAGAATCCGGCACCCCAACCAGGACTAGAACCTGGTGTGCCAGCGCCGCAAGGCGGAGGATTAGCTTAGTGAGCCACAGCGCCGGCCAACATCTGATTCTGATCCTAACTTTATCCCCTCTCATTGCAAACAATCTGGAAGGGAATGGCAGGATGCCAGCTGCCATTGGGACTGTCAAACTAACCAGCATTGCACCTTAATTTTCTAAGACATTTCATTGTGTCCAAAAAGATTTATTCTCATTGTCTCTCTTTTTAAAAAAGATTTATTAATTTGAAAGTCTGAGTTAGAGAGAAAGGAGGAGAAACAGAGTGAGATCGATCTTCCATCTACTGGCTCACTCCCCACGTGGCTGTAACTGCTAGGGCTATGCCAGGTGGAAATCAGGAGCCAGGAGTTTCATCCCAGGCTACCATGCAGGGGGAAGAGGCCCAAACACTTGGGCCATCTTCTGCTGCTTTTCCCAGGCCATTAGCAGGGAGCTGGATCAGAAGTAGAGCAGCAGGGACACGAACCGATATACATATGGGATGCCAGCACTGTAGGCAGTGGCTTTACCTGCTGTGCCACAGCGCTGCCCCACCAAGTGGCTTCTTAACTCCTGTGCCAAACACCTGTTCTAAGTAATTTTTACAGTCCTCACTTTCACCAGGCAGTGTGTGATTTCCAGCTCCTCTGTGTCTTCCAGCTTCTTTCTGCCTGTCTTCCAAGGTGAATATCACACGTGCTTGCAAAAAAAGTTCTCTCAACACCTAACTGCTACCTAAGGCTATAACGTTAATAGGCATCTGATATTGTAGTGGTCCTTTCCTAGACCTTTCAACTCTGGACCTATCCTAGAACTTTCTGTAAAAGCACACTTTGAAGGTTATTTTCCACAGTATTTATGGACAGTAAGTGGATATGGCTTGGTTTGCTCAAATTGTCTCAATCACACTGCATCTTTAAACATCCAAACCTCTATGAAAATAAGAAACAAAGCCAAGTTGTTACCTGCCCCCAGAAAAGTTGCATTTTGCCCTTCAGAAATGGGAAACATTGTTCAAGTTCCCTGAGCTGAAACAGGTATTCAAAGAAGGGGGTGCTCTGGCTGGCACCGTGGCTCACTAGGTTAATCCTTCGCCTGTGGCCTTCGCCTGTGGCGCCGGCACCCCAGGTTCTTGTCCTGGTTGCTCCTCTTCCAGTCCAGCTCTCTGCTGTGGCCCGGGAAGGCAGTGGAGGATGGCCCAAGTCCCTGGGCCCTGCACCCTCATGGGAGACCAGCAGAAGCACCTGGCTCCTGGCTTCAGATTGGCGCAGCACTGGCCACAGTGGCCATTTGGGGGGTGAACCAACAGAAGGAAGACCTTTCTTTCTCTCACTGTCTAACTCTGCGTGTCAAAAAAAAAGGGGGGGGGTGCTCAGAGTTCTCTAGAACCTTGTAGATAACTGAAAAGGATATCAATGTCACACCACTATTTACTAAAATGTGCCATACATTAGTGTGAATTTACATGATGCTTTCCTTTCTGACCATTATTTATCCAAATCTGCTCATCTTGGAAGGCTGCTCCTTTTCCAAAAAGCTATTTTACTCTATCAGAAACTTCTCTCTCTTCGAATAATATATGGTGTGTACATGAAGGTACTTCAAAAAGTTCATGGAAAATTTAATTAATAAACGATAATGTTATTTGGCTACAAAAAGTTTTGAGACCCATACATAGTTTTTCCTTAAAACTAATTTTTCTTGAACTTTTTGAAGGCCCTGTGTATACATGGATTTCAAAAAAATTTTTTGCACTCAAATTAACATTTTAAAATCCATTTTCCATGAACTTTTCCAAGGGCCCTTGTATTTTCACTTCTGTCATACAGTCAGGGCCACAGTTACTGTTTTGTTTCTGGATCCTTTTTTCAATCCTCCACTTATCATGCAAGATCCCTGAGCATACTTTTGCACTGGACACATGCTTTGAAACTCAGCAGTTCCAGAACTTTTCATCTTTTTCTAATTGCCCTGATTTATGTTCCCCATGGCACTCGTAAGTATCTGAAATTATCTTGGGTCTCTTAGGGCTAGAATAAGTCCTTAAGAAGACTGTAGCTCCAAAAATATTTTGTTGTTCCTCCACATGATAAAAGACAATTTTAGCATACAACACACACACGCAAAAGTCTATTTAAGTTCAAATCTCCCCCAATAATTTCCATTTAGATTGTTTTTAAATGACAAAATTTTTCAACTATTATTTTGGTACCCTGTGATCTGATGGTAGTCAGAATGCTATAAAAGCTCAATGTTGGACTATTCACCTGTCTCCTACATTAGAAGGAAAGCATTATGAGAGTGGGATTCTTGTCTGGCTAATTAGTCACTGTATCTCTGGAGCCTAAAATAGCACCCAAATACAACACATGCCCAAAATGTTCACTTAATGAATCAAAGAGAGCTCTTCTTGTGTCTTCAGATATTTGAAGAACTTCATGTGGATGGTGAGCAGAAAGGGATCTCTGGGGTATGAGAACTGTTGGGACTGAACATTGAGAGTGGGTCCACAGTACTGTGGGCAGCCTCATGAATCAGGGACCTCCCCGTCGATGGAAGCGCTCAGGGTTAAATGAGTGTCTGTCACAAGTATTAGAGCATTATAGCATTCCAGACTTGAGACAGGAATTGGAAGAGTTAGCGTGGTAAGCAGAATGACGGCCCTCCAAGGATGTCCACATCCTAAAGCCCAGAATCTGTGAATATGTTAGCTTATGCGCAAAAAGGGATGTTGTAGATGAGATCAAGTTAAAGAGCTTAAAATGAACAGATGATCTTGGATTATAAATGGGTCCATCTAATCACACGTCCTTAAAAGCAGCAAGCCTTTCCCAGCTGAATTGAGTTGGAGAAAAATGTGAAGAACGGCCAGAGAGAGACATTTGCTGGCTTTGAAGATAGAGTGAGGGGGCCCAAACCAAGGAATGCGGTCAGTCTCTAAACGGTAGAAAAGGTAAGGCAAAGATTCAAAATAACAGCCTCCAGAAAGAAACACATTTGCCAAAACCTTGGTTTTGGCCCAGTGAGAGCTGTGTTGGATTTCTAATGCAGAACTGTAAGATAATAAATTCGTTTTAATCCATCAAATGTGGAAAATACTATGACCTTTAAGGTTATTTGCCAGATCGAAGATTCCAAAATGCTACATTGTTGGTGCAGAGATTGAATGACAGCCATGGGAGCCATTCCAAAGAGACGTTATTAAACATGTGATGTATCAGTTTGTGAAATCCTTGTCTTCAAGGTACCCGAAGATGAAAGTGGATGAATGTTACCTGTCTACACCTCAGCTCTATCACCCAAGGCATCTCATGGATGAACTAAATGAATTCCTTTCCCCCAAAGCAAAAGGAGGCAGGGTTTCCCTAAGATTGGAAAAATTACCTTTAAATGAGAACAATTTCCCTTCTGAACGTTTTATTAAAAAATGTTCAAACTGAAGCAGTTTATAACTTCTATTTCTTATCTGCCACGAACATACACAAAGGATTATCAAAAAACCTCATGGAAAATGATCTTATGGAAAACCACGCATTTCAATTTTTTTTGCACCAAAATAATCTTTTAACTTCACTTTTTTCCAGGAAGTTTTTGAAGTACCTTCATATATACATAGAAAATCAGCCATTTATGTGTTATTCCAACTCTGTCCAAACTGAGCCTCTCATGTGATTCTGATTGACTGAAGTAAGGCTACATAGTGTCATCCAAGGGTGCAAAGCATTTGGATTATATATTAAATTTAAGAAGAGTCTCTCCTACCTCAGGGCACTCTAGGGCTTTCAAACTACAATAGGCACACAACAGGTGTGCTCTTCAGGTTTCTGTTCTGATTGGCCCAACCAAGATGGAGAGCAAGCCTTCACTTAAACTCCCCTGTCTGCCCTGTGTGTGTCACCTGCTGCTGGCTTCAGAGAAGTCAGCAAACATGCCTTAAACAGCGACAGGACTGTCATGCTTTGTTGGTTACATTCGTTTTGGAAAGTAACATAGAAATTCAACTGCACTAGCTAATTCCAAGTAGCTACTCAGTCACAACTGTTATGAGGCTTTCCCTGTAACCATTATCAGGAGCATTTTGACTACCGATGAGTTCTTGTTTCAAGGGTCAGTGTCCCTATGTGAGTACACACCAGCATGCCTACCTGAGTGTCACAATCAAGTCGCTATGTGTTAGAAGGGGTGCGGTATGGGGTTGGGAGGGATAATGTCATAGTCACCTCCCTTGTCACCATCAGCATTTCTCATCTGTCCTTGTGAACTGGCGCCTTTACCCTTACAGACTTTAGCTTCCCATCAGCAATGATGAGGCAACTTCACCTTGGAGCTGTACTTCTATGCACATTAATCTAAAAGCCTCCATCAGGGCTTGGACGGCAGCCTGCAAATGATCAATTACACTTTCTAGAGTTCTCAGATTATTACCATTGCAAGGGACCTTGGATGTTGACAGCGCCAATCTCATTTCATCCATATGCGAAAGCTGAAGCCTAGGGTGTTTAGATCACATGCTGACTTCCAGTTCTATTTTTTTGACTCCTAGTTTCCAGTGTACTTTGTGGCCTAAGCTGGCTTCAAACAGGTCACGGGAGGAGTCTAACACTGTGGGCCAACGCACAGCAACCTGGAGTCCAGAATACCTGGGTTTTAATCTTGACCGCCATTCACTGGCAGTGTGCTCTTGGAATGCCACCTACCCATTACCATACTCCCCAAGTCACTGATTAAACTTCCAGAACTTGGCTAATCCCCGGGAACGGGACCTCTAGGAATTGGGGTAATTTCCAACCAGTCCATCACACGGGCAAGGGAACCGTGGGTTGGATGAGGCTCAAAGGCATCAAATTAATTGGCGATCTCAAAATTTAGAGGCGAGCTGTTTCCTGCACACCAGAGTCCACGGGTTGCCATTCCTACCAGCTGCACCCGACACCCCGTGAACTCTCCTACTCTGCGATCCACAAGCCCGTCACTGCCAGGCCAGCAGAAACTGTTTTATCCTACAAAGGATAAAGTCGGAGGGCTGTGATCCTCTCAAGTCACAGCCAGCACCACAGGAGCCCACGGTGGCAGGCCAAGTTGTCATCAGGCCTATGGCCCGACAGCGAGGGAGGGGGGACAGCCGCTGACCCGAACCTGTGGCCAGACGAGGTTCGCAACTAGTCCCTGAGCAAAAGCGGAGGGCAGCTAGCCAGTGGGCGGGGGCGGCTAGAGACACGCTCCAGCGTTCTCCGGATGCCAACGCAGCACAGCTAACGCGATTCCCAAACCCAGGTGGCGAAGCACCCGGTTCCCCCCGGGAGGGCACAGTGAGCAACGCCAACAGAGCAGGCCAAAACACGGAGCAACCGTCCAGTTAGGGTCTGCACAGACGTGTGTGCGCATGCGTATGCGCGTTTGTGCCTTTCCTGCGTCTGCGCATGCGCGAGCATCCTGCTGGCGCTCAGAGCATTTCTCGGGTGTCGGCAGGTCTGTGGTGCGTCGGCGGGTGTGGAGGCTGCTGGGTGCGTGTCGCACGCGGGCTGGTTCCCCCGCACCCCCAGCGGAGAAAGGCAACAGCACGACCTCCCTATCCCTTTAGGTGTTTAACTGCGCAGAGTCTCGGGCCTTTCAAGCACAACGCTCCTAATCTGCCAGCTTTCCTTCCAGAAATGTTTTTGAGTTCTATTTTATTTTCTTTTTAAATTGAAATGTTCCTCTGTAGCGTTTACGAGGTGTCTTCTCACTATGGACGGGTTTCAAAAAATGTTTTGCGTAGTATGTTTGCACCCCCTTTTGGAAGTACCCTCCTGTATCAAGTCTGACACGTTGTAGGCAAACCATGGTGATGAAAAATGGAAACCAGCGCTTCAGAAAATGAATTCTCAATCCTGAGTAAAGCCTGTAAGTCTTCCCCTCTGCGCTTTAAAAAAACAAAAAAACAAAAAACAAAAAACATTTATTTGTTTATTTGAGAGGCAGAGTTACAGAGAAGCAGAGGCAGAGAGAGAGGGAGAGGTCTTCCGTCTGCTGGTTCACTCCCCGGATGGCCACAACAGCCGGAGATTCGCCGATCTGGAGCCAGGAGCCAGGAGCTTCTTCTGGGTCTCCCACGCGGGTGCAGGGGCCATAGCAGAGAGCTGGATTGGAAGTGGAGCAGCCAGGACACTAACCCGGGTCGTATGGGACCCCCCCACATACTGCATTTTAGTTTGAAATCTGGACTCCTCACCAGGTCTCCAGCCGTGGTGGCCCAGTCCTTGTGCACTGGGCCTGCCTCTTCCTGCACAGGGCCCCCTGGCATGGATGTTTCACAGTTGTGCTGGGAGACAACAAACTCTTTCCTGCCCTTGGGTTTCCACCGGGGTTAAAGATTCTGCCTCCTCTCACTGCCAACCCCAAAGACTTTCACTGGTGTTCCAAACATTATTGTCCTTGGCACTTAATGCTATCATTTAAAACATAGATTTTATGTTTATTTAATACTTAGGTGTACTCAGTTGTAAGTTTCATAAGGGTGCAGGGATGGGGCAGGCTATTTCCTTTTTATATGTTAACTGTATTTGCAGAATCCAGGAGGAGCTAAGACATGGTGGATATTCTCCAAATACTTACATAATGTAAGCAAGGAAGGCACTTTGTGTTCCGAGACCAGACACCCTCTATGCCACAACCCTGGCTGCTCTAAGTATTATTTTCATGTTAGCTATTTAACAGGGTTGTGGCATGGAGCGTTAAGCTACTGCCTGGGATGCTGGCATCTCACACGGGTTCCTGTCTGTATCCTGGCTGTTCCACTTCCTGTCCAGCTCCCTGCTCATGGCCTGGGAAGAGCAGCTGGAAAATGGCTGCCATGATCAGGGCTTCACAGCTCTTGGCTCTCTTGGCTCCTGGCTTTGGCCTGACTCAGCCCTGCTCATGGCAGCCATTTGGGGGAGTGAACCAGTGGATGGAAGATCTCTCTGTCTCTCCATCTCTCTATGTACTCTGTCTTTGAAGTAAATAAATGCATTAAAAAATAATACTTACAAATGAAAGTTCGGAAATACTTTCCTGCAGTCCACTTTGGAGCCCAAGATGGTTTGCGGGAACAGGCTGCCCTCTAGAGGGTAACTGCAGACAGTTGCTTTGGATTGCCTGTGAGTTCTTGAGGCTGCAATAGGTCTCCCGTATTGTGGCCTAGGCAGCCTGTACTCTTAGCATTCACAGTATACATTATTTCCCATTCGTAGAAAATGCAAAGCGAAGCATAGTTTTGAGCCAGAACATTTTTTTTTAAAAAGATTTGTTTTATTTGTTTGAAAGGTAGTTACAGGAGAGAGGGAGAGACAGAGCTACCTTCCACCTGCTGGTCCACTGCCTGAATGGCTGCAATGGCCAGGGCTGTGCCAGACCGAAGCCAGGAACCAAGAGCTTCATTTGGGTCTCCATGTGGTTTCAGGGGCCCAAGGACTTGGTTATCTTCCGCGGCTTTCCCAGGTGCATTAGCAGGGAGCTCGATCAAGGTGGGGCACCTGGGACTCCAGCTGCACCCATATGAGATGTTGATGTCACGGGCAGCAGCTTTACCCACTGTGGCATAGCGCCAGCCCTGCCAGCACATCTTTAAGAGGCAGAAATATTTGTATTTTACAGTTGTAATGGATCAGAAAACCTTGAAACCTCCGAAGTAGAAGTGACTCGAAGCTGAGTGTCCACCTTCATAACACCAGAATCAGTTCTCAGGAAAGGTAAAGCAATTACTGTGTTCTCAGTGTCCAATCTTGCAAAATTTTCCCCTTTGAAGACAACTGAATTGTATTATTGAAGCTTTGTGGGGTATGCCCTGCTGATTTTTCAAGACTTGAAGACTTTAGAGGAAAAGCTGAACAAATTTCTCTAAAATGGCATGCATTTTTTTTAACGTGAATAGTTCAGTGTTTGAACATATCTTGAATTTATTTATGCAGGGGGTAGGCAGTCCTTGGAGTATATTACAGATGTGTGTATGAATTTCCAGCAAGTTATCTACATCTTCTGTGAGAAATGTGAATGGAAAGTGCAGCACAGTATATAGCCAGCTGTGAAGTTGTTTACCAAGTTGCCAGTATCTGGATGAATAATTCAGTTGCTATCTATCATTTATTAGTTCAAACAGTTTTTGCTGCAGGACCAACTTCTCACTTTTACTGTCTCAATTCTACTTCTGAAAAAGCTAGTCTTATTTTAGAATCTATCTAAGCTTCACCTATCTCCAAGCTGTTCATTGTCTGGGGGTGGGGGGAATACAGGAAGAATGACAGATGATTATAAGCAAATAAGAATCCTGATCCCTCACCCTAACACAAATAACACACTCACCATTGAATACACCAAAGACCCCCAAGTGCCAGGGCAAGGTGGTGAAAGAAAAGAAAAAAGACAGACTAGAATTGCTTTAGCTGTACAATGATTTTGAGTTACTCACATTGGATGGAAATTTCCTTCACGACTTATTTCATTTAATTTGACTCCATAACAAATGTCAAGTAAGAAAATTGTGCAGGCAGCACATAATGCAGCCATAGTTTCCAAAGGCTATAAATCTCCCAGAATTCCTACCTCAAAACCCATAGGCGAATCCAGTGTTCCCATCTTTTGCTTACTCAGAATCACTAAAGGAATTCTTTGTTTGGATCTGTTTATAACTTATATGGGATACCAGGTTATGAATGCTAGTCAGGGTTTCTAAAAGTAGATTACTTATTAATTACAAATTTAAAAAGGCACTGTTACAATGGATACATTTATAGGTTACTGTTTTAATTAGATGATCAATAATAGAAAACTCTGCAATTTTTGCCCCTAATGTAATGCATCAAGGAGGACAAAATTTGTCTTATTTTTGCCAAAGATGTACACTCTGAATCTAATTCAAGGAAGCAGACAAATTCAAATTAAGGGACATTCTTTAAAACAATAGGTCAGAACTTGTCAAAAATATCAATGTGATTTTTTAAAAAGGGGGAGGAACTGTTTGTTTCAGATTAAAATAGATTAACTACAATTTTAAATCTTTCCCTAGGTCCTGGTCAAGATACAAAAATAGTTTCAGGGGTCAGTGTTGTGGCATAGCAGGTGAAAGTCCTGGCCTGCAGCATCCACATCCCATATGGGTACCAGTTCGAGTTCCAGCTGCTCCACTTCTGATCCAGCTCTCTGCTATGACCTGGGGAAGCAGTAGAAGATGGCCCAAGTCCTTGGGCCCCTGCACCCACATGGGAGACCTGGAAGACGCTCCTGGCTCCTGGCTTTGGATCAGCGCAGCTCTGGCCGCTGTGGTTATTTGGGAAGTGAACCAGTGATGGAAGACCTCTCTCTCTCTCTCTCTCTCTCTCTCTCTCTCTCTGTAACTCTCTGTCTCAAAAAAAAAAAAAAAAAAAAAAAAAAAACAAAAACAACCTGAGAATTAAAGTGACTTCAGCAAGATGGTGGCCCAAGAGGCACCAGCTCTTATTCCCTTCCCAAAACAACAGTTTACCCACCAATGAAAGTCACTCTGACAGAGCCCCAAAGTATAATTAGAAATTTGTCATAACCCAGTGGAAAACCAAAGACTTCAGAGAAAAGTAGCAGCAGTATTCTACCTTTACCATCCTATGCCCCAGCTGGGCACAGTTTGGCACCAAGAGAAATCTGGGTTTTGATTTGTCCCCACAGCCATGGGGAGGTGCCCAAGATTTAGAGACATGCCTGCCAATGGTATGATATGGTTTACCCACAGCTCTGCAATGCTAAATGCAGATGGGTCTAGTGAACTGTGGCTGCCATCCAGCAAGTTGATGACCATCCTTTGGCTGAGGCTAGACTTGGATGCTCCATTCAATAGGGAGAACCTATTTTTTAAAAAGATTTTTATTTATTTATTTGAAAGGCAGAGTTACGAGAGAGGCAGAGAGAAGGGGCTTCGATCTGCTGGTTCACTCCCTAAATGGCTGCAATGGCCAGAGCTGGGCCAATCTGAAGCCAGGAGCTTCATCCAGGTCTCTCATATTGGTGCAGACCATAGCAGAGAGCTGGATTGGAAGTAGAGCAGCTGGGACTCGAACTTGTGCCCACATTGAATGCCAGCATTGCAGATGGTGGCTTTACCCGCTATGCCACAGCACTGGTCCCAAGACAACCTATGTTCAGTGGTGATGGTGGCAAAGCCATCCCTGCTGCCATATCTTGCTACATATTTACTGATTAAGGGACCATTGCCAATAGCCGGGTCAGGAGAATGGTAACAGAGTTGATCGAACTGTAAGCATGGGTAGCTGGGCCAGGCAGCCTCCTGATCAGGCTGTGGAATCCCGATGTCGGTGATCCCAGTGATGTGGAATCCTGATGTCAGTGATCCCAGTCGTTCTTTTTCCTTTTTCCATTTAGAGTGCATGCCCTGGGGGAACTTCTTACCTGGAATGTTGGGATCCCAGGTCTGGTGGCTGATGGCCACCTTCCTCCTGGCTATGGTTCAGCAGTATTGCACTGACATTATGTCAGTCAAAGTGCTCTATCAATCTGATGAGACAAACCTCCGCCTCAAGGAGGTTGTTGGAGGTGGACTAGCCTTGCTAAGAGGGAGGGCTGGTTCTTGAGTTGGGGCAGGGAACTCTAGGAGGACAGGTGGAGCAGCCTTGGCTGACCCAGCTCCTCCCCCTCCCAGTTGTAGTCTTTAGGATAAGCACAGAGTATGCCCTGAGACAAGGAGGAACTGTGGCTATGAACAGAGTGGAGCGCTTTCAGGGTCTCTCAGCTTAGGTGTGAGGTGTGGCACTTGCAGCTGAGACTCCATCCAGCCTGGGACGCTTCCCTGTGCTTTGGGAGACTGGCTTGCCACAGGTCCTGGCTTCTGTTGATTTCTGCTTGCCTAACTGAGGATGCCTTTGCGTTGCCTCCCTTAGTGACTGTGCTGTGTCACCTGGCCAGACCTGAGGTGACGAGAGGGAGAGAGATGACTGCTGGGGCAGCTGGGTCTGCTTTAAGCCCCTGCCTGAATCAAGAACCTTTCTGAATTCCTGCAGCTGGGTTGTTCAAAACCTCTTGCCAAAGCAGAAATTGGCGAGGTGCTTGGAGTGCTCCCTTAGGATTGATAACCATTGTGCGGTGTTCGTCTCTTGGGGATTCATACAGTTTCATGGTATCTCTGATTAACAGTATCGTAGGCATTCAGCTTGACATGACTGTGCTCATATTGGATGCAACTGCCACATCAGCTTATAGGATAAAAACATCGTTAAGATAAAAGCTTGTACTCTTATCTGATGCCTGGAATGTCTCTTACTTGACATCTGTAATGTTTCCTATTAGTGTTAAGTTTTTTTTTTTTTAAAAGATTCACTTATTTATTTGAAAGGCAGAGTTACAGAGAAGGAGAGGCAGAGAGAGAGAGAGAGAGACAGAGACAGAGACAGAGATAGAGAGAGAATGAATAAATGAATGATTCTTCCATCTGTTGGTTTACTCCCAAGTGGCCAGGGCTGGGCCAGGCTGAAGCCAGGAGCCAGGAACTTCATCTGGGTCTCCCACGTGCATGGCAGGGGCCCAAGAACTTGGGCCATTTTCTGCTGCTCTCCCAGGCACACCAGCAGAGAGCTGGATCAGAAGTAGAGTAGCTGGGATTGTAACTGATGCCCATATAGGATGCTGGGATCACGGATGGAAGCTTTACTCACTACGCCACAACACCAGCCCTGAATGTTAAAATGTCTTGAAATAGTCCAAGTGCATTCTGATTAGCTGCAAGCCTCCTTTGTCTATAAAATTCCTTTTCTCCTGGCTCGTGACACAGGGATCCACATGTCTTGTGGCCACCCAAGATCATGCTTCTGATCGGATGTTCCCCCTAGTAAATGACATTCTATGTAATCCTGGAGTTGCTCTCTTTCTTTGGGCTCTCGCTCCTTCTGCCTTTGGCAGCCAGTTTTTTTTTTTTTTTAACAATTTTATTTATTTATTTGAGAGGTAGAGTTACAGACAGTGAGAGGAAGAGACAGAGAGAGAGAGAGGTCTTCCTTCCATTGGTTCACTCTCCAGAAGGCCACAATGGCCAGAGCTGTGCCTATCTGAAGCCAGGAGCCAGGTGCTTCTTCCCGGTCTCCCATGTGGGTGCAGGGTCCCAAGCACTTGAGCCATCTTCTACTGATTTACTAGGTCATAGCAGAGAGCTGGACTGGAAGAGGGGCAGCCGGGACTAGAACTGGCGCCCATATGGGATGCCGGTGCCACAGGCGGAGGATTAACCTAGTGTGCCACAGTGCTGGTCCCTGGCAGCCAGTTCTCATACACTGTGTTTTTCTGAAATAAATATGAATACAAATATACAACAAACTATAGTCAGTCATTTTTAAATAAAAGAAGGAAATTCTGTCTTTTGCAACAACATGGATGAACTTGGAGGATACAGTGCTAAGCGAAATAAACCAGTCACAGGAAGACAAATATCATATGACTTCCCTTATGCTGATATGTGGAATCTTAAACGGACAAATTCATAGAAGCAGGCAGTAGGGTGGTGGTTGCCAGGGGCTGGAGGGAAAGGGAAATGGAGACATGTTGGTCCAGGGTACAGAGTTTCACTTAAGCAAATGAGTCAGTTCTGGGGATCTAATGAGCAGCATGATGACTGTAGTTAACAGTAGTGTATTATATACTTGAAATTTGCTCAAAGGGTAGGTCTCATCACATGCACACACACACACACAGAAATGGAAATGCTAACTTCTGTAGTCTAAGTGATTGTGTTCCTCTCATATTCTATGGTAAAGCCCAACCTCCAGTGTGAGTACTGGGGGCAGGGCCTGCGGGAGGTGATTAGATCATGGGTCCTTCAGGAATGGAATTAGAGCCCTTGTCCCCCTCCACCGTGTGAGGACTCAGTGAGAAGGCGTCAGCTCTGTGCATGTCTGCCAGCATCCGGAAGGAGTGGTAGCTTCCAGAGCTGTCAGGAGCAAACCTCTGTTGCTTTTGTGCTACCGGTTTCAGGTATTCTTGTTACATTATCCTGAATGAACTAAGATGGTAAGCTGAATGAGGTGATGGGGATGCTAATTAGCTTCACCTAGGTGATTATTTTGCAGTATGTGCCCCCCTACACACATGTACAGCAAATGTACTCTGTGAATATATACAATTTCTATTTGACACGTCAATTCATAGCACCTCAATAAAGATGAAATGGAGACAATTTGGACATGTGATTATGGATTGCACATTAAGGAATATTTTACCCAGTACTCAGTTTCTTGATGAATGGTATTGTGCTTGGGTTAGAGAACATGAGTTGAACAGATGTCTTAGAGAACACGTGCTGAGATATTTACTGGCAAATGGCTGTAGGGAACTTACTCTAAATGGCTGAGTACTTCACCCTTTCTCCATATGTACCTATAGTTTTATGGGTATCAGGTAATCTTGTCAGGCCTTAGAAAACCTCAGTGTTAGCCCCCCTATATAAGCAGTGATTTTGACTGTTTCTAGTAGTCTCTTTTATTTTATTTATTCTAGTAGTCTATTTTATTTTTTTTTGCATTTTAGAAAATACCACCTGAACAGCTTGATGAGTACATCCATGGATATTTTTCCTGAAAAATTATGATACATTCTTTAGAGAAATGTTGGATGCTTTTTAATGTATTTATTTCAGAATTTTTGGTACTTTTGTGGGCCGTGATGTAGAATTAGATCAGCACCCATTACTTGATGATTTTGTGTAACTGATGCTAATGGATAATTAGCATAGTTGGGATAGGAGATGAGAAGCAATGCCTGGCCATCTGCTAGTGAATGCCTTGGGCTTCTCAACCGTGTGACTCCTAGACAGGCCTGGGAAGCTTTCAACGCGGATGGAAAGCTCCATGTAAGTTGTCATAGGTATTACTCTATGACTCTGTTGAAAACAATGACCAACATGTGAGAGGTACTTGATCAAGGTGTGTTGATTGAATGAAAGTTTCCAGCTACCTTTGCTGTCTGCTCCTGTCTTTCCTTTTCCAGTCCTCTAGTGGGGTACAGGGTAATGCTGAAGCACCCCACCCCCAAAATGGAGCAAGAGTAGAAAATGCTTGTGATTGACATGACTCACTGGGGGGCTCTCAAGACGGCATCCTCTTTAAGGTAAGTGGCTGAAAGTTGCACTCATCCCTAGCCCACGGGAATCCCACCTAAACATTTGGGACACATTTTGCACAGAATTAGTAGCAAGGCCAACAGCGCTGGTGGCTGCATGAGCACTAATGGAAAGGAACGTGCTCATCCCCAATAGTTGCTCTGCTTGTTGCCTTTTGACTGTTAGGTTTTCTATTTGTTTTAGGGAGGAAAAGCACATTTATGTGATATACAGTTTCCTCCTTGGAAAAATCTCATAACACTTCAGTGCCTCAAGAGGGTGGGTGTCTGAGCAAAACATGGTAATTAGAGATCAGGGTGCTTGCAAGGGCACTTGCAAATGGCTTTTTAGAAATTATTTAATAGGTACATTTCATTTCTTGAGACAAACCATGGGTGTTTACAGAGAGTATTATTATGATATCACTAAGATGTTATTTACCTGGGCTGGCGCTGTGGTTTAGTGGGTAAAGCTGCTGCCTGCAATGCCAGCATCCCATATGGGTGTCCTGACTGTTCCTCTTCCAATCCAGCTCTCTGCTGTGGCCTGGGAAAGCAGTAGAAGATGGCCCACATACTTGGGTCCCTGCACCTGTGTGGGAGACCTGAAAGAAGCTCCTGGTTCCTGGCTTCAGATTGGTGCAGCTGCGGCTGTTGAGGATAAATGGGGAGTGAATCCGTGGATGAAAGATTCTCTCTCTCTCCCTCTCTCTCTCTCTCTCTCTGCTGCTCCTTCTTTCTCTGTGTAACTCTGACTTTCAAATAAATAAATATTTTTTGAAAAGATGTTATTTAAATTTTTCAATAAGTTAGCATTTGGTCTAAAAGAAATAACAGGCAAAGTTGGTGCCTTAGCACAAATTCAGGCAGTGGTACCAAACTGTACTATTAGTTATTTTATATATTTAGATTTATTCATTTATTTGAAAGAGTTACAGAGAGAGGGAGAGAGAGAGAAAGAGAGAGAGAGATCTTCAGTCAGTCTGCTGATTCAGTCCCCAAATGGCCACAACAGCCAGAACTGGGCCAGTCCAAAGCCAGGAGCCAGGAGCTTCTTCTGGATCTGCCATGTGGGCTCAGGGGCACAAGCACCTGGGCTGTCTTCTGCTGCTTTCCCATGTGCATTAGCAGGGAGCTGAATCAGAAGTGGAGCACCCAGGACTTGAACTGTTGCTCATATGGGATGCCAGTGGGCTTTACCTATTATGCCACAGCGCTGGCCCCTATTGTATTTTTCATGTCATGCACTTTCAGAAAAAGTATCACTTAAACGAGTACATGATGAAGTGGTAAAATTTGTTAACTTTTTAAGGTCTGGAACCTTGCATGCATGCCTTTGTTACTATTCTGTGAGATAAAATGGGAGCGATGCATAAAGTGCTTTTGGTTGCTTCAAGTAACATAGCTGTCTTTATATTGGAGTTCTCAGCTGAACTAACCATATTTCTAAAAAATACTTGTTTTGTTTGAGGAAAAACAAGATTGTCAAACTAGGTTTTTGTCAAACCTTGATATTTGGCAGACATATTTTCAAAATTGAATAAAGTGAGCATTACCATTTTAAGGAAAACAACACACAGTATTGTTTATAATGTTAAAATTTGAGTTTTCAAGTGAAAATAGAAATTTTGGAAAACATGTATCCACATCCATGAGCTGGACAGCTTTCCACTAATTGAAGACTTTTTATGAGAACATTACAATATTAACAAGCATAATTGAGAAGATTGGTGATCCGATATTTTCCAATTTAATGTGACTTAAGTTACAAAATCATAGTGGGTGACAGATTCACGCAAAATGCAAAATAGGCCAACAGATTTTCAGATAACAGTATGCAAGGTTGCCGATAAGGTTTCCTATCCCACATCACAACTAACCTTTTTTTTGACAGGCAGAGTGGACAGTGAGAGAGAGACAAAGGTCTTCCTTTTGCCGTTGGTTCACCCTCCAATGGCCGCCACGGCCGGCGCGCCGCGGCCGGCGCACCGCGCTGTTCCGATGGCAGGAGCCAGGTGCTTATCCTGGTCTCCCATGGGGTGCAGGGCACAAGGACTTGGGCCATCCTCCACTGCACTCCTGGGCCACAGCAGAGAGCTGGCCTGGAAGAGGGGCAACAGGGACAGAATCTGGCGCCCCGACCGGGACTAGAACCTGGTGTGCTGGCGCCGCAAGGCGGAGGATTAGCCTAGTGAGCCGCGGCGCCGGCCCATCACAACTAACCTTTAAGAAACAAACTCACCATAATTATACAAAGACTATTAAAATACTCCTCCAGCTGTGTATCTTTATGTGGCTAGATTTTCTTAATTTATTTCCAGTTTTCTTCTATTAAGCCAGACAGTAAAATGTGTGAAAATAGGCCGGCGCCGCGGCTCACCAGGCTAATCCTCCGCCTTGCGGCGCCGGCACACCGGGTTCTAGTCCCGGCTGGGGCACCGGATTCTGTCCTGGTTGCCCCTCTTCCAGGCCAGCTCTCTGCTGTGGCCAGGGAGTGCGGTGGAGGATGGCCCAGGTGCTTGGGCCCTGCACCTGCATGGGAGATCAGGAAAAGCACCTGGCTCCTGGCTTCGATCAGCGCTGTGGGCCGGCTGCAGCAGCCATTGGAGGGTGAACCAACGGCAAAGGAAGACCTTTGTCTCTCTCTCTCACTATCCACTCTGCCTGTCAAAAAATAAAAATAAAAATAAAAAAGATGTGTGAAAATGTAAAATGATGTCATTGTTCTCACTCAATTATTTTTTATTTTTTAAAATATTACATTGATAAAAACATTATTTATATTAACATGTAGTGTCTAGATTGTTTTTAAAATAGATTAATGAATAAGCATTTAAACATTTCCCTTCAGTTATAATTTTGACTGTGGTACATATCAAAAGATATAAGCAACATAAGAAATGCTCTTTGTGTTCTTCAATGGTTTATAACAATATGAAGTGTTCCTGAGGCCATAAAGCTTGAGAACCAATGGCTTAGACTGCACAAGTATTGCTAATAATTGTCAATGACCAAACTTACATTGAATTTATGTTGTTTTAAGCCGAGTAGTATCTCTCTCTCTTCTCCTCCCTCTGCCTCTACTTTTTTTTTTGTTTTTTATTTGTTTTTTTGAAAGGCAGAGTTACAAGAGAGGGAGATACACACACACACATGCACACACACAGAGAGACTTCCATCTGCTGGTTTACTTTCCAAATGGTCACAACAACCAGATCTGGGCCAGGCTGAAGCCAAGAGGCAGGAACTCCATCTTGGTCTCCTATGTGGGTGGCAGGAACTTAAGTACCATCTTCCACTGCTTTCCATGTGCATTCCAGGGAGCTGGGTTGGAAGTGGAGCAGCTGGGACTTGAACCAGTGTGCCACAGTGCTGGCCCCTGAGCAGCAAAGCTTTCTCCACATTCGCGGTGTACAACACGATGTTCTAAAGTGTGTATACATACGGAATGACTCATGCACGCTCATGAACTTATGCAGCAGCTGAAATGCTTTCTGATGATGGGCTTGCTCCTTGGTAGGGGACAAGACTTATTTTTCACTACTTGAAAACAAAGTGGATTATCCCCTGAGTGTGGAAGGTCTCCTGTATCCTTCTTTGCTGAGTTAAAAGGATGGGGTACTTCAGAGGGAGTGAGAGTGCAGCCTGTGAGTGTGGCAGGACAGCGGGTCTGGCAGCCTGGTCCCAGGAACACGGGGTGGAGGGGAACTGCTGAACCCTCAACTGTCAGAATCTTCAGAGGCAAGCTGGGAAGGCTTCCCTCTCCTACCAGGTGAAGATAAGGCGCCACAGTCTGGGACCAGGACCATCCGTGTTGTGCGACAACGCTCAGGTTATTAACACTAAAAGATCAGTTTTGTAATTACAAGTGGTGTCCCCAGCCTGACTGGTGAGTGACTGGCTTTCAGGTTCCTGTGCCTTTAAGCAGGTACTGCCCTGCAACAGTCACTGTAACTGAACTTGGCACATTCTCAGATGTCCCAGGCTCACTCAGGCAGCCTGCAAGTCTCTCATTCCAGGTTCTGGCCCTGAAAATCCTCTGCGACTGGCACTGAGATAGTGAAATCAGTGTGCTGTCTTGGGCACAGCCAGGGAAATAATAAACCGAGATGATATGTTCAAGTGTAATTAGGTACAGCTTAAAACATTCCAGTAGTTGGGACAGCAATTGTTTGTTGGGTGTTGGTGCAGTCTATGTGACCTGTGTGTGAATAGAAAGGTGAGTGCGGGCACAAAACTCAAAACTACTCAAATTTTCACCATTCAGAATAAACAACCTTTACTATTTTGTTATATTTCTTCTCAGGATTTTCTTTATGCTTTTTTTTAATCATTTCTTTCTAATTTTTATTTTTATTTATTTGAGAGGCAGAGAAACAGAGAGATCTTCCATCATTCCTTATACCCCAAATGCCTGCAACAGGCAGGTCTGGACAGGTGGAAGCCAGGAGCTAAAAACTCCACCTAAGACTCTGGGCAGGGGCCCAAGTACTTGAGGCATCACTGCTATCTCCCAGGGTGTGCATTAGTACGAAACTAGAATTAGAAGCAAAGCTGGGACTGCAATCCAGGCACTCCTGTGTGGCATACCAGTGTCCCAACCACAGCTTAACTGATACACCAGACAGTGGCCTGCTCCTCTATGGTTTTTTTCTTTTTCTTCTTTTTTATTTTAAAGAAATAAATTCTTGGGGCCAACATCCCATATGGGTGCCTGCATCCCCCATATGGGTGCCAGTTCAAGTCCTGGCTGCTCCACTTCCAGTCCAGCTCCCTGCTAATGCTCCTGGGAAAGTGGAAGATGGCCCTAGTGCTTGGGCCCCTGCACCCACACAGGAGACCCAGAAAACTCTCCTGGCTCTTGTCTTTGGACCAGCCCAGCTCAGGCTGTTGCAGCCATCTGGGGAGTGAACTAGCAGATGGAAGACCTCTCTCTCTATCTTTTCCTTTCTTTCTCTCTCTGTAACTCTGTCTTTCAAATAAAATAAACAAATCATTTAAGAAAAAAAGAAATCTTTGAAGATGAGGCAAAGCAAAAATTGCTTTTAACCATCATCTGAGGTTCATTCCTTCTTCCCTCAACCCCACAAACTATTATTAACAATGTGTGTGTATAAGGATTTTTTTAGGTTTAAACTTATATTTATGTATATGCAACATATTATATTTCCCATATGCAACATATAATAGTATAGTTATTTTATGAGTTTACATAATTTAAGAGTGTGCATATATTATATTTATCTTTTTCACTCCACTCTTAGGTTTTCGACATCTATCAATTGCTTATTTATAGTCACATTTTAATGTCATATTTCATCATATGAATGCAGATTTTAAGTATCCTCTATTGATGAGTATTTAGGTTTCCCATTTCTTTGCTCATAGGAACAGCGATGAGGTCACATCTTTGTTCATTTCTTCTTGCATACATGCATGAGTTGTTTCAACCTATTGCTTAATATGGAAGTACTGAATTGTAGGGCATTTGCAACTCAAATTTGATCTCTCTAAAGTGATTGTACCAAGTTATACCCCACCTGTACTATTTCTGTTTCTACTTCCCCATGCCCTTGTCAACCTTTGACTTCCTCATGGCCCTTTAACTTTTAGCTTGACCTTTACTGAGTGTGAGCATATTTTCATATGATTACGGACCACTTACTTGGATTTTTTTCCTTTTCTAAGTTCTTTGCCTGTTTATGTCTTTTGCTCCTGTTTCAATTTTATAGTGATTTGTATGAATTTTTTATAAATAGTCTAGAAAGAAAACTTTTGTCAATTAGATATATTAAAATCATATTAGAAGTATGTGGTTTGCTTTTAAAATTTGTTTTACTATTTTGATGTATGGGAGTTTCTTTGTTGTAAAGAAGCCAAAATAGTATTTCCCTTT
The DNA here is from genome assembly GCF_964237555.1 of Oryctolagus cuniculus. Lineage (NCBI taxonomy): Eukaryota > Metazoa > Chordata > Mammalia > Lagomorpha > Leporidae > Oryctolagus > Oryctolagus cuniculus. The sequence continues at coordinate 96,480,710 of NC_091440.1, read as the reverse complement.
GTGGTTTATGAATCTGAAACTTTTTGAAGGGATCTTTCTCAGATTCTTATATAAAGATTTCAGTAATATTTTTCTTTTAAATATTTAATATTTTTTATATTTACTTGAAAGGCAGAGTTAGAGAGAGAGAGAGAGAGAGGTCTTCTATCTGCTGGTTCACTTCCCAGGTAGCCGCAATGGCTGGAGCTGCACCAATCTGAAGCCAGGAGCCAGGAGCTTCTTTTGGGGCTCCCACATGGGCACAGGGGCCCAAGGACTTGGACCATCTTCCTCTGCTTTCCCAGGCCACAGCAGAGAGCTGGACTGGAGGTGGAGCAGCCGGGACTCGAACACATGTGGGATGCCAGCACTGCAGGCGGCGGCTTTACCCTCTTTGCCACAGTGCCAGCCCCTAATGTTTTACTTTTTATTAGACTTTTAGCCTGTCAGAATGTATTTTTTTGAGTAGTAGAAGGTCTGTGCATATATATATATATTCATAAATGTATATTTAACATTTATACGTATTATATATATTCTATATTTCTAGCTAGTTATTCTAGTGTCATTTGAAGAAAAGGCCATTCATTTTCTAATGTCTTATAATGCCACTCACAACTTATCAGGCCTGTGAATTATATTTTTTTAAGGAGGTAATTCTATTTTTAAAAAAGATTTATTTATTTATTTGAAAGTCAGAGTTACATAGAGAGAGGAGAGGCAGAGAGAGAGGTCTTCCTTCTAATGGTTCACTCCCCAGTTGGCCTCAACTGCTGGAGCTGCACCAATCTGAAGCCAGGAGCCAGGAGCTTCTTCCAGGTCTCCCACACAGGTGCAGGAACCCAAGGACTTGGGCCATCTTCTACTGCTTTCCCAGGCCCTATCAGAGAGCTGGATCAGAAGTGGAGCAGCTGGATCTTGAACCGGCGCCCATATGGGATGCTGTTGTCTCAGGCAGCATCTTTACCCACTATGTTCCAAAACAGGCCCCCACATGTATTCTTTTCAGAAATGTCTATTTAAATCTTGCCCCATTTTTAAATTAGGTTATTTGTTTTATTGTTAATTGTAGGAGTTCTTTATCCTGGAATTGAAATCTTTTCAGGTATACAATTTACAATTTTTTTTTCTCATTCTGCTGGCTGTCTTTTCATTCTTTTCATAGTCACTTAGGCACAACAGTTTTTTAAATTTAGATAAAATTCAGTTTATCTGTTTTCTTTTTTGTTGCCTTTGTTTTTGGTGTCATATATAAGAAATTATTGTCAAATTCAATGTCATGAAGATTCTCCCCTGTTTTAAGACTTTAGTGATTTTAGCTTTTATGATTAGGTCTTTGATCCGTTTTGGCTTGTGTGTATGTAAGTGAGTGTGTGTGTGGGTGGGTGAGTGGGGTAAGGGAAGGGTCCAGCTTCATTCTTTTGCGTGTGGATGTGCAGCTTCCCCAACACTACTTGCTGAAGGGACTGTTATTTCCCCAATTGCATGGTCTTTGAGCCTTTTTAAAAAGTCATTTGACTGTATTGTGAGGGTTTATTTCTGACTTCTTTGATGCATTAGAAGTTTAAGAGTATGTTAATACACAGATTATGTGACTTTTTTACCTTTGCTATGGATTTCTAATTTTATCCCATGGAGGTCAGAGAAGATATTTTGTAAATTTGAGGCCTCACATATAGTCTGTCTTGGAGAATGTCTCATGTGCACTTGAGAGGAATGTGTACGCTGTTGTCTGTTACATTCAGTTGGTGTATTGTGTTAAGTTCTCTATTTCCTTACTTATCTACTGTCTGGTGGTTCTGCTCGTTATTGAGAAGAAGGTATTGATGTCTCCAATTGTTACGTAGCGTCGTCTGTCTGTCCTTGCTGTTGCTCCGGTGATGGCCTGCTTGCTGGCAGAGTCACAAGGTGGCTCAGGATGTCATGCACTGAAAGAAACAGAACACACGTGTGTATGCTGGTCTCTCTGTGCCTCTTATAAAACTACCAGTGTTCAATAATGAGGCTCCACTCTGATGAGCTTATCTGATCCTACTCATCTCCCAAAGGCTTCATCTCTAAACACCATGGTCAGATTAAGTTTTCACCTTCTTAATCCCTCACAATGGGGATTAACTTTAACACAAAACTTCAGAGGAGACAAATCATATCCATATCATAGCAGCAGGCCTAGTGGTAACAAATGCCCTCAAATTTGTTGATCTGGAAATAGCATAATTTCTCACTCACTCTAAAAATTAACTAGTGAATTGAAAGGCAGAGAAATTGGGCAGCTGGGTAGGGAGATGGATAGGCTGATACAGAGATATCTCCCATCTGTTGGTTCATGCCAGGTCAAAGCTAGAGGCCAGGAACCTAATCAGAGTCTCCCATGTGAGTGGCAGGGGCCCAACTACTGAAGCCATCATCTGCTGCCTCCCAAGGTTTTCATTAGTAGGAATCTTGGGTCAGAAGTGGAGCCAGAACTTACACCCAGGCACTCTGATGTGGAATGCAAGTTCCCAAGTGGCTTTTTAACTGTTGGGCCAAATGTCCACCCCTTCCCTCCTCCTAAGAATCTTATGATGCACATATTGTCCTACTTGAAAATTTCCTACAGACCCCTTAGATTTTGTTCATTTTTCTTCAGTCATTTTTTTCTTTTCTGGTCCTCAAACTTGATAATTTTCATTATCCTGTCTTCAAGGTTGCTGATTCTTTTGTCTGTTCAAATCTTTGAATCCTTGTAGTGATTTTCTAAATTTCAATTATTGTGCAGTAGCCCCTCTTATCTGTGGTTGGTTTGCTTTTTGTGTTTCAGTTACCTATAGTTAACTATGGTCCAAAAATATTAGGTGAAAAATTCTAGAATTTCTAAACAACTCCTAAGTTTTAAATTACATGTCATTCTGGGTAGCCACCTTGATTATCATATGAACTATTGTGGTATCTCAGTGCTTGTGTATAGAGTTTGGTACAATCCACAATATCAGGTGTCCACTTGAGGTCTTCAGCTCCAGAATTTCTTTTTGGTTTCTTTCTATTGGTACCTCTATTTCATTCATTCATCATTTTCTTGACTTTCTTCACATCTTTCTTTAGATTTCTGAGTATGTTTAAGATATTTGCTTTAAAGTTTTTGTTCTGTCTTTTTCAAGGGCATTTGCTGTTGATGTTTTTTCCTTTGGAATAGGACATTTTTTTTTCTGTTTCTTTGCATGCCTTGTGATTTTTTTGTGGTTGAAAACTGGACCTTTGAATAAAATAATGTGGTAATTTTGGAAATCAGAGTCTCTAGGAGGCTGTTTTTCTTAATTTTGTCTATTTTTACTTTTTAAAAATTATCATATGCTATTTCTAAGCCAAGGATGAGACTAAGGTGTACACTTAAGGTCTTATCAGGGCTTTTCTAAGCCCAAGCCTTTCCCAGGGCAGATATGGTAACTTTCTAGTTTTCCTCATATATCCAGTTGTTTTTGAGTGTTCTTGTCCTGAATGTCTGATGCAGCTTGTCTTGCAAGGCCACACTGTTGAGGAGAGCAGAGCGACAGTGTCCTTCCCACAAGAAACAAATTGGGACAGGCTTTGGTGAACATGTCCGAGTTTATTCACAGCCACGCATATTTTTAAAGGGCAGGTAGAAGGGGCGTAACTAACTCAGGGGAACACTAACTATAGGATAGAACTGACACTGGTGCCAATATGCCTCTCCAATCACCTTGAAGGTCACATAGGCTGGGTAGCTTTCCAGGTGGTCCTAATGGGCCTGGGCCACATCCAGAGCTGCTTAACTGATTGGCAATTACAGGGCCCTTTAACAGAGAGCTGGGGTAGGGAAAAGTGCCTGGAGCTTCAGTCACCTGCCAGCAGTCAGGTTGTGAGGTCCTTGCCAGGAGGCATGGTGTGCCATGTCCTCTCAACCTCCTACATGGGCAGGGCAGGCAGACTCCGCACTAGGTACAGTATCACCTGTAGTCTGACTCCCTAAAGGGGAAAAAGAGAAACCCAACCACTTGAGCCAGCAGGAGCTGGAGCTGGGGATCACACCCAGCAACTGTGATGTGGAAGGCAGGCATCCTGACTAGTGTCTTAACTGCTAGGTCGAATGCTCACCCTATTCCTCTTACTTTTAACCCATTTACATAGCAATATTCAAAGTGGGTTAATTATAAGTAACATACAATTGAATCTTGCTTTTTAAGTCCAATGTGGCTCTTATCTTTTAATTAGAATATTTATACCACGTATTTTTAATGTTTATTTGGCTTTCTACATCCTGAGCAAAAACAAAGGCCTGTATTTACAGTTTTATAAAGTCAATATTCATTTACATCTATCTACATATTAACCACTTTCTTCACTCTTCATTTCTTCTGGTATCTAATACCTTGCTTTATATCATTTCCTTTCATCCTTTAATAACCTTTGATTTTAACCAACTATCATTCTTTATTTTTTTTTGATTAGTCATCTTCTGGTGATGAAAATTTGTCTTTAATTAGCTTTCTTAATGTTTTTTTGTCTGAAAATATTTTATTTTCACTCTTAATTCTCATAATGTATGTGTGTGTGTGCCTATGTGTACATACTGGATAAAGAACTGTAAACTGATCGTTAATTTTTAGTCCATTGATAATATCATCCAGTTTTTTCTTGGTTTCTGTTACTGTTGAGAAGTTCCATGTCAGATTAAGGCTGCATCTTTTATAGTCATCTGGGATCTTTGTCCCCTTCTCCAGCCACCTTTGTGATTTTCTTTCTTTCTTTTTTTGCATTTTCTATGTAAATCTCAAGGTGATTTTTTTAATTTATTGTTTGAAGCTTATTGGGTTTCTTGCATTGGTAGAAAACTTGTAGCCACTGTTTATTCACGTATTGTTTCTGCTGTTTTTTATCTCTCTCTCTCTGGGACTTCAGTTAATTCTGTGTTATCTCTTCTCACTCTGTTCACTTGGTCTTAGATCTTTTATGTGTATATTCTGTGTCTTTGCTTCTTCATGCTGCAGTTTTGGTAATTTTTAACCTATATTTCACTTTGAATTTTCCCTTTCAGCAGAATCCTACATACTGCCAAACTTACCATTGTGTTTTATGTTTGATTATGACTATCCTCCTATTCCTAGGGGTTTTATTTTTTTCCCAAAACTTTCCAGGTCACTTTCATTTTTTTCCTCTTCTTTAGGTATTTTATTTTTTAAAACTTTTATTTAGTAAATATAAATTTCCAAAGTACAGTTTATGGATACAATGGCTTCCCCACCACCCATAACTTCCCTCCCACCCGCACCCCTCCCATCTCCGCTCCCTCTCCCATTCCATTCACATCAAGATTCATATTCAATTATCTTTATATACAGAAGATTGATTTAGTATATATTAAGTAAAGGTTTAATCAGTTTGAAAGTCAGAGTTACACAGAGAGAGGAGAGGCAGAGAGAGAGAGAGAGAGGTCTTCCATCCAAAGGTTCACTCCCCAAATGCCGCAATGGTTGGAGCTGTGCCGATCCTAAGCCAGCAGTCAGGAGCTTCTTCCGGGTCTCGCACATGGGTGCAGGGGCCCAAGGACTTGGGCCATCTTCTACTGCTTGCAGGGGCCCAAGGACTTGGGCCATCTTCTGCTGCTTTCCCAGGCCACAGCAGAGAACTGTATCAGAAGTGGAGCAGCTGGATCTCGAACCAGCACTGCCAGTGCTTCAGATCAGGGCGTTAACCTGCTGTACCACAGTGCTGGCTCTGTATAGTAATTCTTGCTTTTGGTAAGTTATTCAAGTAGATTCTTTGAGGCCTAGTATTATTCATCATGGAGGATTCTTGTTTGCTGTCTTATACCACTACCAATCTGGAACCATTTAAAACTGAATTTGGTGCCTGAGATTTAGATAACTTTGGTGATGCTGATTGGGACATTGTTCCTCTACTGAGCCATTAGAAATGTCATAGCCTTCCAGAAATGGAACTGTCATTCCTTCCTTCCTTCTTTTCTCTCTTTCCCTTGTTCATTTCTCCTTCAGGTCAGTTCTAATCCAAGTTTCCTTGAAGCTCTATGGGAGTAGTTGAGTGCTGAGTGAAGCAAGTTTCTCTCTTATGACCCTTAACTGAGATGAATCTATGTGCCCATGGGGTCCCTCAGGTTCTTCATATTTTCTACGAATTGAGTCTCTCCTCCCTTGCTTTAGTAGGAAGTGGAGAATTTCTTCCGCTGAAAAGTACTTCTGAATTCTTTATCTGTTTTTCTAGATTTCTGTTTCTGATTATATTGTTAATAGCTAGTATCATGACTATTCACTGCATATCAAAAGGATTTTTAATTAATTAATTTATTTTTATTTAGTAAATATAAATTCCCAAAGTACAGTTTATGGATTACATTGGCTGCCCCCACCCCATAATTTCCCTCCCACTTGCACCCCTCCCATCTCCCGCTTCCTCTCCCATTCCATTCACATCAAGATTCATATTCAATTATCTTTATATACAGAAGATCGATTCAGTATATATTAAGTAAAGATTTCATCAGTTTGCACCCACACAGAAACACAAAGTGTAAAAATACTGTTTCAGTACTATATATATATATTATAGCATTACTTCACATTGGACAACACATTAAGGACAGATCCCACATGAGAAGTAAGTACACAGTGACTCCTGTTGTTGACTTAACAATTTGACACTCTTGTTTATGGCATCAGTAATCACCCTAGGCTCTAGTCATGAGTTGCCAAGGCTATGGAAGCCTTTTGGGTTCGCCAACTTCGATCTTATTCCGACAGGGTCATAGTCAAAGTGGAAGTTCTCTCCTCCCTTCAGAGAAAGGTACCTCCTTCTTTGATGGCCCCGTTCTTTCCACTGGGATCTCACTCGCAGAGATCTTTCATTTAGGTCTTCTTCTTTTTTTTCCCCCAGAGTGTCTTAGCTTTCCATTCCTAAAATGCTCTCACGGGCTCTTCAGCCAGATCTGAATGCCTTAAGGGCTGATTCTGAGGCCAAGTGCTATTTAGGACATCTGCCATTCATTGGGTCTGCTGTGTATCCTGCTTCCCATGTTGGATTGTTCTCTCCTTTTTGATTCTATAAGTTAGTATTAGCAGACACTAGTCTTGTTTGTGTGATCCCTTTGACTCTTAGACCTATCAGTGTGATCAATTATGAACTGAAACTGATCACTTGGACTAGTGAGATGGCACTGGTACATGCCACCTTGATGGGATTGTATTGGAATCCCCTGGCACATTTCTAACTCCACCATTTGGGGCATGTCTGATTGAGCATGTCCCAAATTGTACATCTCCTTCCTCTCTTATTCCCACTCTTATATTTAACAGGGATCACTTTTCAGTTAAAATTTAAACACCTAAGAATAAATGTGTGTTAATTACAGAGTTCAACCAATAGTACTAGAACAAAAAAAATACTAAAAGGGATAAAGTATTATATTGTACATCAATAGTCAGGACAAGAGCTGATCAAGTCACTGTTTCTCATGGTGTCCATTTCACTTCAACAGGTTTCCCCTTTGGTGCTCAGTTAGTTGTCGCCGATCAGGGAGAACATATGATATTTGTCCCTTTGGGACTGGCTTAATTCACTCAGCATGATGTGTTCCAGATTCCTCCATTTTGTTGCAAATGACGGGATTTCATTGTTTTTGACTGCTGTATAGTATTCTATAGGGTACATGTCCCATAATTTCTTTATCCAGTCTACTGTTGATGGGCATTTGGGTTGGTTCTAGGTCTTAGTTATTGTGAATTGAGCTGCAATAAACATTAATGTGCACACAGCTTGTTTGTTTGCCAATTTCATTTCCTTTGGGTAAATTCCAAGGAGTGGGATGGCTGGGTTGTATGGTAGCGTTATATTCAGGTTTCTGAGGACTCTCCAGACTGACTTCCATAGAGGCTTAACCAGTTTGCATTCCCACCAACAGTGGGTTCGTGTCCCTTTTTCCCCACATCCTCTCCAGCATCTGTTGTTGGTAGATTTCTGAATGTGAGCCATTCTAACCAGGGTGAGGTGAAACCTCATTGTGGTTTTGATTTGCATTTCCCTGATTGCTAGTGATCTTGAACATTTTTTCATGTGCCTGTTGGCCATTTGGATTTCCTCTTTTGAAAAGTGTCTATTGAGGTCCTTGGCCCATCTCTTAAGTGGGTTGTTTGCTTTGATGTTTGGAGTTTCTTGATTTCTTTGTAGATTCTGGTTATCAACCCTTTATCTGTTGCATAGTTTGCAAATATTTTTTCCCATTCTGTCAGTTGCCTCTTCACTTTCCTGACTGTATCTTTTGAAGTACAGAAACTTCTCAATTTGATGCAATCCCAAATGTTAATTTTGGCTTTGACTGCCTGTGCTTCTGAGGTCTTTTCCAAGAGGTCTTTGCCAGTACCTATATCTTGCAGGGTTTCTGAACTCTACTAAGAGGCTATTGGAACTCATAGAAGAGTTTGGCAAAGTAGCAGGATATAAAATCAATGCACAAAAATCAACAGCCTTTGTATACACAGGCAATGCCACGGCTGAGGAAGAACTTCTAAGATCAATCCCACTCACAATAGCTACAAAAACAATCAAATACTTTGGAATAAACTTAACCAAGGATGTTAAAGATCTCTACCATGAAAATTACAAAACCTTAAAGAAAGAAATAGAAGAAGATACCAAAAAATGGAAAAATCTCCCATGCTCATGGATTAGAAGAATCAATATCATCAAAATGTCCATTCTCCCAAAAGCAATTTATACATTCAATGCAATACCAATCAAGATACCGAAGACCTTCTTCTCAGATCTGTAAAAAATGATGGTGAAATTCATATGGAGACACAGGAGACCTCGAATAGCTAAAGCAATCTTATACAACAAAAACAAAGCCGGAGGCATCACAATACCAGATTTCAGAACATACTACAGGGCAGTTGTAATCAAAACAGCATGGTACTGGTACAGAAACAGATGGATAGACCAATGGAACAGAATTGAAACACCAGAAATCAATCCAAACATCTACAGCCAACTTATATTTGATCAAGGATCCAAAACCAATCCCTGGAGTAAGGACAGTCTATTCAATAAATGGTGCTAGGAAAATTGGATTTCCACGTGCAGAATCATGAAGCAAGACCCCTACCTTTCACCTTGCACAAAAATTCGCTCAACATGGATTAAAGACTTAAATCTATGACCCGACACCATCAAATTATTAAGGATTTTAATTTAAAAATACCAAGCTTTTAAACTGCTTTAGCAGAAATTTGGTCCTATTGGATGGCCCAGTATTATCTAAAGCTTTACTTTCATATTTAAATATTGTACTGATTCCTACCAATCTTATTTATGAGAACTTTCCATCTATCTTCTGCCTGTGGCTTGCATGTTTCAGTGGTGACATCTAAGTGTAGTGCCAATATTCCATCTTTCTGCAAACCTCTTTCTGCAGAATGAGCAATTCAGTTGGTTTGTGATTATGAATAATGAATTTCTGGGCCAGCACTGTGGCCTAGAGGGTTAACCCTCCACCTGCAGTGCTGGCATCCCATGCTTACTGCTGCATGTCTGATCCAGCTCCCTGCTGATGGCCTGGGAAAGCTGTGGAAGATGGCCCAAGTATTTGGGCCCCTGACCCACATGGGAGACCCAGAAGAAGCTTCTGGATCCTGGCTTTGCCCTGGCTCAGCCCTGGCTGTTGAGGCTATTTGTGGAGTGAAACCTCAAATGGAAAATCTTGCTCTCCCTCTCTCTCTCCTTCTCTCTGTCTTTCAAATAAATAAATCTAAGAAACAAGAAAAACCCGCTACAACATTCTTATTTCTTTAAAAAAGCTAAATTAAAAATAAAAGAATAATGAATTTTTCCAACTGCTTAAAGTCTAATAACTTTGCCAAGACAGGTCTCAGTACTGGCAGCTTCATATCAGATTTTCCTGAGTTATGTTGTGTTCATTAAAGAAAGGTCTTCTTTTAGTGAAAAGTTTATCCTGCTATGAATTTTGAATTTTTCGTTTTCATTTCTTTCCCAAGAACAATAAACACAAAAGTGCTTCAGGCGCCAGATTCTGTCCTGGTTGCCCCTCTTCCAGTCCAGCTCTCTGCTGTGGCCCGGGAAGGCAGTGGAGTATGGCCCAAGTCCTAGAGCCCTGCACCCGCATGGGAGACCAGGAGGAAGCACCTGGCTCCTGGCTTCGGACTGGCGCAGCGCGCCGGCCATAGCGGCCATTTGGGGGGTGAACCAATGGAAGGAAGACCTTTGTCTCTCTCTCTCTCTTACTGTCTAACTCTGCCTGTCAAAAAAAATAATAATAAAAAGAGTGCCTCAAACAGTTTGTGGAAAAATGGAATCAAAATATGTTTTCTTTAGATGCAAATGTTCTGGAATGCACACACAGTTTTACACATTTTCCATGAGCTTTTGAAGGCTGCTCAGATGCCTGTATTAGATATCCTCTGTCCCATATCTGTAATTTTCTCCAAGCCTGTATCTGCTGTGCTCTGTTCATTTCACTTTGCTAGTTTTCTGTAGTCTCTGCAGCACAAACCTCCATTCAGATATCTAGGCTTTGAGTTGCTTTTGATGTAGTCTTCCTTTTTCTTCAGGTATTTTTCTTTCATTTCTTTTCTGAGCTCTTGCAGATCACTTTAAAATTCTTCTCTTATTTTATTATCATTTTACAAAGTGTATTTTTTGAACTCTTGCTTTATCAACTCTCTACTTAATTTCTTTGAAAGGAAATACATTTTTCCATTGTTTTCACCTGCTTTGTAACTTGATTTTATTTATTTATTTATTTGATGGGGAAAAGAAATTTCCTTTGTCTTTGTTTCTCAGGCTTTCTTATATTTTGAGCAAAGGACTGACACGTAGAACCCATGCTGGTTCACACTTTTACTATTACTCAATTTAAGTGGGGCCACTGTGACAGGCCAGTTATACAAGATGTGTTGGATGGAAGGAGGCACCTAGTGTTTGAGCTGGGACGTTAGCTTAGCTCTCAGCCTTTCAGCTGGGGACATTTGGCCAGGAGCCACCTTCCCTCAGGTAGCAGGTGGTCAGCAGGCTTCATGAGGCAGCCTTGAAGGTCACAGCAGGGTGATGGGACTTTACGTTCATCAGCAGCTGCCTAGCTGTCACCCCGTTATGTTCTTCCACCCTCACAAAGGAATGTGTTGTTAATGAAATGTCTGAAGAGAGATAACTATATTAAACATATGAGGACATGGCGAAAAAAAACAACAAACCCTTTTCCCAAGGTTGTGAACATCTACACTGACCCTGGACTACAAGAACGTTGGCAAATGGAGAAAATCTGAGCACATGGATCCTGGTACAGAGGTGTTCCTGGGTGCTGAGGGCCTGCAGGGCAAATGCCTCCCCAGTCTGACCTCTATTGTGCATCAAAAACAAATAAAACTTGCCTTGGCCCTTTTGTCAAAAATCTCATTCTCTTGTGGATTAGGAGACGTCAAAATATAAGTGACCCTGGACACAGCGTTTATGGAAAACTGTATCTGAGATGCTTGCTGTAGTGGAGGGAATGGCCTCAAGTCTGCTGAAGCAAAGGCTGCAGGGCTGTGCAGCCTTGGGTGTGAGTGGGGTGGATGGTATGGCACCTGTGTTTGTGAATTGGCTTTGTCCGGAGGACAGGTAAGTTTTCTGCCATCTTCATGGCAGGAAGTAATTTTGCAGTCTGCACCAAGGCACCTGCTGAAGTTAGTTAGGCTCCTCTCCTGGCTCAGAGTCTGGGGGAGAGGAGTGCCACAGTCCTGGGCAGTGCCATGTCACAGGGGTGCCCTAGATCCCTGAGAAAGATTTCCCCTGAGCGTTGGGGCTGTCAGGAAGCTAGTAAGGAGAAGTATGCATGTTTCAAAGAAGATGAGGAAAGAATTTATAAATACAAATTCCCAATCATAGAAGCTTTATTTTAGGATGAAGAAAAGGGGGAACTGGGGCCCTGGAATCAGAACCCTCCTCCAGTCTAGTCAAGCTGAGGACAATGTTAAGGCCCTCCAGGGACAGGGCTCCTCAGGTGGTTCTTCCCTCCCCTTCCTTCCATTTTGTTGCCTCTCCCAGCTCATCTGCCTGAGCCTAGCCTCTGCACCACCTCTCCTGGGGTCACGCTGAGCCTTGGAGCCACATGGAGCCTGCAGAGTGGAATGGAGCCTGGGGAGCCTGCGGTGGAGGTATGGCTGTGTGAGCTGGCGGGGAGCCTGGGTGGAGGAGGGGCCAGGCAAGAGAAGAGCTGGGGACTGGAGAGCAGCCTGCTCCTCCCATCCCCTCACATAGGGTCCCACGTGGCTGAGGTCCCCAGCCTGCCTTCCTTTGCATTTCTGCTTTAAGCCTCTGTGCCCTCTCGCTGCAGGGTCTGCTCCGGTCTGCCTGGGCAGTCAGAAGGTAGAGCAAAGGATGGGCTGGCAACAATCTCTGCCAGTCTTAGAAGCGTCCAGAATTCGTACCATTTACATCAATGACCCCCTGAAGAACATTTTCTGCCAAAACTGGATCAGGTGAGATAAGCGGATGTAGCTGGGAGGAGAGGAAGGAAGAAGTTCTGGTGCCCACTCCCGGTAGGTCTGCTCCTGTGACTGCATGCTAGGGCTGCGGCTGTTTCCTGCAGCCTTCAGGGAGTTCCGGTTCTCAGGTTCACTACCAACAACAGGTTCTGCTCTTACTTGTTTCTGCTCATGGCCGTGACCATGCAGCCCACTGCCGACTGACAGAACTCTGGCAGCTCTGTAAATATAAGCTGACCTGCTTTCCTAGGGCACCTCACACAGCTGCTGAACTCCCACGAGCATACTGATTAGGGCGACTGCACATTGAGCTTCTTAGGGATTCTCTCTCTGAGGAATTTGCTGAGCTGAGTTCTTACTGCAGAGGCAGAGTTAGATGAAAACTTGAAGGAAAGGAAACTATAAGTCCACCACAAAACACACCAAACACTGGAGTAAGGAAAAGGGTTTACTGATGGGGGAATCTGACAGGCCAGAGGGAGAGGGCGAAGAAGAGAGGGTGAAAAGGGGGAGAGGGGTCGAGAGAGAGAGAGAGAGAGAGAGAGAGAGAGAGAGAGAGTTCCTGTGTGGGAAGCAGCTGCTGTTGTACTCCTGCAGGGGGTAAGGAAGTGGGAGCAGCGAATCCCATTAGGCTGGGGGTGGAGCTGACACTTGTGGTTGGGCTGGTTGGTCGGTCAGCTGGCATCTAGTGAGTGAGGTTGGTGATGGGGCCAGAGCCTTAGATGGCACCACAGATAAGACACCCTTTTACTAACAGAAACTAATTTTTTATTATTTAATTATTTTCATCTACTTGAAAGGCAGAGCGTCAGTAAGAGAAAGAGAGAGAGAAAGAGAGAATGAATCTTCCTTCTGGTGATTCACTCCCCAAATGCCTGAAATAGCCAGGGCTGGACCAAAGAGACCACGAGCCAGGAACTCCTTCCTAGTCTCCCACATGAATGGTAGGAACCCAATTACTGGGACATCATCTGCTGCCTCCAAGGATGCACCAGCAGGAAAAGCTGGATCAGCAGTGGAGCTGCTGGGACTTGACCTTGCACTCCAACATGGGGTGTGGGCATCCCAAGTGGTGCCACAATGCCCATCCAGAAGAAAACCAGTGTTTCCCAATTTTTTTTAAAGATTGACCTATTTATTTGGAAAGTGGAGTTCCAGAGAGGGAGAGGGAGAAGCAGAGGCAGAGGGAAGACTTCCATCTGCTGGTTCACTCCTCAAATGGACACTGGGGCTAGGCTGGATATAAGCCAGGAGCCAGCAGATTCTTTTTTTTTTTTTTTTTTTTTGACAGGCAGAGTGGATAGTGAGAGAGAGAGAGAGACAGAAAGAAAGGTCTTCCTTTTGCCGTTGGTTCACCCTCCAATGGCTGCCACGGCTGGCGCGCTGCAGCCGGCGCACCGTGCTGATCCGAAGGCAGGAGCCAGGTGCTTTTCCTGGTCTCCTATGGGGTGCAGGGCCTAAGCACTTGGGCCATCCTCCACTGCCTTCCCGGACCACAGCAGAGAGCTGGCCTGGAAGAGGGGCAACCGGGACAGAATCCGGCGCCCTGACCGGGACTAGAACCCGGTGTGCCGGCACCGCTAGGTGGAAGATTAGCCTAGTGAGCCGCGGCACCGGCTAATGTCTTCCTTTGCCGTTGGTTCACCCTCCAATGGCCGCTGCGGCCGGCGTACTGCGCCGGCGCACCGCGCTGATCTATGGCAGGAGCCAGGTACTTGTCCTGGTCTCCCATGTGGTGCAGGGCCCAAGTACTTGGGCCATCCTCTGCTGCACTCCCTGGCCACAGCAGAGAGATCAGCAGATTCTTCCAGGTCTCCCACATAGGTGCAGGGACCCAAGGACTTGGGTCATCTCCCATTGCTTTCCCAGGCACATTAGCAGGGAGCTGGGTTAGAAGTGTAATAGCTAGAACTCAAACTTATACCCATATGGGATGCTGGCACTGCAGATGGCATCTTAACCCTCTGTGCCACAGCACCAGCCCCTCAGCTCCTACTTTTTTTTTTTTTTTTTTTTTTTTTTTTTTTTACCAGCATTAAGATCAGGTTGAATACAATAGCTGGGTAGTCTTTACATTTTTTGATTGTGAACTCATCCTATAGGTTAAAAATACACATCATCAACACGTAAACAAGAGTAATCTGTGGAGGTCCCAAATGAAGGCAAAGAGGGATTCTGAGGATTGGTGGGGCACTGAAGCAGGTGACTGCCCCAGGGCTCTGCCTTGTCCTGATGACCTAGAGTTTTGGTTTAAGTGTTTAGTCACCCGGAGCTGTGAAGCTAGAGCCCACACAGGGTGGAATACAGAGTCAGAGACCCTACCCCTGCAAAATCAAGACTTTGCAGGGCCACATTTAAATGAAGGGAGAATAAATTAAAAAAAAAAAATCTGCCTTAGGGGGATGGGGCAGGACTTTGGTGCAGTGGTTTCAAACCCTCTTGCAGGGCCGGTGCTGTGGCGCAGAGGGTTAAGGCCCCGGCCTGCGTTGCTGGCGTCCCATATGGGTGCTGGTTCATGTCCTGGATGTTCCACTTCCAATCCAGCTCCCTGCTAATGCACCTGGGAAAGCAGCAGAGGATGACCCAAGTGCTTGGACCCTTGTACCTATGTGGGAGACCTGGAAGAAGCTCCTGGCTTCAGATCAGCTCAGCTCTAGTTGTGCAGTAGCGGCATCTGGAGAGTGAACCAGGAGATGGAAGACCTCTCTCTCTCTCTGGCTCTACTTCTCTCTGTAACTGTCTTTCAAATAAATAAAATAAATCTTTAAAAATAAAAAAGATGACTCTTGGGACACTCACATGTCCTATTGGAGTGCCTGGGTTTGAGTCTCCACTCCCTGTTCCAGCTTCCCACTAATGTACACCCTGGGAGGCAGCAAATGATTCAGGTGCTTGAGTCCCTGCCACCCACATGGGAGATCCAGATGGAGTTCCTGGCTCCTGGCTTTTGTCTGGCCCAGCCTTAGTTGTTGTACTTACGGAGGGGACCAGCAGATAGGAGCTCTGTCTGTCTCTGTTTCTCAAATAAATAACATAAATAAAAAAAGTTTTAAAATCTGCGTTGGGATATGGTGTGGAAATTTGACTTCTCAAACTTGGCTCTGAGTTGAAGCAAAAAAAGCAAACAACAACAGAATGCATCATTTTAAGAATTATTCAAACACCCTGACCACCTTCTTACAGTTTTGATACCAGTGGAGTCCAGAAAAATTTAAGTGTAAAAACATATTTTAAAATGGAGCCAGGTCGCTGGCTCTGGCAGAAGCAAAGGCAGACCTTGTCAGGAGGAATTGCTTCATCAACTGAGGCCCAACACTTCCCAGGGAGAAAGTGTGCTCAATCACGAGCCATGAACACCTGCATGGAGGAGAGCAGGGCCCCCTTGGTGAGAGGCAATTGAGAGAATGAACAATGAGAAGATTTCAGGTAGTGAAATCACAAGTACAGCATCAAAATAAGAATATTTCCTACTAAACGTTTAAGATAATGTGTTTAAAGGAGTCCAAAGAACAGGCTGCAGCAGATTTGTAAAAGAAACAAAATATGATCAACTTTTAAAAAAAAACCTCAATGGATGGAGTCAAAGACAAGGGAGATGAGGGACATACAGAGCCCTTGTGAGAAACTACTCCTGACCCAACAGAGACCACTGAAGACATGGAGGAGTGTTTCAGAAACATGAATACCAGAGTTAGCAGCTGAACCTGTATAAAATCAGAAGTCCAAATGAGAGAATAGAGAGGATGAGCCAGACATATTCAAAGAAACTATGGCCAAAACTTTTCCAGGACAAATGAGAGAGGAATCCTAAAACCCAGGAACCCCAATGAATCCCTAGCACATTAAATGAAAAGAAATTCATACCTAACCATGTGACACACAGAATAAGTGAGAGTATTGGTGTTGACCAGTATATTAAATATTAATAACATCTACTTTTAGATTAAAACATACAAATAGAGTTTTTAGCACTTTTTTCAGTGAACTACTCAGGGTATCTCATTTTAGGTGACAACTACTCCAGATCTGTCTTTTTCAAAATTATCTAAAAGGTGGAAACAGAGAAAAACATATTTTCCACCTACTGGTTCACTCCCCAAATGCCCACAACAGCCAGAGCTGGGCCAGGGCAAAGTGAGGAACCTGGAATTCAGTCCAGGTCTCCCATGTCAAGACCCCAGGTACTTGATCTTCATCTGCTGCCTCCCAAGGTGCACATTAACAGGAAGCTGGATTGGAAGCAGAGCTGGGACTTGAACTTCGGCTCTCCACTATGGGCTGTGGGCATTCCACAGGGTAATTTAACAGCTGCACCAAATGCCCACCACCTTGGCTCTTTTTTGTACTATTTTTTTCTGACTGGTGAAGGACGTTATTAACCTGTTTTACAGTAGGTGGAACGGTGGCAGGAAAAAGGTATCATTTGCCCTTGGTCTCCTGGCCATTCAATGGCAGTACCAGAATAAAACACCATGCCTCTTAGATCTCAAAATCCATTTTCTTTCTCTCTCTCTATATATATACATACACTATATATAATATATAGTATATATATGTTATATAATTATATATTAATTATATATGATATATAATTATATAATATATATTAAATATTTATTTTATTTATTTGAAAGACAGAGTTACAGAGAGAGGTAGAGACAGAGAGAGAGGTCTTCCATCCGCTGGTTCACTCCCCAGATGGCCGCAATGGTTGGAGCTGTGTCGATCCAAAGCCAGGAACCAGGAGCTTCTTCTGGGTCTCCCATGCAGGTGCAGGGGCCCAAGGACTTGAGCCATCTTCCATTGCTATCCCAGGCCATAGCAGAGAGCTGGATTAGAAGAGGAGCAGCCGGGACTAGAACCAGCGCCCATATGGGATGCTGGTGCTTCAGGCCAGGGCTTTAACCCACTGTGCCACAGCGCCAGCCCCAAAATCCATTTTCAATTCTTACTAACCGGAATCTCTAGTTATAGATATTAGTAGCTTCTTAAGCATAACAGCAGTTCTTACAACCAATCAGAGAAATTTATATCCATGAGGAATCTCTCAGATTATCCACAGTGGAAGCAGGAGAAGCAGAGATGTTGACTAGTGTAGGGATCTAGTCCAGGATCCAGAGTTAGATGGAACCATGGTATCTGGACAGTCTCATGCCCTTTCCTTTTGAAATTTATTATGGGAACAGTTATGAGTGGGCTTTTATAATGAAAGCTAGTTTTAAAATTATTCACCCAGGGGCTGGTGTTGTGGTCTAGCAGGTTAAGCTGCCACCTGTGATGCTGGCATCACACATGAGTGCTGGTTCAAGACATGGATGCTCCACTTCTGTTCCAGCTCCCTGCTCCTGGGAAAGCAGCAGAAGATGGCCCAAGTGCATGGGCCTTTGCCACCCTCATGGGAGACCTGGATGAAGCTGCTGGCTCCTAGATTCGGCCTGACTCAGTCCTGGCCGTTGCAAGCATTTAGGAAGTGAACCAGAGAATGGAAGATGTCTCTCTGTCTCTCCCTCTCCCTCTCCCTCTGCCTTTCAGATAAATGAATAACTAAATCTTTAGCGAATTAACAAACAAAAATTATCCTTTTAATTTATTTTAAAGTGTTTACAGATGAAATTATGATAATTTGGGAGGCTAGCATTGTGGCACAGCGCGTTAAACTGCCGCTTGTGATGCTGGCGTCCTGTATGGGTACCAATTTGAGTCTTAGCTGCTCCGTTTCTGATCCAGATCCCTGTTAATGTGTCTGGAAAAACAGTGGATATGGCTCTAGTGCTTGGGCACCTGCACCCATGTGGGAGAACAGGTGGAGTTTCATGCTCCTGGTTTCATCCTGGCCCAGCCCCAGCCCCAGCCCCAGCTGCAGCTGTTACAGTCGTTTGGAGAGTGAACCAGAGGATGGAAGATCTCTCAATCTCTCTCCCTCTGTCTCTCTGGCTCTCTCTCTCTCTCTTTATATATATATATATATATATATATATATATATAAAATATATATATATAAAATATATATATATACATGCACACATACACATATATGTTCAAAAATATTATTAAAAATATATATGTCTGTCTCTCCCTCACTTTCTGTCATTCTGCCTTTCAAATAAATCAGTAAATCTTTAAAAAAGATAACAGTTTGGAAGCGGAGCTATTGGGGGCATGGACAAGATGTAATTAATTGTCCGTGTAGTCGATAACTGTTGAAGCTGGGCGATAAGTAGCAGGGCTCATTATCAATTCTCCTCTTCTTTGCGTATATTTTAAAGTTTCCACAATAAAAAAAGCATTTAAAAATTAGCTGGTCAATGAACACATTTTTGGTGAAATCCATGTGTCATTGGGCTATTGTACATTACAGGAGGTGAGAAACACCAACTGCCAGGCTCTCTTTCACAGGGCTTAAAACAGCTCTTCCTTCCCAATAGTGTGTTTGCAGAGTGTGTCTTAACCTCCATGCATGTTAACCTTATTTTGCTTAATGTGGCCTGAGGCCCAAGACTAATATTTGGCTTTACTCAAGTAGTAGAATTTTAAAACAAATTAAAAATAGTTTGAGCTGGGGCCGGCGCTGTGGTGCAGTGGGTTAAAGCCCTGGCCTGAAGCGCCAGTATCCTATATGGGCGCCGGTTCCAGTCCTGGCTGCTCCTCTTCCGATCTAGCTCTCTGCTATGGCCTGGGATAGCAATAGAAGATGACCCAAGTCCTTGGGCCCCTGCACCTGCATGGGAGACCTGGAGTAAGCTCCTGGCTACTGGCTTCGTATTGGCGCAACTCCGGCCATTGCGGCCATCTGGGGAGTGAACCAGCAAAAGGAAGACCTCTCTCTCTGTCTCTACCTCTCCCTGTAACTCTGTCTTTCAAATAAATAAAATAAATCTTAAAAAAACAGTTTGATCTGGTGGGTTTTGGAGAGAGGAATCTCTTCTAGAAAGAGGTGTTCTCTACCATTAAGGGAAAAACAGGACTTAAGGGTGTGTGTGTGTTTAAGATGTAGTTTATCTATTTGAAACACAGAGGGAGAGAGAGAGTGAGCGAGAGAAAGACACACACACACACACACACAGAAATAGAGATCTTCTATCCACTGGTTTACTCTCAGATGGCTACAACAACCAGTTCTGGGCCAGTCCAAAGCCAGGAGCCAGGAGTTCCATCCAGGTCTCCTACATGGGTGCAGAGGTCCAAGCACTTGGGCTATCTTCTGCTGCTTTCCCAGGTACATTAGCAGGGAGCTGGATCAGAAGTGGAGCAGCCCAGACTGGAATCAGCACTCATAAGGGATGTTGGCATCACAGGCGGAGGCTTAACCTGCTGCACCACAGCGCCAGCCCCCACTCTCTAGTTTTTGATCCTTAGTTCTCCACATCCACTGTATTCACAGCACTTAGTTTCTCAGATGGGGACCATTATTCCTCCTTTATTCTGACAGTGTTTTTGGGGGACTGTGAGTGCTTTCAGAAAGCACAAAATGGCTTGAGGAAAAGATCTGTGTTTTATGACTGTGTTGTATTTTTAATCCACCTGTGATTTATGATGAGTTCTTTGTGTTTTCCATTCATGTTCTTAGAGTCTAGATTGTCAACTGACAGTGGTATTTTCCTTCCTACCCACAGCACAGCCAAGTACAGCCTGTGGTCCTTTCTCCCTCGATATCTGTACCTGCAGTTTAGCAAAGCGGCCAATGCTTTTTTCCTGTTCATTGCTATATTGCAGGTAATATTTTAAAATTTTAGATTGAGATCCTTAAGCAGTCTTAAGAGAACACTTATAAAAAGCCCACTTAATTGAAATAATAGTTTGATGTACATAAAGCATTTAAATACTATAGGAAAGGAATCCTCTTACAATGGCTAAGTCATACAGTGAAACATAATTTTTGGACTGAAAAAACAGGTGGATGCATAATCAATGAATTTGCCTGCAGTTTGTCTTGATCAAGATCTTTAATGAGATCTTATTGGAGTGATTTTGGTCACCTATACCACTGCCATAATGGAATAATTTTATAACATCTTGAAGGAATAATTTAAAGGAAACTCAAATACTAGCTTAAAATAGCATCTTTTCAAAAGAGTTGAGTTCAATACTTTCCATAATCTATTTCATTCTTGTTTGTGAAACCTTACTTTGAGCATGGCCCCCACAATCCAATTACGTAACTCATCTCACAGTTACCCAGCTGTCTCTCTCTTTGCAGGCCTTGGCCTATATGACCACCTAAACCTGTAAACCAGTCTGGCTAAATGCCACCCATTCTTGTAGAAGCCCAGCTTAAAACTATCCTCCAAGTTTTCCCAAATGTCACAGCCCGTCATGATTTCTCCTTTCTCTAAATGTCTATAACAATAATCTGTGCTAAGGGAAGGTACTTTAAAAAGATCCTGGACAAGGGGAATAAAAAGGTGTTTATTTTGGGGCAAAAGTTTTTTTGAAAGTCATGCTCAGTTTATTCATAATGTACATTTCCAATGAAATTTTTGAAGGCTCCTTATGTGTGTGGGTTTCAAAAAAATTGCTCCAAATAGGCCTAGCTTTTAATTTCATTTTTATAGACTTTAAGTATACATCTATATTGTAATTAGTTTTATTTCTCCCAGCAGACTGTAAATTCCTTGAAATAGAAAGAGTGTCTCTGAAACTGCCAAGCTTTGGGATAGGAATTCAATAAACTTGCTGAATTGACCTTAAGCAAAAGGATTCAGTTCAGTAAACATTTACAGAGGCCACATAACTTGCATCAAAATCTGTCCACGGAATCAAAAATTCAAGGATGAATTATTAGATTTGGCTCCTGCCCAGGGAGAGTTCAGAGTCTTATATACGAATGCTTTAAGACATGTTTATAAAGGAACAAGGAATGCACTTGGCTTGGGGAAAAGCCCCTGAAGTGCTCGTGAATGGGCCACACGTTAGACGAGGAGGAGCGCAACAGGGTGTTGGGGGCCAATGAAGGACAATTTTGAGGTACAAGAGACAGCGAAGCACATGGAAATGAGGAGCATCTCTCACCTTCTTGGAGGAGGATCAAGAACTGAGGGGAAATGTCATTGTGTTTATTTTGAATTGTGAAATATTTAAATGTGTTACCTATTCAAAAATGAATAAAACACAAGTAAGAAGTATTAAATTTTTCTCTAGTATGTGAAATGCTCTGGAAACAGCAAAGATCTTGCTTTTGGAACATAGTCTAGAGTAAAAGAAGCCAAAGTGTTAAGTGGGGCCGTGTTATCAAGAGGCCAGAGTGGTACCTTCTGAAGCTTGGGCATCACCCTGAGGGTGAGAAGGTCATGGCAGTTATGCCCAGCAAAGTGTACAGCTCTGGGTGTCCCTAAAGGAGGAAGAGGCAGGCAGAGGTCCTTGGGATAAGATACCAACTTGGACTATAGCACAGGGACAAAGAGAAGAGGGAGAGATACAAAAGGTGTTAATCATATGCCACATGACAGCATTTGAGCCAGCAACAGACAGTGTGTATGATGATGGTCCCACGTATTATATCACCAAGTGACTTCATAGCAAGTTAGTTTATGAGGCTACTATCGATGATGTTTGCACCATGATGACATTGCCTAATGACACATTTCTCATTACGTGATGCACGACTGTGTTTCAAAGCAGAGTAAATTGGTAGCTGAAGCACTTTATTTTTCTCCTGTTTTAAACAGTGGCAATAGACCTTGAGTACTCTCCACAATTAATTTGTACCTAGGAAAATTTACTCTCCTGGGCCTCTACAGAATTTCTTCTCTGCCTCAAAAAGAAATATGATTCAGTTAAGATGGCTGACTATCTGGATTGGACTGTTTTGAAAAGATGCTATTGCTAACTAACACTTAGGTGTTGAACTATTTCTTTGAAAATAATTTTATCCTACAAGGTAACACAGTGACTGAAGTGTTTTTAAACAGTTGCACTGGTGACTTTTCCTTAGTGGGATATTCAGAGTCACACTAAAGGAGTGGGTTTGAGGAGCTAAGAGTTTCCTTCCCCTTGTTAATGTGTGTTTTTCCTTCATGTCCTGGGCCTTGCCATTAGTAGCATGACTTTGAGTGTGAGAAAACTATGGCAAGGATCTGTCATAAACCTAATGGTGCAATTCTAATTGTTTTGCAGCAAATTCCAGATGTGTCTCCAACAGGAAAATATACAACTCTCTTGCCTTTGATGGCTATTCTTACTATTTCAGGCATCAAAGAGATTATTGAAGATTATGTAAGTTTGCTGATATGCAATGAAATTTTCTCAAAACCAAAAAGTTCATGAAAAAAATGGAATTAAAAGTTTGGGGGTATTTAGTCTAGTTATTAGGATGTCCATATCCCATATCAGAATGCCTGGGTCTGATGCCCCACTCTGGCTCCTATCTCCAGCTTCCTGTATACCCTGGGAGGTGTTGGTACAAGTGATTGGCTTCCTGTCACTCATGTGAGAGTCCTGGATTGTTTTCTCAGCTCAAACTATGACCTGGCCCAATCTCGGCCATCATGAGCATTGCGGGGAGTGAACCATCAGATGGGAGCTTTTACTGTCTGTCTATACCTTTCAAAAACTATTTTTTAAAAAAAAAATTTAGCTACCCTTGTAGGTATAGATTTCAGAATGCCTCTGCACCAAGATAAACTTATCTTTTTGTTCCATTTCTGTGAACTTCCTTTTTTTATTTATTTATTTTACTTATTTTGAAAGTCAGAGTTATGGAGAGAGAGAAAGAAAAAGAGAGACAGAGAGACAAAGAGAGAAATATTCCATCTATTGGTTTACTCCCCAGATGGCAAGAATGGCCAGTGCTGGGTCAGGCTGAAGCCATGAGCCAGGAGGTTAATCTGGGTCTCCCACATGGGTGGCAGGGGCCCAAGCACTTGGGCCATCCTCTGCTGCTTTTCCAGGCCATTAGCAGGGAGCTGGATTGGAAATGGAACAGCTGGGACATGAACTGAGGCCTATATGGGATGTTGGGCTCACACGTGGCAGCTTTATCCACTATGCCACAATGCTGGCCACTCCTTGAACTTTTTGAAGTTCCTTTGTATAAGCTAAAATTTTAAGGAACTGCTTACTATGTATGAGGCACACTGTACTGTTGAGTGTATGTGCATGTGTGTATGTTTATACTCACTTAAATTGAGGCACAGACAGGTCCATGACTGACAAGGCTGTACCACTAGAGGCAGTCCTGGGATGTCAACAGCAAGCTGGCTTCCAAGCCCACACTTAGTCTCTTGACTAGACTCCCTTCCATTGGTCACATCTTGGTGTAGGAAATCATGTAGGCACAAATGAAATGGAAATAAATTTCAGCCTACAAAGATTTTACAATTAGTTCAGCTGCTTCTATTTCTTAAACTTATGTTTTGTATTATGAATTGAATTACTAATTTTTGAACTTTTGAGGTAATGAGCTTTTTCCCCTCCATAACAGAGACGACATATGGCAGACAGATTAGTTAACACAAAGAACACAATAGGTAAGTGTTTGGGTTAATATTGTGTGCCAACTTGACATGGGTACAGAGTGCTCAGATGTTTTGTCAAATGCTGTTCTGAGTGTATGTGAAATATTTTAGATGAGATGAACATGTATGTGGGTAGCCTAAATAAAGAAGGTTGCCCTCCATGATAGGGTTGAGTCCCACCTGATCCATGGAAGGCCCAAGTAGAACAGAAAAGGGCAGACCATTTCCTGAATAGGAAGGAATTCTTCCTGGCTGATGGCCATCACACTGGAACATGAGCTTTTTCACTGGAACTGAAACACTGGCTCCTCCTGGGTCTCAAGTTCGCTGGCATTTGGACTTGAACATACCATTGGGTCTCCTGGGTCTCCAGCTTGTCAACTCCCCCTGCAGATCTCGGGACTCACCAGCCTCCACAATTGCATGAGCCAGTTCCTTATCATCAGCCTCTTCCTGTTCTAAGTGGCTTCAGAGGAACAGAATTTGGAAGATGAGGTTTCTGAATGGGTTCCATGGACTTTTTTGGAGTTGTCTTTCTCATCTGTTTAAATTTAAAAACACTGCTACTCCCAGTACTAAAGAGAGCACTGATAGTCCATGCTGTGATCCGGCAATACAGATATACAATATATCACTTGTAGATAATCCTCATCAATCACATCTCAGGAGTGAAGATCTGGGTGACCGTGTAGAACACCTTCAGACGTTTTTGTCAAACTGACAACTATGATGAAGTTGGCAAGCTGCTCCTAATGTCACTGGACAAGGCAAAGAAAGAAAAGAGAGAACTCAGGGATTTGAATTCCCTGCTCAAGAACCACATAAATGCCCTGAAAGCTTTTATGTGTCCCCTGAAAGATACCCTTTTCTCTTATAGCTGTGGGGCTGAGATTGCTGAATGCCAAACCCAGAATCTCATCCTAAAAACTGGCTGAATTACAACACAGGTTAGACACCAAGGCTTTCAGAGTGTCTACTTTTAAAATGGGAAGAAGTAGGATTCTGAAAATTGTGTTAAAATAAAAACCTTAGCAAATTAAATTTAGCAGAGTTTAACTGAGCAAAGAACAATTCATGAATCAGGTAGTCCTCAAAACCACAACAGGCCCAGAGAACTCTGCCCCGCAGTGTAGTCAGGCAGCATTTATGTTTAGAAAACAGAAGGTACAGATATTGTTCAATTGGTAGTAGCTTAGGGTTTTGCCTTATTTGAGTCAGTTGACCACCTGTGATTTACTGAAGCTTGACTGCCATCATTGTCCTCAGCTATTTGTTACAAGACTATGATCCTAAGTTAGGCTTTCAGTTTAGTTTATGTACACAGCGTGAAGTCTGTTACATAAGTACTCAGTATGGAGGCCTCCTCAGGCCAAACTTAGTTAAATGTAATAGTTGAAATGGAGATGCTTGGGAAGGCCCTTATGAAGCTGGAGACCTTGAATTCATAAATTCTGATGAGTTTTCTTTGCCAGTAGAAGCAGTTATGCTCTCCTAATGGTACCAAGCTCTCTATCCATATTAGTATCAACCTCTGCACCCAGTGGTATCAGCCTTTCCACCACAGTTGGAGGGGATTAAACTTGCATACCTGGGAAAACTTAATGAGGCAGTTATCTCACAAAACTATGCTGATTCTCATTGAGACCTACCCTGTGACTACTCTAGACTCACAGCTAGACTTAAATCCCAGATCAGACCCTTAGAGGTGAAGCACAGTGGGTGACTTGTGGTAAGGTTCACTACATTCCAGAATAACTTCTATAGGCATAAATCCAGGGAACATGTGTGAGAATCAACATTAAAGGTGTAGGGTAATGATTGGAGGAATGTAGCATGGAATCAGGCTGAATTTATCAACATGGATACATTAAACAGAGAGTCTGCATTTAATGTCAAAGAATCTTGGGGAGTGACTGGTTTTTAGTTGGTTGAAACATGGACCAGAAGATGGTCTACAGTAATGAAATGCCAAAACTGCCTTGGTTTAATGTAAAAGAAGGGATTCAAATGCTTAGGGTGATTGGAATGCTAGAATGAATTTGTCATATAAGACCTATTCCCTCCTGCCCTCCTCTGAATGGTCCAGAAGACATTTGTTTCACTAAAACTGAGAAAGAAGTTTGTGAGGAGAGTCTCAGCATCCTTGCAGAGTTCTTTGATCACTCTTCCATGTAGGCCAGACATTACAGTGGGAACTACAGAGACTACATTGGGAAACCTAAATACAATGGGAATAATTGAATCCCAGGGTAGCAAGGGTCAAGTGTCAGCATTAAACCACCAAAGGCAGAGTGAAATTATCAAGGATGGACAGATGGACAGCAGAGTCAGAGCAGCAACCAATAGTCTGACTCCTAGAAACCTGTGATGTTGGCTAGTTGATGAGATGGGAAATACATAGGAGGCTGTCTTACGCAGCTTTTCATTGCAACAACAGCTCCTTGAGAAGAGCTTCTTAGGAAGGTAGAATGTTTATTTTTGGCTATAGTTTTGGAGATTCACAGTTTAAGATCAAGTGATCTAATTTGTCTGACATCTGATGAGAGTGGTGTATAGCAGAATGTGAGGATCACATGTTAGCTCAAGAAGCGCGTGCGCGCGCGCGCACACACACACACACACACACAGAGACAGGGAGAGAGACAGAGACATAGAAGCACAATTACGCCAGCCTTGGTTTATATAGCCAATCCTCCAGACAGAACTACTTTCTGAAGGCTTTCCCCTAATGGCCTAAGGCTCTCCCAGTAGGCCTGTCTCCCAGGCAGCATAATAGCCTCCATCCTTAATCCATCAATCCATGACTCTGGGAGTTCAAACAACAACGTGAGTTGGGTAGCCAAAAACACAGAAGAGATTTATTCTTACTTGATCTATGCAAATGTAAGTAAAACCTGAATGGTAGAAACAGAGACTCATGGTCCCTCAACCAACTTCCAGACTTGAGTCAACTTATAGACCAGAACTCCATGGATACAGGGGAAGCTGGAGCCCCTTAAGGAAGAACCCATGCACACTGCCAACGATTTATACTCTTAGTTTTTCTCCTGGGCTTCCCAAAAGGAGCACTACAGCCTCTTACCAGGATGCATTGATGAAAAGGAAATATTCAGACCTTTTGGGAGCCATGGGACACTGGGTCTGAACTAGCATCAAGTCCAAAATGTCACTGTGGCTCTCCAGTCAGAGGAGCAGTTCATACAGACCGGGTGATCTATGGAGGTTTTGCTCACATCTGTCTCACAGGTGGTTCAGTGGGTCTCCTAAACCAACCTGTGATTATTTCCTGGGTTCTGGAATGCATGGCCCAAGGAGACAGACTCATAAAGTTGGCAGATTTCTCACATTGGTTCTCTAAAGGAGGTCTGTTATGGTGGAATAGCCAAGTGGAAACCACTAGTAATGCCTTTACTGGGAAAATAGTAAATAAGAAAGCAATGGTTCATTCCTAGAGGGACTGCAGAGATAAGTGCCACCATCAAGGCGTTGAAAGATGCAGGGGTGGCAATGCCTACCACATCCCCATTCAGCTCTCCTGTTTGGCCTGTGTAGGAGACACAGGGACATTGGAGAACGAGTGTGCATCATCACAGCTTAATCAGGTGCTGACTCCAGTTCCAACTGCTGTCTCAGATGTGGTTTCATTGCTTGGGTAAATTAACATATCCCTTGACCCCTGGTATGCAGCTACTGATTCAGGACCTGACTTTTCTCTATCTGTATATAAAAAGACCACAAGAAGCACTTCATGTTTCAGTGAAGCAGGGCCTTCACTGTCCTACCTCAGGGGATATCAACACACCAGCCCTATGTTATAATTTAGTTCACAGGAACCTTGAGTAAACTTCCTTTCTAAAAAACAGGATCTCAGTCCATTATATTGATGACATGCTGCCTGGACTAAGTGAGCAAGCAGTAGTGGTCACTCCAGACTTTTTGGTAAGACATTTGCATGTCAGAACATGGGAAATTAATCTGACCAAAATTCAGGGGCCTTCTAGTTTGTTGAAACATCTAGGGGGTCTAGTGGAATGGAACATGTCAAGATATACGCCCTTCTTTTTAAAACCAGAATAGACACTTAATCTGGATATGGATTTGCCTTCTCTGCATGTAGTACTTCTGCCCAAATTACTGTATTCTATGCAGCATTTCTTCTTACCGAACACCTCACTTCACAGTGAACAAAGTGCAGCAATGGGTCTCTGCTTGTGTAATTTGCTGCTCTTACCACATTCTCCACCATCTTGAGAGCTGGCTTGGTAGAGCAGTGGAATGGACAATAGTTTGAAGAGCTGGATCATGGTTCTCCAGGAGGCTCTGAATTGGTGTTCAATCTATGTCATATGGTGCTGTTTCTACCATAGCCAGGATTCACACGAGCATGAATCAGGCAGTGGAAATGGAAGTGGCACCACTCGCCATTATTCCTAGTGGTCTACCAGCAACATTTCTGCTTCCCAGCATTGTCAACTTTACATGGTGGCATTTAAGTTATGGGTTGTAAAGAAGAGGAAGCAACACTCAAGGGCATTCCAGCTTCCTGCTGATACATATCCTGGGAGACAGCGAGTGATAGCTCAAGGGATTGGGTCCCTGCTGCCCGTGTTGAAGACTTGGAATGGGTTCTTGACTCCTGGCTTTGGCCTGGCCCAGCTCTGGCTGTTGTGAGCATTTAGAGAGTGAAATGGTAGATAGATGATCTCTGTCTATCTCTGCCATTCAAATAAAATGAAAATAAACAAAAGTAAAACAGTTCCCATATATTAGAATCAATAATTATGTTAATTTGAATAAAATAAAAAACAAGGGGCTCCCACTCTCATAGCCATTGTGGTACACTGAGCTTCATAGAGACAGTGCCAGGAAACGGGAGAGCCAGGTGGGCACTGGGCGACTGTGCCTAGCTGAAGAAAAATAACTAAATATGGGTAAAGGATATCCTAAGAACCTCAGAGGCCAAATGCATCAGGTGCATTCTTTGTGCAAACTTGCTGGGTGGGATACAGGAAGAAACACCTGGATGCTTCCGTCAGCTTCTGTTTTCTAAGAAGCGCTAAGAGAAGGGAAGATTTGAAGACACAGCAAAGGCAGACAAGGTAGTTATGAAAGAGAAATAAAAACCTAAATCACTCCTAAGGGGGAAATGAAAAGAAATTCAAGGATCCCAACGCACCCAGGAAACCTCCTTCAGCCATTTTCTTGCTCTGTTCTGTGTATTGCCCAAAAATCAAAGGAGAACATCCTGGGCTACTCATTGGTGATATTGCAAAGAACCTGGGAGAGTTGTGCAATAACTCTGCTGCAGATGGGAACAGGCTGCTAGGCTGAAGGGAAAATACAAAAAGGATATTGCTGCACACTGAACTAAAGGAAAGCCTGATGCAGCAAACGAGGGCTGGAAAGAGCAAGACAATGAAGGAAGAGGAGGAAGAAAAAGAGGATGATGAATAAGCACAGTTTTTATTTCTTATCTATAAAGCATTTAACCTCCCTGTACACACCTCACTCCTTTTAAAGAAAACTATTGAAATGTAAGACTGTATGAGATTGATTTTTAAACTGTACTCTCTCTTTTTTGTATAGTTAACACATTACCAAATGTGTCTTTAGATAGCCTTGTCCTGGTGGTGTTTCCACTAGCCACTAACCTGGCCCGGTACAGTGTGGGGGTTGTAAACTGGGATGGACATTTAAAGCAAGTTCTTATTGGTACATATGGGGGTGGTAGTTTTTTCATTTTCAGTCATCTCTGATGCAACTTATATGAAATAATTGTTCTGTTAAGTAAATACCACTCTGTAACTGCAAAAAAAAAAAGTTGCGGCTGTTCTGTTGACATTTGGAATATTTCTAAGTAAACACAATTTTTTATTAGTAAAAAAACCAAAATAGGTCAGGACATGAACAAGTATGTCCATAAAAACATCTGGGTGTTATATATGCTCTCCCACTCCTAGTTTTGATAGGTGCTGTCTCTGTGATTGATTAGAAATATAATTACTTTTCAGGTTATCAACCAGTATCCCAGCATGTAACAACAAAGTGTTTTCTCTTTAGGACTGGAAATGACTTAATGTAGCCTCTATCTATCTATCTATCTACCAATCATTATATAAAGTTATGTTATGATACCATACATATATGTAACTCCATTTTAGTACAGTGCATACAAACACAATATACATACTCTTGCAGTCAAATGAACAAAGATAATAGTTTATAAAGAAATCCATTTAGTTTTGGAAAACATAACTTTTATTATTTTGAACTTTCCCTCATGCAATAATTAGAATTAAAATATAGTTTTCTTTTTCAGTGTTAAGACAGGATTCCTGGTACTCAATTATGTGGAAAGAGGTAAGAATATGTTACAACTTTCTATACAGCACCTATTTTGTGTTTGAAGTTACAGATTTTTATCTGTGTGGAATGTGTCTTCAGGAACCCCAATATTATCCCCATTTTGTAGATGAGGAAGTCGAGGATCAGAGAGTAAGTGTCTGGTTCAAGTGGTGAAAGTGTGATTTGAACTCAAATCTAGCTAGAAGTCTACATGCTTGCTAATCGACCATGGTATGATCTGCACCACTGCGTAGAGCATTCAGGGATAATGCGCCAAAAATGCTGCGCAGGTGCAAGTCAGCTCTTAGACGATGCATGCCTCAGGGAGTGCTGTCAGGAACACAGACCCTGCTACTGGCCTTAGTTCACTCAGCTGCTGTAACCGACACTCAGGCAGGGTGACTCGGAAACAACAGAAACTTACTTCTTGCCTTCTGGAGGCTGGGATGTCCACACCCAGTGCTGGCGGTTTCTGGTGAGGGTCTGCTTCCCCACAGATGCTGTCTTCCAGTCAGGTTCTCCCATGGTGCAAGGGCAAGGCAGCTCCCTGGTGCCTCCCTGGTAAGAGCCCCAATCCCATTCATGGGGGATGCACCTGCAGGACCTAATCACCTCCCAGGGGCCTCAGCTCTTACCACCACCACATGGCGAGGTTGGGAGTTCTGTTTCAACTTATGAGATTTAGGGGAACACAGACATTCAGATCATGGCAGAATATAAACTGAAGGCATCCTGAATGCACTGGGGCTAGACATTCACTATCAATACACTGACAATCAATAAATAATTGAAAACCCATGTGAAATGTCTTAGAAAGCTAACTCTAAGAATGTTTTGGTTTCTAAGTAGCATCAACATTTCTTTCCCTGAATGATGATCGTATTTTGTGCTTCTCACTGGGACTCAGAGAAGCCATTGAGAGCCTCCGTTTCTGGTGGCAGAGTCACAGTCTGTTTCTTGTGGGAGGGAGGCAGGGGAGAGGGGAGGAAGTGGGGCTGCAGTGGTGGGCTTCCTGTCCAGGGGGCTCCTGTGCTTGAAATCTAATTTGCCACCAGTGTCTGGCACTGGCAGAACAAGTTAAGCAGCCAAAGCCAGGGACCTGAAATTCTTGTCCCTCTCAGTCCTCTGTGTACTGTCTGCCTGGTACAATCAAAAGGAGTCCTTCAAACTCAAAAAAAAAAAAGGAAGAAGGGTGAATTTGGGGGTGCTGTAGACAGACAAGAAAAGGGGGGTTTATAAAAACGGGGTCCTGACTGCCCTTGCACAAGGCTGCTGTCAGGTCCACAGGTGCTTGGTTTTCTACATCAATATTGTTTTGGGGGAAAATCTGGTTTTAATTGCATAGGTTCACTTTGTCTCCTGATGGCCTTTGCTAGCCCGTTTCCTGTATGTTGTTTGTGTTGGTTATTATGGTATTATTTACTGCATTGTGAACATTTTAATAAGATGTGACTGTTTTCTCTTTCTTGGTTCTCCCATGTTGAACTTGTCCTTCCTGTCTTTAAAAACACGTGGTAGCTTTTAAGATTCTCTCCTCACTTTGATATAGGAGTGCATTTGGCCCTCCAGGCCTTCCATATCCTCAGGTTCAACATCTGCAGATTTAACCAAGTATAGATGGAAAATATTTGAAAAACAACTTTGCATCTGTACTGAATATATAAAGACCTCTTTGTTGTCAGCATTCCCGAGACAGTATAGTATAACAGCTATTTGCACAGCATTTCCATGGTACTAGGAATCTGAAGTTATGCAGAGATGGTTTGAGATTTACTGAAGAATGTGTGCAGGTTCTATGCCATTTTATATAAAGGACTTCAGCGTCCATGGATTCTGGTATCTGTGGGGGTCCTGGAACCAATTCCCCATGAATACCAAGGATGTTTGTATTTAATTAATCTGTAGCTCAATTAAGATAGAAATGATCTGCTTAATCATATTATAAAAAGAAAAACCTGGTCTGCTTGTTCTTTTTTGTTTGTTTTGCTCAGCAATATATTTTCAGGATATGTCCAGAAGTGGGTTTAGGAAAGCATTTTGACCACATGCTTGTGTAGCTGCTTAGGAAGGGCCTGCAATTTTAAGCCTTAGGTCATCACTACTCAACACAGTGTAAGGGCTCAAATGGCTTGTTAAAGCATAAGCACGGAAGAGCTCCCAATGCTTTCTCCATGAATGGCTCCTAATATTTACATGGCCCCCAATCGCTCACTTACAAACCATACTTCATCCATAACATCAGTCATTCATTCATACATTCGCTGCTTATCTCATGCAGGGCAGACACTATGCTGAGCCCTAGGAATTCATCTCAGAGTGAAAAAGGCATCCTTTTCTGTTGCTTAGCACATGACAGTGCAATATCTGTAGGGGCACAACATCACTGCAAAAGTAGTACTGCCGGGGCTGGTGCTGTGGCATAGTGGGTAATGCCACCGCCTGAAGTGCTGACATCCCATGTGGGCGCTGGTTTGAGTCCCAGCTGCTCCACTTCTGGTCCAACTCTCTGCTGTGGCCTGGAAAAGCAGTGGAAGATGATCCAAGTCCTTGGGCCTCTGCACCTGCGTGGGAGACCTGGAAGAAACTCCTGCCTCCTGGCTTTGGATCAGTGCAGCTTTGGCTGTTGCAGCCATCTGGGAAGTGAATCAGCTGATGAAAGACATAACTCTCTTTCTCTCTGCCTCTGTCTCTCTGTAACTCTGCCCTTAAAAAAAGTAGTACTGCCAGTAGGTCTATTTGGGGTCTCTTCCCTTTGAAATCCCCTGTCCAGATGTTGAAACATTTTGTCCTTGAGCAGGATCTGCCAACTGTGGCCCAACTGACACTTTGGAGTGGGTTGCTCCATGCCATGGCGGGCTGACCTGTGTGTTGTACAATGTTCAGCAACATCTGATCCTCCTCGCTCCTACATTTGTGACAAAAGCAACAAAAATGTCCCAAGACATTGCCAGATGCTTCCCTCTTCCAGTGGATGGGGGAGGATAAAGTCACCTGGGTTGAAAAGAATGGCATCAGGGGAGATGAGTCCATCAGGAACAGAGCTGGAATGTAGTAGGATGACTAGACTCTGTATTTTACTCTTTCATGGCAACATTTGAAAATTTTTGCCTCGCTTTCACGTGTCCCACTTCCATCTTCTCTGTCCTGGTTCTAAAGGTCAATGTGGGTGACGTTGTGAAGGCTTCGAACGGCGAGTTCCTGCCTGCAGACATGGTCCTGATCTCTTCCAGGTGAGTCGCGTTACGTTCATGGGCCTCCACAGAGCCGGGAGTTTGTTCCCGGGCTGGGAGGAAGGGGTGACAATGTGGACCACACTTTCTGTTGCAGCTGCTCTGCTCAGCCGCTACAATGTTGGGAGCAGCCACGGGCAGACCCGCTAGATTCCAATCCCAATACATTTATTAAAACAGATGAGAGCCAGATTTGACTAGTGGGCCCTAGTTTGTGGACTGTTGTTCTATATTTTCATTGTGTGTTTTTTTTTTTTAATTTTCCTGGTCACATTTTCTGCTATCATAACACTTAGATTAATTCCATCTCCTCTGTAATTTCTAGAAACATTCAACTAAAGGAACAAAATTTACACTAATCTTAGTGCCAGGTATTCTTATTGTGTAACACACTAACTCATGCAGAAATGACATGATTTACTTAGTATCATTAAGTGGGCTTCTTTTAGGCCCACATTTCTAAACACAGCCTCTTCTTTTTCTGGAACTATGCTGTTTTGTTCACCAGCTGTTTTGTAGGATTCTTATACAGAGACTTCCTACAGGAACTTAATTTACTTCCCATTAAGTTTTTTTTTTTTTTAATGATTTGTTTATTTATTTGAAAGAGAGAGAGAGAGAGATCTTCCATCTGCTGGTTTACTCCCCAAGAGCCTGGAGCTTACTCCAGGTCTCCCACGTGGATGTAGGGGCCCAAGCACTTGGGTCATCTTCCGCTGCCTTCCCAGGCACGTTAGCGGGATCTGGATCGGAAGTGGAGCAGCCAGGACTAGAACTGGAAGCCCATATGGTGTGCCAGTGTCACAGGCAGCGGCTTTACCCACTACCCACCCCTCCACCCCCCACCTCCCTATTAGGTCTTACGTTGCTTTTGGATTGGGCCCTCAGAGAACCCCACGTTGCCTCCCTCACTTTTGGCTGAAAGGGACTGTGGTAGCCGGGTGTCTCTCAGTGGCCGCAGCACAGCCCCGACCATAGCTGCGCAGGACATCTTTGAGTCCCAGATCAAGTCACAGTCATCTCAAAGCGATCAGAAAGGTGTCCCCACTATTCTAGCCGCATATCATTTGGGAAAGAGAGGTGGATTCACTCGGGGTCCATTCTCCAAACTCTGGGACAGCAGTAGGACCTAAACAGCTCTTCTTTTGGTCAGATGCATTCAGCTAATTGGCAAATAAACTTAACTGTAGGTGATGTCTGTTTCCCTCTTGGGTTTGTCTTGGAGCATGAGGTGGGCACAGGAGGCCAGGCATATACCATAAGAACACTTCGTTTTTTTAATCTCCACGTCAGTTTTATGTGTGGCTTTCCTGGCTGCTTCCTTGCTTCCTGTGTTGTACTGCTTGTGTGAGAGCCATTATTTTTTGAGGGGAAAGCAGGGAGGGGAGGAGACAAAAATCATTATTATTAGAAATTTTGCTGGCGCCGCGGCTCACTAGACTAATCCTCTGCCTTGCGGCGCCGGCACACCGGGTTCTAGTCCCGGTCAGGGCGCCGGATTCTGTCCCGGTTGCCCCTCTTCCAGGCCAGCTCTCTGCTGTGGCCAGGGAGTGCAGTGGAGGATGGCCCAAGTGCTTGGGCCCTGCAGCCCATGGGAGACCAGGAGAAGCACCTGGCTCCTGGCTTCGGATCAGTGCAGTGCGCCGGCCGCAGCGGCCATTGGAGGGTGAACCAACGGCAAAGGAAGACCTTTCTCTCTGTCTCTCTCTCTCACTGTCCACTCTGCCTGTCAAAAATAAATAAATAAATAAAAAATAAAAAGAAATTTTTTTCTAGTTATCTAGATCATATTTTTCTAAGTAATTCTCCCTGCCTCCAGTAAAACAGCAAATACACACACACACACACACACATACACACCCCTAAATGCTTATTTGAGCTGGTGTAAAAGTAAGAAAACCAGAGTTCCTGAGTGAACTGAAAGGAACCATGGAGGATAATCCTGTGTCAACGCAGCTTTTTTTCCCTGAAAGGTTCTGCCAAACCCCAAAGACCTGTGAGCACGGGGAGCAGCATAGAGGTAACCATTAAGTCCAGAGCCCACTCCCACAGGGAGACTCTCTGATAGGCAATTCCCAGCCAGGAGAGGGTTTTTTTTTTTTTTTTTAAGATTTATTTAATTACTTGAAAAATCAGAGTTACACAGAGAGAGAAGGATTGGCAGAGAGAGAGAGAGAGAGAGAGAGAGAGAGAGAGAGAGAGAGGTCTTCCATCCACTGGTTCACTCCCCAACTGGCTGCAATGGCTGGAGCTGTGCAGATCCGAAGCTAGGAGTCAGGAGCCTCCTCTGGGTCTCCCACTTGGGTGCAGGGGCCCAAGGACTTGGTTCATCTTCCTCTGCTTTCCCAGGCCATAGCAGAGAGCTGGATTGGAAATGGAGCAGCCGGGACTCGAACCGGTGCCCATATGGGATGCCAGCACTGGAGGCAGTGGCCCTACCCGCTATGCCACAGCACCGGTCCCAGGAAGAGGTTTTAAGCACTGTATGGCTTCAAGTGACATGAAATAAAGGCAAGCCTTTCAAGTGTTGTCTTGTAGAGAAACACCAAACAGACCAAATGATGGCTCCTTGGGAATGAGGCTTCCAGACAGTTCCAGCTCTGCTTTGCCCTCTCTGGACTGGGAATGTGGGTTATTTTTCAAAGTTGAGCCTCCAAGAAGGGGATGATTCTAGACCAAGTGAAACTATCACAAAGTTTACTGGTTTGTTTTTAAAATTTTTAAACCCAGATTCAGCCATTTTTTTTAAGTGAAATATCCCTGGCTTACTTTAAGCCTTTGGTTAATTTTCAGAGTGCTAAAAAACTTTTATTATTATTTTTTCCAACTTTCTCACTGTTTTTAATACAGGAGAGGGGTTATATATCATATATGCAGGAGAGGGGTTATGTGTCACATCATCAGAATTTCAGTGAAGTTATATTCTTAATATTAGACTATATACTAGTCATTATTTGGGGTTATAGTAGTCCCCTTTATGCGTAGAGGATACATTCCCAGACTGCTCGTGGATGCCTAAAACCACATATAGTACTGAACCCTATCTATGCTGTTTTTTTTTCTGTACATATATACCTATGATAAAGTTTAATTTATAAATTAGGCACAGTAAGAGGTTAATAACTAATAATAAAATAAAATTTATAACATAGGGGTTAGGGTCATTTGAACACAAGTACTGCAGTACCTGGACAGCTGGTCTGATGACCCAGATGACTATTCAGTGACAAATAGATGGGTAGCATAACAG
This sequence comes from Oryctolagus cuniculus, assembly GCF_964237555.1. Classification (NCBI taxonomy): domain Eukaryota; kingdom Metazoa; phylum Chordata; class Mammalia; order Lagomorpha; family Leporidae; genus Oryctolagus; species Oryctolagus cuniculus. The sequence continues at coordinate 96,443,968 of NC_091440.1, read as the reverse complement.
TGTAGGTCTGCTGGACAAGTGGACAGGAAGAAGCTGGACAATGTGTAATGGTGCCAGTATGGTGTACAATTTAAAACTTATCAATTGACTATTTCTGGAATTTTCCATGTAACATTGTGGGACCATCATTAACTGAGGGTAAGAAACCATGGAGAGTGAAACCACGAATAAGAGAGACTACTGTGTATTAGTTAAATTAGTAGATGGCTTTACTTTAAAATTAACAGCTCAGTGAATAAGATATATAGTCAACAAGACAAGTCAGACTCAGTGCATTTCAGTGGATAATTTTTGTTTCTCTAAATGATTAATGTTTATAAATGAGTTGGCATCTGACATGGAATGGTCTCACAAGGCAAATGCTTATTAATATAGTGTTTGACTCCCTCACTGCTGAGGTTGAGCTGGGGCTTGAACTAGACACTCTAATATGGGATGCAGATACTGCAAGTAGTGTCTTAACTGCTGTGAATGGACCCATTTTAGAGAATAACAGGATTGTGGATTTCACCTCAGATGCGTCTCCTCTGAATTACAGCATATCTGTTTATCCTTGGCGGTTTCTCTTGTTGAGGTTAAAGAGTACTCACACATGACTGTAAGGGCAGATCCTTTTCCACTGAAGCAGTTATTGTGCCAGATGAATTTTAGGCTGGTAGGATCAGACTGCTAATATCCCCCAATAAAGAAGTTGTTTATAGTCCTTTCAGCATTGAAGAATGGTTGTTACTTTCCATTTGGTAAAGAAATAGTCTTCAATGTCATTTGTTTTGTTTTCCTTAGTGAACCTCTGTCAATGTGTTATATTGCAACATCTAATCTGGATGGAGAGACAAATCTAAAGATACGGCAGGTAAAGACACATTTTTTAAAAATCCTAACTGTACACCCGAGCATCCAGTGTCAAATTTGGTCAGGTACCAGTTGTTTTATTCACGAAGAAGATGAATTATCTCACCCCTATTGAATGGATGCAATTTATCCTCATCAAATATTTAAGAGTATATTATTATTGTTGTTGTTATTGTTGTTTTCTGTTACAAGAGGGCACTAGGTGAATGTGTTACTCTTGTTAGGAAAATGTGTATGCTATGAATGTCAGCTCATATGTATATTGTTTTGAAACTTTTTCATTAGTATTTTGGTGATACAATGACTGTCATAGTTAAATGTCATAATTAGATTGAATGGATGGTGTCTGTGAGGTTTAACCTATCTTGTACACCACTGCTTTAAAAATTCCCTCTTGAAGTCAGGTGTTTGGCACAGCAGTTAAGATGCTACTGTGATGCGTACATCCAACATCAGAGCTTGAGTTCCAGCTCTCTTTTTGATCCCACAAGCTACAAGACAACACAATGGCCCAAGCTGAACTGATCCGAGGCCAGGAGCCAGAAGCTTCTTCCAGGTCTCCCACATGGGTGCAGGGGCCCAAGCACTTGGGCTATCTTCTACTGCTTTCCCAGGCCATAGCAGAGAGCTGGATGGGAAGTGGAGCAGTTGGGACTTGAACTGGCACTCATATGGGATACCGGCACTGCAGGCAGCGGCTTTACCCACTACACCACAGTGCTAGCCCTGATGGTCTCTTGTTCCTGACTATAAAATGCATCGTGACATGTTATAGTCACGTAAAAGAGTTGATTTTAGGTTCTCATACATGTCCTTCACCAAATTAGGGAAATGTCCTTATATTTGCAACTTGCTAAGAGAATATAACTTTTTCCTCTTTATTAAATACCACTCATGAGCATCTGCTTCTGAGTTTGCTGGCAATACCTGTTTTTCTCTCCTGGTGAATATCTGTTCACATTGTTTGCTCAATTTTTTGTTTTTGGTTTTGAAATCTGGTTTCTGACATCCAAATTTCTGAGATCTTGTGTGCATGTCTGGGGAAAATTTCTTTTAAATTTTTTGGACATTTGTAAGACATTTAAAGGCATTTAATTCAATACTTAAAAAAATAAAAATCTGTTTTTCTATCATATATTTCTGTTCAGAGGACTTATGAAAATTTTATTAGTGTGCTCTTTTTTAAAAACTACACATTATGAGAAAACTTATTTTCTGTTTGTTGGAGAGGGAGAGGGAAGAGGAGAGGGAGGAGGAGAGAGTGAGGGAGGTAAAACACTCTCATCTACTGGTTCACTCCTCAAATGCCTGCAATGGCTGAGGATGAAGCTGGAAACTCAGTCTAAAGCAATATACTTGAGCCACCATCACTGACTCCCAGGGTCTGACTTAGCAGGAAGCTGGAATGGGGTATAAAATCCAGGCACCATAACATGGGCCATGGGCACCTTGATCAGGGTCATAACTGCTGAGCTAAATGCCTGTCCCCATTGCGCTCTTGAAAATGATCTGCCTTTTCTCTCTCTGGAAAGTTGAGACAATCCTACTGGAATGAGACACCCTTTGGTTCAGTGGTTCTCCAAGTCTGATCTCTACACTAGCAGCAGCAACATTCCCTGGGAACTGTTGGAAATGCAAATCACACCTCTGGGAACTGTTAGAAATGGCACCTGACTCTAAACATACTACGAAATCCTGGAGATGGTTCCCGGCAATCTGTATTTTAACAGGATCTCTGTGTGAATTTGATGCTTGCAAAGGTTTGGAACCACTATTTTGGATCCCTCCTACTCTAACTGTAATGCATGGTTCAGAGTCATCAGCTATGTACTTCTGTGTATTGACAGTATACATTCAGTTATGGTGCTTTTTTCCCCAGTTAATTGTCAAGAGAAGTGATAAATACTTAACTTTTCTTCCTCTTTCGATTTCATTACAATTATTTGCAGAAATGTCATTTCCAAGTCTTCCAGGAGAGTTTACATTAACGCTTAATGTGCACTTATTTGATTATCCAGTAAGTGCAGTGCATTTCTCGATACTGACGTTCGTCTTCATCTTTTATTAATTACTAGAAACGTGGAGCTTTGCCATGGTACATGCAAGTTTTATTTTAGTTCTCTTCCCCTTTGATGTTATTTTATAGGCTTTGCCAGAAACAGCTGACATGCAAACAAACAAGCAGCTGGCAAACCTAACTGGAAAAATAGAATGTGAAGGACCTAATCGTCACTTCGATACCTTTGTTGGAACCTTGTACCTACCTGGTAAAAGGTATCATCTTTCTCTTTGCAAAAATTTTTTTCTTTTTTTAAACTTTTATTTAATGAATATAAATTTCCAAAGTACAGCTTATGGATTACAATGGCTTCCCCCCCATAACCTCCCTCCCACCCGCAACCCTCCCCTTTCCCACTCCCTCTCCCATTCCATTCACATCAAGATTCATTTTTCGTTTCTCTTTATATACAAAAGATCAGTTTAGCATACATTAAGTAAAGATTTCAACAGTTTGCTCCCACACAGAAACATAAAGTGAAAAATACTGTTTGAGTACTAGTTATAGCATTAAATCTCAATGTACAGCACACTAAGGACAAAGATCCTACATGAGGAGTAAGTGCACAGTGACTCCTGTTGTTGACTTAACAAATTGACACTCTTGTTTATGGCATCAGTAATCACCCTAGGTTCTTGTCATGAGCTGCCAAGGCTATGGAAGCCCCCTGAGTTCACTGACTCTGATGGGACATAGAATGTGCTAATTTTTGTTCTGTCAAATAATAACATTTTAAAGCATTTCACTGGTTCCTGTTTTCCTCCACCATGATATACCCTGACACATCTTTTTAACCATTAAAAAAGAATTCTTAAATATAGGTGGAAAATATAGGGCATTTTCTCAATCAGTGTCTGTGTCTGTCAATGCTATTAGGGGCTACTAGAGAAGCCAAGTCCAGGTTCCCTGTGAGTAGAAGTAGTTAGCATATCCCAAAAAGAAGCCACTGGACTTGTGGTTGATAATCATGCAGGAGTTATCCTTGTTTTTGTCCCAGATGTGTGTGTTGTATAGGACTTTTACAGGAGCATCTTCTACTTAGTGGGTCGTTAGTGCCAAGGGGAGCAGACCAAACCAACAAAGCAGGCTGAGCTTGTCTTCTGTGCTCTAAATTATCCCACATTGGGCCTTCTGTAGCTTGGTAAATAGGCATACAGCTATTTCTCTGCCCACATAATCCTCTCTGACAAATAATTTTATAGTCACCCTAAGTTTAAGTGATAATTTTCTCACTCCCCAGTTTTTAATCAGCATGCCCGTGCAGTGGTAAAAAAATGAATACTTAAGCCAATTCCTCCCCACCCCAACCCTGCTACCGCTGACCCTTTAGGGAGAGGTGCTTTATGAAGAAATATTTGTTTTATTGTCATATGGCCCCCAAAAGTTGAACTTGACAATAGAAAAGAAACATAGGTTAAAGCCCATGCTTTTATTGTACATCATAACAAGAGGAAACTTCTTTGGTCCCTTATGAATGCTCTCTTTTATTTGTAGCCCTGTTGCAATTGGACCTGACCAGGTCTTGCTAAGAGGAACCCAACTAAGAAACACTCAGTGGATCGTTGGCGTAGTGATTTACACTGGCTTTGACACCAAATTCATGCAGGTAAAATAAATTGTAATGACAAATATTTCTGCTTCTAGATTTTTCCCTCTGCTTTTAAGAAGAGAGCAAAGTCAGTATATGGGTGGTATTCAAAACACTCATGGAAATGCAGGTTATGAAGAAATATATATGAATTCCATTTTTTTTGCCCCAACATAAACTTACTCAAAATTTCATTTTCCCTGAACCTTTGGAATCATCCTTGTATATGGCTGCCGGTTAAGGTAAGACTGTTTTGTTTTTTTAAATTTTTTTCCAAATGTATATTAGAAGTTCTACTTAAGTTATCTCTCTCACAGACTGCTCCTCTAAGATGTTACCTTTTGATCAGCCTTCAGAACATCTTATTTTGCCATAGGATATTTAAAGTATTTATTTATTTATTTATTTATTTTAGCTGAAGTCCTTAACTCTCTCTCTCTCTTTTTTTTTAACTTTTATTTAATGAATATACATTTCCAAAGTACAGCTTATGGATTACAATGGCTTCCCCACCCATAACCTCCCTCCCACCCGCAACCCTCCCCTTTCCCGCTCCCTCTCCCCTTCCATTCACATCAAGATTCATTTCCAATTCTCTTTATATACAGATCAGTTTAGCATATATTAAGTAAAGATTTCAACAGTTTGTACCCACATAGAAACACAAAGTGAAAAATACTGTTTGAGTACTAGTTATAGCATTAAATCTCAATGTACAGCACACTAAGGACAAAGATCCTACATGAGGAGTAAGTACACAGTGACTCCTGTTGTTGACTTAACAAATTGACACTCTTGTTTATGGCATCAGTAATCACCCTAGGCTCTTGTCATGAGTTGCCAAAGCTATGGAAGCCTTTTAAGTTCACCAACTCTGATCATATTTAGACAAGGTCGTAGTCAAAGTGGAAGTTCTCTCCTCCCTTCAGAGAAAGGTACCTCCTTCTTTGATGACCTGTTCTTTCCACTGGGATCTCAAATAAGAAAGCTTTTATTTAATAAATATAAATTTTGAAAGTACAACTTTTGGATTATAGAGGTTCTTCCCCCCATAACCAGCCTCCCATCCACAAACTGTCCCATCTCCTACTCCTTCTCCCATCCCATTCTTCATTAAGATTCATTTTTAATTATCTTTATATACAGAAGATCAACTTAGTATATACTAAGTAAAGATTTCCACAGACTGCACCCACACAGACACACAAAGCATAGAGCACTGTTTGAAGACCAGTTTTACCATTAATTCTCATAGTACAACACATTAAGGACAGAGGTCCTACATGGGGAGCAAGTGCAGTGACTCCTGTTGTTGATTTAACAATTGACACTCTTATTTATGACGTCAGTGATCACCCGAGGCTCTTGTCATGAGCTGCCAAGGCTACGGAAGCCTCCTGAGTTCACAAACTCCGACCTTATTTATACAAGGCCATATTCAAAGTGGAAGCTCTCTCCTCCCTTCAGAGATAGGTACCCCCTTTCTTGATGTCCTGTTTAAAGTATTGTTAATAAGAAGTAACTTGCTAATCTATCCTTTTTTCTGTTATTGATGAATAACATTTGGCTTTAACTGTTCCTTCCACAAATATCTGTTTTGCAGCCACTTAACTGCAAAAGTCAATTGGAAAAACTCATGGTACATAGGGACTTGGGTACAGTTCCTGTCCCTGAGTCACGTTTAGTGCATGTAGGAGCACAGTCAAGGCAATAGACTAGCACATGGTAAAGAGGAAGGCGTAGGTAAAGGATGCTGTGTGTGTACACGGGCGCCCTATCCAACACAACGCTGAGGCTCCTTTGGGGAAGCAGCATGTAAAGTGAAACCTTCACATGTATAGAGTAGATAGAAATTAGAAGGAGTGAGGAGGTAAGAAGGAAGAGGCTGGTAAGAGAGGTGTAGGCCAAATACCGTGTCGGTGTTGGAACACAATTTGGCAAATGCAACTCAAGGTGGCTGTTGTGTAGAGGGCAGAAGGCACACAGGGGTGAGGCAATACTCGGCGAGTGTTTAGTACCCATGCACCTGAGGAACTGGTGCATTTTCTTGCAAAGCTGTGACTAACTCAGTAGAACGCACTTTGCATAGGCTTCTCTCTTCTCTGCATCACTTTCCTTTTCCCCTCACTGTCACTCTCCTGAAACTGCACCCAGCAATAAGGCATTTTACCACAGACTCTGTCTTCTAAGAGATTCAGGCTAAGACAGTGGTATAAATTCACGTTTGGTCACAAATAGGAGTTTATATTTGAATGAGATACCAGGGTTAACAATCACTCATTGCATGTGGTCTGCTGGAACCCGCACTATCATGACGTAATTGCAAGGTGCACAGCTCTTCAATGCCACACATTTTTGTCTTCAGTTGTAATACTCTATTGACCCTACACATGATAGCAAAGCAGTTCATCCATGACTTAAATGCATGCAGTAAATGAACATAAAACATCGTATTCTCCTCCCAGTGTGGTTGGTCGGCACAGCAGCTCAGGATGAAGTACATCCTGCTCCATCATAGAATTTTGTGTATCTAAATCATAACATAAGTTATTATCCACATTGATCAAGTCGCCTCAGAATAATATAAATCCCAGAGAGGCAATTATCACAGCTTGGTAAAGCAACAACTATTTAAGTACATCCTTCCCCAGAGATTTTAAAACCAACACACTTGGCTGAAAATCTCTATTATATAGCATTTGAAGCTATTACATATGCAAGGAAACATCAAAAAGTTTGTGGAAAATGAAATCAAGACAATTTTATTTTTTATGCAAAAACTTTGAAATCCATGAATAGTGTTTTTCATAAATGCACGTACCTGAACTTTTTGAAGAGCTTCATTTGAATGGATTTCCAAAAAAAATTTTTAAAGATTTATCTATTTATTTGAAAGGCAGAATTATAGAGAAGGAGAAGAGGGAGGGAAGGAGGGAGGGAGGGAGAGAGAGAGAGATTGATCTTCCATCTGCTGGTTCACTGCCCAAATGACCACAATGGCCAGGGCTGGGCCAGGCTGAAGGTGGGAGCCAGGAGGTTCATCAGGTCTCCCACGTGGATGTAGGGGCCCAAACATTTGGGCCATCTTCCACTGCCTTTTCCAGGCCATCAGCTGGTAGCTGGATTCAAAGAGGAGACATCAAGGCTTGAACTGGGCTGGCGCCGCGGCTCACTAGGCTAATCCTCTGCCTTGCAGTGCTGGCATACTGGGTTCTAGTCCCGGTTGGGGCACCGGATTCTGTCCTGGTTGCCCCTCTTCCAGGCCAGCTCTCTGCTATGGCCCGGGAGTGCAGTGGAGGATGGCCCAAGTGCTTGGGCCCTGCACCCACACGGGAGGCCAGGAAAAGCACCTGGCTCCTGGCTTCGGATCAGTGCAGTGCGCTGGCCGTGGTGGCCATTGGAGGGTGAACCAACAGCAAAAGGAAGACCTTTCTCTCTGTCTCTCTCTCTCTCACTGTCCACTCTGCCTGTCAAAAAATAAAAAAATAAAAAAATAAAAAAGAGAGACTTGAACCAACACCTATATGGGATCTGGCTTAACCTGGCTGTGCTACAACACTGGCCCTGAATTTCAAAATTTTTGACACTTAAATAAGCTTATCTTTAAATTTCATTTTTCCACAAGATTTTTGAAGCACCCTTGTGCAAGTTAACAGAAGAGAGAAAATAGCATGATTGCCTTGCATGTGCATATATATGTAATATAAATGTATGTATGTAAGGAGGCTTCAGAAAAGTCAGTTTCCAATGACTTTTCATTTAGCTTCATTAGCAGGGAGCTGGATCAGAAGAGAAGCAGCCAGGATATAAACTGGTGCCCATATGGGATGCTGGTGCCACAGGCAAAGGCTTAGCCCACTGTGCTATAGCGCTGGCCCCAAACTTAGGGTTTTTTTAGCCTTGTCTATTTCTGTGCTTGGTAAGAAAATGGTTATTTCCATTATCAGCTCATATTTCATAATTTGTAAACTTTCAATATTTTCCTTCAACATTTTCATTAAAAGATAGAAATAGTACTTTTTATATGGAAAAGTCTGAAAAGTTAAGAATGTTTTTGTCTATGATTCTATGCACCTCTGCAGACAAGTTATACAGAGATTTTTTAAAAAACTTTTATTTAGTAAATATAATTTTCCAAAGTACAGTTTATGGATTACAATGGCTCCCCCCCCATAACTTCCCTCCCACCCGCAACCCTCCCCTCTCCTACTCCCTCTCCCATTCCATTCACATCAAGATTCATTTTCAATTATCTTTATATACAGAAGATCAATTTAGTATATATTAAGTAAAGATTTCATCTGTTTGCACCCACACAGAAACACAAAGTGTAAAAATACTGTTTCAGTACTAGTTACAGCATTAATTCACATTGGACAACACATTAAGGACGGAGATCCCACATGAGGAGTAAGTACACAGTGACTCCTGTTGTTGACTTAACAATTTGACACTCTTGTTTATGGTGTCAGAAATCTCCCTAATCTAGTCATGAGTTTCCAAGGATATGGAAGCCTCTTTAGTTTGCTGACTTTGATCTTATTTAGACAAGGTTGTAGTCAAAGTGGAAGTTCTTTCCTCCCTTCAGAGAAAGATACCTCCTTCTCTGATGGCCTGTTCTTTCTACTGGGATCTCACTCTCAGAGGTCTTTCATTTAGGTTTGTTTGTTTTTTTTTTTTTTTTTTTTTTTTGCCAGAGTGTCTTGGCTTTCCATGCCTAAAATACTCTCATGGGCTCTTCAGCCATATCTGAATGCCTTAAGGGCTGATTTTGAGGCCAGAGGAAATCTGCCATTCTATGAGTATGCTGTGTATCCCACTTCCCATGTTGGATCGTTCTCTCCTTTTTTGATTCTATCAGTTAGTATTCGCAGACACTAGTCTTGTTTGTGTGATCCCTTTGACTCTTAGGCCTATCAGTGTGATCAATTGTGAACTGAAGTTGATCACTTGGACTAGTGAGATGGCATTGGTATATGCCACCTTGATGGCATTGTATTGGAATCCCCTGGCACGTTTCTAACTCCACCATTTGGGGCAAGTCCGATTGAGCATGTCCCAAATTGTACATCTCCTCCCTCTCTTATTCCCACTCTTATATTTAACAGGGATCACTTTTCAGTTAAAATTTAAACACCTAAGAATAAATGTGTGTTAATTACAGAGTTCAACCAATAGTACTAGAACAAAAATTTACTAAAAGGGATAAAGTATTACATTGTACATCAATAGTCAGGACAAGAGCTGATCAAGTCACTGTTTCTCATAGTGTCCATTTCACTTCAACAGGTTTCCCCTTTGGTGCTCAGTTAGTTGTCACCGATCAGGGAGAATTTATGATATTTGTCCCTTTGGGACTGGCTTAATTCATTCAGCATGATGTTTTCCAGATTCCTCCATTTTGTTGCAAATGACCGGGTTTCATTGTTTTTGACTGCTGTATAGTATTCCATAGAGTACATGTCCCATAATTTCTTTATCCAGTCTACCGTTGATGGGCATTTGGGTTGGTTCCAGGTCTTAGCTATTGTGAATTGAGCTGCAATAAACATTAATGTGCAGACAGCTTTTTTGTTTGCCAATTTCATTTCCTTTGGGTAAATTCCAAGGAGTGGGATGGCTGGGTCGAACGGTAGGGTTATCTTCAGGTTTCTGAGGAATCTCCAGACTGACTTCCATAGTGGCTTGACCAGTTTGCATTCCCACCAACAGTGGGTTCGTGTCCCTTTTCCCCCACATCCTCGCCAGCATCTATTGTTGGTAGATTTTTGTATGTGAGCCATTCTAACTGGGGTGAGGTGAAACCTCATTGTGGTTTTGATTTGCATTTCCCTGATTGCTGGTGATCTTGAACATTTTTTCATGTGCCTGTTGGCCATTTGGATTTCCTCTTTTGAAAAATGTCTATTGAGGTCCTTGGCCCATCTCTCAAGTGGGTTGTTTGTTTTGTTGTTGTGGAGTTTCTTGATCTCATTGTAGATTCTGGTTATTAATCCTTTATCTGTAACATAGTTTGCGAATATTTTTTCCCATTCTGTCGGTTGCCTCTTCACTTTCCTGACTGTATCTTTTGAAGTACAGAAACTTCTCAATTTGATGCAATCCCAAATGTTAATTTTGGCTTTGACTGCCTGTGCCTCATGGGTCTTTTCCAAGAAGTCTTAGCCAGTTCTGATATCTTGGCAGTGTTTCTCCAATGTTTTCTAATAATTTGATGGTGTCGGGTCATAGATTTAGGTCTTTAATCCATGTTGAGTGGATTTTTGTGTAAGGTATAAGGTAGGGGTCTTGCTTCATGATTCTGCACGTGGAAATCCAGTTTTCCTAGCACCATTTATTGAATAGACTGTCCTTGCTCCAGGAATTGGTTTTAGATCCTTGATCAAATATAAGTTGGCTGTAGATGTTTGGGTTGATTTCTGGTGTTTCTATTCTGGTCCATTGGTCTATCCATCTGTTTTTGTACCAGTACCATGCTGTTTTGATTACAACTGCCCTGTAGTATGTCCTGAAATCTGGTATTGTGATGCCTCCAGCTTTGTTTATGTTGTACAAGATTGCTTTAGCTATTTGAGGTCTCTTGCGTCTCCATATGAATTTCAGCATCATTTTTTCTAGATCTGAGAAGAATGTCTTTGGTATCTTGATTGGTATCGCATTGAATTTATAAATTGCTTTTGGGAGAATGAACATTTTGATGATGTTGATTCTTCGAATCCATGAGCATGGATGATTTTTCCATTTTTTGGTATCCTCTTCTATTTCTTTCTTTAAGATTTTGTAATTCTCATCGTAGAGATCTTTAACGTCCTTAGTTAAGTTTATTCCAAGGTATTTGATTGTTTTTGTAGCTATTGTGAATGGGATTGATCTTAGCAGTTCTTTCTTGGCTGTGGCATTACCAAGTTATACAGAGATTTGAGGAGTCTCTCTTGAAATGTTAATAGCAAACCAACATTTAAACCTCTCACTTCAGGTGTGGGATATAGCTCTGAAGATTTTAGCAGCTTTGGTTTCCCTAAATATGTACATGTTTAGGTGGTTCTTGTCTTAATAAAACCTTTAGTATTTTCCCAGGAAATGTAGGTAAAAAATATCTTTTAATAGTTTTGAAATTAGTACTAAGTCAATAATGACAAGCAGTACAATTATCAAATTTATTCAGTTTTTTTACTTATTATTTGCCTATACAGCCGACCACTTAGACTTCGAGATTTATCACACTTGGTGTTTTTAAAAACCCTAGAACACAGAGGTGATAGATCAACTACGTGAGTGTGTTTTCTAGGGAGTAACAAAGGCTTGTCAGGACTGAAGTGGGAAAAACATGCTTATTCCAGCAACAGAATGCACTTGTTTGGTGAAGGCTGTAGTCTCCTTTTTTTTTTTTTCAAATGTATTTATTTGAGAGATCGGGTGGGGAGAGGAAGGAGGGGAGAGAGAAGAATGGGGTGAGAGAGGGGGGGAGAGAGAGAAAGGAAGAGAGGGAGGAGAGAAGAAGAGAGAGGAGAGGAGAGGAGAGAGGGAAGAGAGAAAGAGAGAGAAAGAGAGAGGAAGAGAGAGAGAGAGAGAGAGAGAGAGAGAGAGAGAGAGAGAGAGAGAGAAACACTCCCATTTGCTCTTTCATTCCCCAAACACCTGCAGCAGGGAGAACTGGGCCATGGCCAAAGCCAGGAGCCTGGAACACTATCCAGGTTGCCCTTGTGGGTGGCACTTGAGCCACCACAGCCACCTCCCAGAGTCTGCATTGGTGGGAAGCTGGAGTCAGGAGCCAGAGCCATTATTGAACCCGGGCTCAGAGATGTGGGACATGGGCCTCTTAACCACCAGGCTAAACATCCCTCACTCTTCTGTCAACTGTTAACAAAGTTTTACCTCCCATTGCCATCAAAATGTCTGCATACTACAATGCCTTTAATTTTTTTATTTTTGTCTTTTTTTTGGCTTTGTGTTTTGTGTCCATGTGCTGCTGTGCAGAATTCTGTCAAATCACCTCTCAAGAGATCCAAGGTGGAGAAGGTGACCAACTTGCAGATCCTGGTTTTGTTCACCATGCTGCTGGTCATGGCCTTGGTGAGCTTTGTGGGAGAAGTGCTGTGGAACAAGCAGTACAGGGCCACCATTTGGTACCTAAACAACGGTAAGTGTGAGGATGTGGTAAGAAACTGCCTTTTTTTTTTAGGTTGTTTTGCTTTTAAACCTTACATTAGAGTCTTGTTTCTGTGCTTTTATTTAAAAAGGAAAGCACTTATTCTACTTGGTGCATTTTTGGGAAAGAAATAGATCACTAATGAGTATTACAAACAGCATATTATTTTCCCAAGATTTTTTAAAGATTTGTTTTTAATTGACAAATAGAAATTGTATAGTATTTATAAAATACAATAGGAAGTTTTGATACACCTATATGTTGTGAAATGATTTTATCATTTTATCAATGAATATACCCATCATCTTAATTAACTGAGATTAATTAAATTAATTAATTTATCAATTAATATACCCATTTTATCATTTTCTTGTGATAAAAACATAACATTTTACTTATTTTATTTATTTTTGTCAGATAAGTATTTTTTAATAATGGACAAAAACTATGTTGATACAACTTTGTTCCTCCACTTTTCAGTGTATTATTATTTTTTTTTAAAGATTTATTTATTTATCTGAAATGTAGAGTTACAGACAGAGAGAGAGAGTCTTCCATCTGCTGGTTCAAGTTCACTCCCCAAATAGCTGCAACAACTGGAACTGGGCCAGGACAGAGCCAAGAGCTTCTTCTGAGTCTCCCACGTGGGTGCAGGGGCCCAAGGACTTGGGCCATCTCCCACTGCTTTCCCAGGTGCACGAGCAGGGAGCTGGATCGCAAGTGGAGCAGCTGAGGCTTGAAGGCTACGGCACTTATCTGGGATGCTGGCGTTGTAGGCGGCAACTTAACCCACCATGCCGCAGCATGGGTCCCTATTATTGTTATTTTTAACATTTTATTTCAGAGTAGTTTTAAATGTTTAAAACAAAAATTAAGAGGTCTTACTACAAATAGTTTCAATATACCCCTCATTCATTTATCATATTAACATCCCAAACTAATGTATTTGCCACAATTCATGAGCTATAGTCATTTTCTCCAATTTTTTAAAAATCTAAACTCCTTATGTGTTTTCCATCCCTCCCAGCCTCTAGTAATCAACAATATGTGTTCAGATTCAGCTTTTTTTTTAATGTTAGTTCCCACATATGAGGGAAAACATGCAGTGTTTGTCTTTCTGTGCCTGTCTTACTTAACTCAACCTGATATCCTCCAGTTCCATCCATTTTTCTGCAAATGACAGGAATTCATTCTTTTTTTTACAGCTCCATAGTATCCCAATGTGTATATATATATATATTTCCTATATGTGTATATATTAATTTCCTAAGATTTAAAAAAAGTGTTATTAATTAATTAATTACTTAATATAGATGTATATACCCCATTTTCTTTATCCATTCCTCTGATGGTAAGACACCTTGGTTGATTCCGTATCTTGGCTGTTGTGAACAGTGCTGCTATACACATGGTGAAGCAGGTATCTCTTTGACACCATGAGTTAATGTCTTTTGGGTACATTCCCAATAGTGGGATTGCTGGATCATAGGGCAGTTGCATTTGTAGTTTAAAAGAAATTTCTATACTGCACTAATTTACAGAGGCTGCACTACTTTACATTCCCCCCAGCAGCTTTGCCCACAGCCTTGCCAGTTTTGTTGCTCTCTCTCATTTGGATACTAGTCATTGTGACAGATTGAGGTGATGTCTGATTGTGGTTTTGATTTGCATTTCCATGATGGCAAGTGATATTGAGCATTTTTTCTTACGTTTGTTTGCGATTTGTGTTTCTTCTTCTTTTTTTTTTTTTTGTTTAAGAATTATTGTATTTATTTGAAAGGTAGAATCACAGAGGGAGGTAAAGCCAGAGAGAGAGAGGTCTTCCATTCCACTGGTTCACTCCCCAAATGACCGTAATGGCCAGAGCTGAGCTGATCTGAAGCCAGGAGCCAGGAGCTTCTTCCAGGTCTCCCACATGGGTACAGGGGCTCAAGGACTTGGGCCATCTTCTACTGCTTTCCCAGGCCACGGCAGAGAGCTGGATCAGAAGAGGAGCAGCCAGGACTTGAATCGGCGCCCATATAGGATGCTGGTGCTGCAGGCTGGGGCTTTAACTCACTGCACCACAGTGCTGGCCCCCATATTTCTTCTTCTGAGAATTATGAAGTCCTTTGCCAATTTAACTGGATTTTTGTTGTTATTGTTGTTGCTCAGTTTTTGCTATATTCTGGATGTTAATCCTTTGTCGCATAAGTAACTTGCAAATATTTTCTTCCATTTTGTCAGGTGTCTCTTCACTCTACTGCTTTTTTCCTTTGTTGTACAGAAACTTCAGAGTTTGATATAATCCCATCTGTCTAGTTTTGTTTTTTGTTGCCTGTATTTTAGGGGTCTCATCCTAAGAGTCATCACCTACACTAATGTCTAAATGTTTTCCTCTAGCAATTTCATAGGTTGTGGTCTTCAGATGTCTGATCCATATTGAATTGAGTTTTGCATATGGTGAGAGGTGGGGAGCTAATTTCATCCTCCCATATATGCATATCCAGTTTTGCCAGCAACATTTGTTGAAAAGACTATCCTTTCTCTGCTATATGTTCTTGGTACCTTCATCAAAAGTCAGTTGACTGTTTTTGAGTAGATTAATTTCTTGATTCTCTATTCTGATCCATTGATCTATATGCTAAATTTTAAATCAATACCATGCTGTTTTAATTAATTACAATAGTTTTGTAGTATAATTTGAAATCAGCTATTGTGATATATTCGGGTTGTTTTCTTTCTCTTAGGATTGCTATGGCTATTTTCGGTCTTTTATGATTTCATATCTAGTTCAGGATTGTTTTTTTCTAATTCTGTGAAGAATGTCATTGGTATTATAAGGATTGCATTGTATCTGTAGATCACTTTAGGTAATATAGACATTTTAATTAATTCTTCCAATCCAAGAGCAAGAAATATCTTTCTGTTTCTTGGGTCGTTGATAATTTCTTTTATCAATGTTTTATACTTTTCATTTTAGGGAACTTTCATTTCTTTGGTTAACTTTATTCCCAAATATTTGATTTTTTGGTATCTATTTTAATGGGATTTCTTTCCTGATTTCTCTTTCAGTGATATTATTGTTGGTATATAAAAATGCTACTTTTATTGTATTGTATTTATTTTGAAAGTCAGAGTTACACAGAGAGAGGGAGACTTAGATAAAGAGGGATCTTCTGGCCAGTGCTGCGGCTCACTAGGCTAATCCTCCACCTGCGGCACCAGCACTCTGGGTTCTAGTCTCGGTTGGGGTGCCGGATTCTGTCCCGGTTGCTTCTCTTCCACTCCAGCTCTCTGCTGTGGCCCGGAAAGGCAGTGGAGGATGGCCCAAGTGCTTGGGCCCTGCACCCGTATGGGAGGCCAGGAGGAGGCACCTGGCTCCTGGCTTCAGATCACCGCAGCACGCTGGCTGTAGTGGCCATCTGGGGGATGAACCAATGGAAGGAAGACCTTTCTCTCTGTCTCTCTCTCTCTCACTGTCTAACTCTGTCAAAAAAAAAGAGGGATCTTCCATCTGCTGGTTCACCCTTCAGATGGCTACAATGGTCAACACTGGGCTAGGTTGAAGCCAGGAGCCAGGAGCTCCATCCTGGTCTCCCATGTGGGTGGGAGGGGCCCAAACACTTGGGTCATCTTCTGATGCTTTTTCCAGGCCATTAGTGGGGAGCTGAATGAGAAGTGGAGCAGCTGGGACATGAACCGGTGCTCATGTGGGAAGCCAGCAGCATTGCAGGCAGTGGATTAATCCACTATGCCACAATGTTGGTCAGCAGGAGTATTGATTTTTGAACCATGCTTGCATCTCTGGGATGAATCCTGCTTGATCATGAGGTGTGATCTTTTTGATGTGGTGTTGGATTTGGTTTGCTAATATTTTGTTGAGAATTTTTGTGTCTCTGTTCATCAAGGATATTGCACTGTAGCTTGCGTGTGTGTGTGTGTGTGTTGGTGTGTTCTGTGTCTTGGTTAGGATTTGGTATCAGAGTGATGCTGGCCTTGTAAAAAGAGTTAGGCAGAGTTCCACCCCTTTTAATATTTTGAAATAGTTTGAAAAGTATTGGCGTTAACTCCCCTTTAAATGTTTTGTGGAATTCAGTAGTAAAGCCATCAGATCCTGGACTTTTCCTTGATGGGGGACTTAATTACTGCTTCAAATCTTGTTGCTAGTTATGGGTCTGTTTAGATTTTTCTCTCTCTTCTTGATTTGATCTTGGTAGGAAATTATCCATTTCTTTAAGGTTTTCCAATTTGTTAGCATATTGTTGTTCATAGCAGTTTGTTTGTTATCTTTGGATTTCTGAGGAATCAGTAGTAGTGTCTCCTTTATCATCTCTAATTGTATTTATTTGAGCTTTTCCTCTTCCTTTTCAGTCTGGCTAAAGGTTTGTCTATTTTGTTTATATTCTCCAAAAGGCAGCTTTTCATTTTGTTGACCTTTTGTATTTTTTTAAGTTTCAATTTCACTTGTTTTTGTGCTTATTCTTATTATTTCTCACCTCTTGGTAATTCCAGGATTGATTAGTTCTTGTTTGTCTAAGTCTTTGAAGTGAATCATGACATTATTTATTTGAGATCTTTCTATTTTCCTGATGTAAGCACTTATCACCATAAACTTCTCTCTTAATATTGTTTTTGCTGTGGCCCACAGGTTTTGATATATTGTGTGTTTGTTTTCATAAACATTTTTAAAAGATTTATTTAATTTATTTATTTAAAAGGCAGTATTACACAGAGAGAGGCACACGCACACACACACAGAGCAGAGAGAGACAGAGACAGAAAGAGAGAGAGAGAAAGAGAGATTGATTAATTGTATTTGCTGGTTCATTCTCCAAATGGCTGCAACCACTGGCTGTTTCATATCTCTAGGTCTGTGGTCCAGCACCCCTCTTGCCTCAAATACACCTCAAATCTCGCTTTGCATAGACAGGCACCTTCTACTCCTTAAGTAGGCCAAGATGAGGCATTACTTTCCAGGGTGGCATTTCTTCATTTCCTGATTTCCTCTGTCTTACTTACTACCTCCCTCTCCATTTCCATTTTTATTTACTGTTTATTTATATCCCCTCCCCACCAGATTTTGGATTTTAAAATATTATTTATTTTTATATTGGGAGAGAGGTTATGTGTGTGTATGACAGAGAGAGAGAGAGAGAGAGCGTGAGTGAGCCAATTTGCTGGTTTTTCCCCTAAATACTTACAGTGGCTCCAGGGCTGAAGCTAGGAACCTGGAATTCTGTCCAGGTCTCCCGTGTGGGCAGCGGGACCCCAGCTGCTTGAGCCATCACCACTGCCTCCCAATATCTGCATTAGCAGGATGCTGGAGTCAGGAGCCAGAGTTGGGCCTCCAGTGTAAGTCAAAACCATGTACTCCAGTGTAGGACTTGGGCATCCTGTCTTAACTGCTATATCCAACACCTGCCCCTAGATTGTAAATTTTTGAGGACTAAAATAATTATACTCTTAACTCCAAGAACAGTGTCTTTGCATAGTAGGAACTTGGTAATTAGTTGGCTAACTGACTATAATAAATAATTTAAGAATTGAGCCAGAACTCTATGGATTAGAAAGCCTCTTGTTTACTGAAAGGAAAAATGAGATTCTATATGTATACCAAAAACATAGAAAAAGTTAGTAGCTTCTTTGGAATAAAAACTCAGAATTGGCTCTAGATATCTTACCAGGATAATCTAGTCCAAATAAAGATAAGAACATTGGGTGATTAGAGTAGTAACTACATTTTCAGTAATTAATATATTTGACAAAGAGTAAAGATTTCATCTCAATTTCTCTGTCTATAAAATTGTCATAGCAAGATATGTCTCTAGTTTTCTTGAAAGAATGACTTATAAACACAAAATAAAAGAATGAGAGTGTAATCATGGTAAATAAGGGAAAGTTAGAAAATTTCAAGGTGATAGAGCTTGAATAGATGGGATAGTGGGCCAGTGCCGCGGCTCACTAGGCTAATCCTCAGTCTGCGGTGCCAGTACTCTGGATTCTAGTCCCGGTCGGGGCACCGATTCTGTCCCGGTTGCTCTTCTTCCAGTCCAGCTCTCTGCTGTGGCCCAAGAAGGCAGTGGAAGATGGCCCAAGTGCTTGGGCACCTGCACCTGCGTGGGAGACCAGGAAAAGGCACCTGGCTCTTGGCTTCGGATCAGCACAGGGCGCTGGCTGTAGCGGCCTTATAGGGAGTGAATCAATGGAAGGAAGACCTTTCTCTCTCTCTCACTGTCTAATCTAACTCTGCCTGTCCAAAAAAAAAAAAAAAAAAAAAAAAAAAGGTGGGATGGGGGATGGTGAATTGAACTTGACTTTTTAGGTTGATGGAATTTAGAAATCTAGATTTACTTCCTATTGTTCTAAATTCCTGGTAAGTTTTCTCTAAGAAAATAAATGAATATAAAATGAATATAAAATTTTATTTAGTAGAACACACCCTCTTTACCAAATAACTTGTGTTTAGCTCTTTTCATTTGCAACCCCTTCCCTGTAACAGAGTTATGAAAACTTAATATACATGATTGAAACACAGGTAGGCCTGGCACTGGGATTTTATTTATTTGAAAGAATTACAGAAAGAGGTAGAGCCAGAGAAAGAGAGGTCTTCCATTCCACTGGTTCACTCTCCAGATGACCACAACAGCCAGAGCTGAGCCAACCTGAAGCCAGGAGCCAAGAGCTTCTTCTGGGTCTCTTACACGGGTGCAGGGGCCCACGGACTGGGCCATCTTCCACTGCTTTCCCAGGCAATAGCAGAGAGCTGGATTGGAAACAGAGCAGCCAGGACTGTAACCCGTGCCCATATGGGATGCTGGTGCTACAAGCCGGGGCTTTAACCTGCTGCACCATGGCGCCAGCCCCTTCAGTGTGATTTTTCTTATGAGTGTAGCAAGACTTAGTACTGTGACCCCTCGCCTGTCTTCCGCAGCTCTTTTGAAGTGATTTGTATAGTTGTATAGGCAAAGGTGTGTGTAGCCATTCCACTGGGAGGTGGTTGCAGGGGGGTGGTCGCCGGAGCCTCTGACTTAGCCAGCACCTTGGTTTTACGTCCCAATCCTATCTCTTAATTCCATTTTCCACAAACCTTTTGGAGTACCCGCATAGATACTGTGATTTCCCCAGAGGCCACCCCACACTCTTTGACTTCACACCAACTTTATTTCCAGTGAGAAGCCTGCTTCATTCCCTTCCCCTCATCTCCTGCAGTTAGCAAACTCCTTCTTCGAGTGTTGCTCACTTCCTATTTGAAAATCCTGCCCTGGGCCTCCGTGCTATGCTGCTGTTGCCGTACTCAGCGTTCAGTGCCTTCATGGAATGCACCATGACGTAGTTGCTGCGTCAGCTTCCGTGTGACACTGCACCCTGTGTCCCTTTGGGCAGGGTCTGTGTCTTACTCAGTTGTGAATCTCATTGCTTCCCAGACTCCCAATTACATGGCTTGTATTTAACTGATACTTTTTTTTTTTTTTTGACAGGCAGAGTGGACAGTGAAAGAGAGACAGAGAGAAAGGTCTTCCTTTTGCCACTGGTTCACCCTCCAATGGCCGCTGCGGCCAGTGCACTGCGGCCGGCGCACCGCGCTGATCCAAAGGCAGGAGCCAGGTGCTTTTCCTGGTCTCCCATGGGGTGCAGGGCCCAAGCACTTGGGCCATACTCCACTGCACTCCCGGGCCACAGCAGAGAGCTAGCCTGGAAGAGGAGCAACCGGGACAGAATCCAGTGCCCCGACCGGGACTAGAACCCGGTGTGCTGGCGCCGCAAGGCGGAGGATTAGCCTAGTGAGCCGCAGCGCTGGCCCTAACTGGTACATTTTTAAAGTATTTATATTTATGTCCACTTTTAAAAATAAGTTTCATGTAGAAAATTCTACAACCTTAAAAAAGTATTTATTTCTGTTTTATTTGAAAGACAGAGACAGATACAGACAAACAGACAGATAGGGAGATATCACCTATCCACTGTTTCACTTCCCAAATGCCTGCAACAGCCAGAGATTGACCAGGGTAAAGCTAGGAACCGCGAACCTAACCTGCTTCTCCCACATAGATGGCAGGGATCCAAGTACCTGAGATATCCTGCTAGTTCCCAGGATACACATTAGCAGGATGCTGGAATCAGTAGCAGGGTTAGGACTCGAACACAGACATTCCAGTATGGGATGCGGGAATCCCAAGATGGTGTCAAGATGATACTGAAGCTGTGACATGGTTCTTCTGATTTTCTTCCAGATGTCAGCTACCACAGCTTTGCTTTTGACATTTTGGTGTTCATCATCCTGTACCACAATCTCATTCCCATCAGTCTGCTGGTAACTCTGGAAATCGTGAAATTTATTCAGGCCCAGTTTATAAACTGGGTGAGTATTAAAATCAGAAATCAAAAATTTCTCTCTTGATCCATGACTTTTGTTTTCTTTTCTCTTTTAAAACAAATTTCTGTTGCTTTTTAATTTAGTTTTATTCATTTTAAAAGGGAGAGAGAGAGCGAGGGGGGGGGGGGAATCTCCTGTCTGTTGGTTCACTCCCCAAATGCCAGCACCAGCTGGAGCTGGACCAGACTGAAACAAGGAGTCAGGAACTCAACCTGAGTCTCCCATGTGGGTGGCAGGAACCCAACTACTTGGGCCATCACCTGTTACCTCTCAGGATCTGCATTAATAGAAAACTGGACTCAGGAGCACAGCAGGGACCCAGGCCTTCCAGTACAGGATGCAGGTGTCCCAAGCAGAGTCTCAGCTGCTGCACAGAGCCTGCCCCTTGTCTTGTTGTGAAGAATCAGTATAGGCAGTTGAGTCCTTGTGATGGTGCTAGTACAGCCAGGGGTGACACATTCTTTTACTAGGAAACTCAAGCATCTGTGCCAACATGGCTCAGCGGTACCTGGGTCTCTCTCTGTGTTAACCTGGAGGACACCATTTTTCATATACTTTTTCCTAGTTGATAAGAAATATTTAAGAGAGAGTTGCTTAATAGCAAGTGTAGAGAGATACTTAATCCATTAAAATTCAAGATACTCAGTGGATGAGGTTAGGAGTGGATTTACAGATCTTGGTCAGAATGACAGAAACACAGTCATTACAGAATCACTTCAAATAAGGAAGAGGTTTCTTAGGTGACAGTCATGTACTGTCTGTCATCACTTGGTAAATTGGGACTGTACTAATTTTCCAGTTTGAATTGAGGGTTTCAATATTCAGTTGCCTTTTTAAATACTTTTCTTTGAAATAAAAGTATTGCTAAGTGTCATAATATTAACAATGTCCTCTCCTTATTTCAATGGATTGCATTCATTTGAAGGGGAATATACTTTAACAGCGACAAAGTGAGACAAAATGCTTTGAAATGTGTTCTTGGTTTTCACAAGGGTGCTGTAAGATTTGTGCTGTTGCTCCCATTTCATAGATGTAGTCACTGAGGCACAGAGATGTTGACTGCTGAAGATCCACAGCTTCCCTGAGGCAGAGCCAGGGATTGGAAAATCAAGTTTTCTAATTCCAGATCACCAACACATCAAAATTTCTTTCTTTGTTTTTTTCTAAGATTTACTTATTTTATTTGAAAGGCAGAGTTGCAGAGAGGGAGGGAGGGGGAGAGAGAGAGAGAGAGAGAGAGAGAGATCTTCCATCCACTGATTCACTCCCCAAATGGCTGCAATAGCCAGGGTTGCGTCAAGCCAAAGCCAGGAGCCAGGAGCTTCATCCAGGTCTCCAACATGGGTGGCAGGGGCCCAAGCACTTGAGCCATCCCCTGCTGCTTTCCCAGGCATATCAGCAAGCAGCTGGATCAGAAAGTGGAGCAGCCAGGACTTAAACCAGTGCCCCGTGTGGTATGGTGATGCCATGGATGGTAGTTTAACCTGCTGCGCCACAATGCTGGCCCCTCAAAATTTCTTTCCACATGGCCCTACTTTCTCCTGAATTGAGTCTCTTAACATATGGGAGAAACTAACATATATTGGTTTAATCCAAGTAGTCTGCATTCTCCTTTGCAAGTTCTTTCTGAATTGCAGTCATAGAGAAAGATTAGTATTTTCTTTCTGAAGAAATTTTGAGCCTCATTTTGAGTCTGATTTGGGCCATATTTTTCATTTGTTTTTCAGGATGAAGATATGCATTATAAAGTAAATGATGTCTATGCCATGGCCAGAACATCCAATCTTAATGAAGAGCTTGGGCAGGTGAGCGCCTCTTTGGGAATGGGACAATGTCATAGGAGCTTAAAAGAAGTCTCCAGGGAGAGCTTGTGCTAGTTAACCTGCTGGAGTCTGCCATGAAAGGGAGTTTAAATTGACACAAATAGGAATCTGGTGGGAATTTAAAAGTATCCTTTGTTCAAAACATTGTAATACACATCAGGGGTAATACAGCTGCAACATGGGTATCTGGTGATACTGCATCATGGGTAATGATGCTGCATCATGGGTAATAATATAGCATCCTGGATAATACACTATGCATCATGTTCAAGCAGAGCAGACCTACTATTGGCTACTGTGTGCTTTTGAAAGAGTGAAAGAGCTGGAGGGGAAGGTAGAAGAACTTGCTTTTGACTCTTAGGCTTCCAGTTACCAGGCAGCGACAGGAACTTGCTGTGGGAGCCCTGAATTTCTTCTGCCTCAGCAGGTCACCCGTGGAAATCATCCCGAGGCTGACAGGAAATTTTAGAGACTGCCACAAAGTCTACACCTGCCAAACCCCTGTGTTTGCTTGCAGCTGCCAGAAGAGCAACAATAAAGCTTTACTTTTTAAAGTGGAATTTCTTCCAAAGACAGATCCTGACATGGATTCCTGCTGATGAAAGATGTGCAGAAATGTGGCTCCCTTCCCCCACCCCCGCCACGCCTCTAGGGCCTGGCATCCCA
The DNA here is from genome assembly GCF_964237555.1 of Oryctolagus cuniculus. Taxonomy (NCBI): domain Eukaryota; kingdom Metazoa; phylum Chordata; class Mammalia; order Lagomorpha; family Leporidae; genus Oryctolagus; species Oryctolagus cuniculus. The sequence goes on along the minus strand of NC_091440.1, from coordinate 96,420,475 downwards.
TAGAAGGGGTTGAGAATTGTTTGTGCATTTGATTGGTTCTCTTTTTTTCTGCTTGTTTTCACTTAGGGTGCTTTGCTTTGATTATGACCCCATGATCCTTGGACTTTATTGGTAGGATTTCTTTGAGGCCTGTTTGAAGACACTTGAGAATTGTAGCTTTGGTATCAGCAGGAGGTCCTGTGGATATGGAGAAAGGACTGTATTTAAGATCCTAATTTGGGTTAGACCTTTGATGCAACATTTAAAACATAGCTTGGATTGCCCACATCCCATTAACAGAGGTGCCTGGGTACAAGTTCCAGCTCCACTTCGGATCCAGTTTCCTGCTAATGCATACTCTGAGGGGCAGCAGGTGATGGCTCTAGTGCTTGGGTCCTTGTGGGAGACCTGACTGACTTCATGATTCCTGGCTTTAGCTTGTCTCTTCTCAGGCTGTTGCAGGCATTTGGGGGAATGAATCAGTGGATGGCAGATCTCTCTCCGCATTTCAGATAAAAATAAACATTTTAAATCCTAAGTTTTTCTTTTTTATACTATATTGTTCTTATTTCTGTGAAAAGGGTGGTTAGTTCATTCACTGTTAGTTCATCATACTACATAAAATGGAAGATCTCTTTTGCTTTTTCATAGTACATTTTTTTCACTTCAGTATCAACTTCTGGGTACTTTTTTTCTAGGAGATTACCCATTTCTGTCAATTTAAAATGTTTTAGAGATGTAAACAATATTTTTTTTTAATCTTTTATTTAATGAATATAAATTTCCAAAGTACGACTCATGGGTTACAATGGCTTTCCCCCCCATACCGTCCCTCCCACCCACAACCCTCCCCTTTCCCACTCCCTCTCCCCTTCCATTCACATCAAGATTCATTTTCGATTATCTTAATATACAGAAGATCAGCTTAGTATACCTTAAGTAAGGATTTCAACAGCTTGTTCCCACACAGAAACATAAAGTGAAAAATAGTAGATGATTTTTTTTTAAATCATGATGAAATCAGATCAGACCTATTGTCATGTTTAATCCCAGTGAGAGTCAAGTTGGGAATTGATAATTTCTTTCTTTTTTTTTTTTTTTTTTTTTTTACAGAAGATCAGTTTAGTGTACATTAAGTAAAGATTTCAATCGTTTGCACCCCCATAGAAACACAAAGTGAAATATACTGTTTGAGTACTCGTTATAGCATTAAGCCTCAGTGTACAGCACATTAAGGACAGAGATATTTTAAAAATCTCTTTTGTATCTGTTGTGGGGAGCAACCCGGACTATACTGTTACTGGAATTAAGACTTATTCTATGCATCTGCTCTCCCACAATATGGCGCTGGGAGAGAAGAAAACAGCTTCTGCACAGCTGCCTCCAGTTCAGCCAATAAACTGTAGGACTTGCTCCTGATTGGAGGAGAGCAGCGTACTCGGTGTGTGGGCAGCCGAGTTAGGATTGGCGGAGGAGGACTATAAAGGAGGAGAGAGACGGCATGCACCAGGAACATCTAAGGGGAACATCTAAGGGAACACCTGTGCAGCCCCCGAGAGAGCCGGCCGGCGGTGTGCCGCTCCCCTGCGGAAGTGGGGAATGTGGCCAGGGGGAACCGCCCTTCCACGGAGGTGGAAGGGACAGTAGCCAACCCGGGAAGAACCAGCAGCAAACCCGGGGAGGGCCGAGCAGACGAAAGAACAGCGCAGGGTTTAGTGTCGTTCCTCCACGAAGAGGGGGAGCGACATAATGGTGCCGTGACTCGGATATGAAGCCTAGGCAGGGCTTAGTGTCGTTCCTCCATGAAGATGGGGAGCGACATAATGGTGCTGTGACTCGGATAGGAAACTTAGGACGTTTAGGAAACTTAGGAGGGAAGAAACGGGAAGAAATGGGAAAATTTCGGAGAGAGAGACTAGCAAACAGCCTAGGGAAAAGCCGGACGAAAAAGGTGCCGGAAGGAGCTATTGAAAGCCTAGGCATAGACTCAGATACGGACTACGGGGGGAAGCTGGGAGAAATCTCTAAGGTCGAAAGCGAAAGTGAAAGCTAGAACAAACAGACTCGGATGCGGACTGTGGGGAGAGACCAGGAGAAATGAGGGAGGAGTATTGTTGGAGGAAAGCTTGGGGAAACATACCGGGTAGAGAAAAATGTTAGGGAAATTGAAGCCGCGGGACGCTGGGCTAGTGCGAGACCACGGAGTGTGCGCGCAAAGCCGAGCCGCGCAGATGAGAGAGGCGCGGGCTGAAGCGGCTCAGCCGGGAAGCCGCCGAGAAGCAGCCTCGGGGCGGGCGCCGGGAGGCCGCAGGGATAAGAGAAACAGAAGTTTTAGAAGTAAAATGGGAGAAATAGGAATGCCCGGAGATAGAGAAATAGAGAAATAGAAAGGCCTCCCCACAACACAGCAATGAGAGAGCTTGGATTCGGTCTGCCTGATTAGTGAGGCGATGAGCACCTGCGGGCGGCTAGCAGCTTATGCACCGCAGGTCACCGAAAACGGGCACGTTATTAACATCAATAGTCTCCCCACAACATGGCAATGAGAGAGCTTGGATTCGGTCTGCCTGATTAGTAAGGCGGTAAGCACCAGTAGGCAGCTCGACCAGAGTATGAGCTGCAGGTCACCGAAGATAGGCACGAATCAACACCAATAGGCCTCCCCACAATATGGCAATGAGAAGGCTTGGATTCGGTCTGCCTGATTAGTAAGGTGGTAAGCACCAGCAGGTGGCTCGACCAGAGTATGAGCCGCAGGTCACCGAAGACAGGCACGCATCAGCGCCTAAAAACCTCCTCACAGCATGGCGAAGAGAGGACCCGGATTCGGTTTGCCTGATTGATAGGACTTGTAAGAACCTGTGGCAACTCTAGCAAGTAGAGCAGAGTGTGTGCCGCGGGACACCAAAGACAGGCGTGTATCAACGCCAAAAAAATAAAAAGAAAGGGGGATCTGTGGGGAGCAACCCAGACTATACTGTTACTGGAATTAAGACTTATTCTATGCATCTGCTCTCCCACAATATGGCGCTGGGAGAGAAGAAAACAGCTTCTGCACAGCTGCCTCCAGTTCAGCCAATAAACTGTAGGACTTGCTCCTGATTGGAGGAGAGCAGCGTACTCGGTGTGTGGGCAGCCGAGTTAGGATTGGCGGAGGAGGACTATAAAGGAGGAGAGAGACGGCATGCACCAGGAACATCTAAGGGGAACATCTAAGGGGAACATCTAAGGGAACACCTGTGCAGCCCCCGAGAGAGCCGGCCGGCGGTGTGCCGCTCCCCTGCGGAAGTGGGGAATGTGGCCAGGGGGAACCGCCCTTCCACGGAGGTGGAAGGGACAGTAGCCAACCCAGGAAGAACCAGCAGCAAACCCGGGGAGGGCCGAGCAGACGAAAGAACAGCGCAGGGTTTAGTGTCGTTCCTCCACGAAGAGGGGGAGCGACATCTGTGGTTGGATTTCCTTTCTTATTTATCACCTTACATATTTATCTTATTTATCTTCCCTAACAATGGGTGTATAATCTATATTACTGATCTTTTCAGAAAATCAAATTTTGGATTTCTTAATTTTCCTACCAATTTGTTTTTCATTTCATTCATTTTGTTTTTTCCCTCCTTTTTAACAACTTTTTATTTCAGGATAGTTTTATAATCACAAACCAAAAGTTGTAGGCTTGTACAAAGAGTTCCATATACCTCACACCTAATGAACCTTATTATTAACATATTAGTAGATTTGTCACAATCTATAAACCACAACCAACTTCCACTATTTTTAAAATCCAAAATCTCCCTATCCCTCCACCCCTGCTAGCCTCTAGTAATCAACACTTTGTGTTCATATTGAGGTGTTTTTCCTTGTTTTGTTTTTAGTTCACACGTGAGGAAGAATATGCTGTATGTATCATTCTGTGACAGTTTATTTCACTTAACATGATGTTGTCTAGTTCATCCATTTTGCTGCAAATAAAAGGATTTTATTCTTTTCTGTGGTTGAGTTCCATTGTATGTGTATGTATGTTCTGTTGTATGTATGTATGTATGTTCTATTGTATGTATGTATATGTGTGGGTGTGTAAGTGTTTGTGTGATATTTATCCATTCATCTGATGACAGACACCTTAGTTGATTCCATATCATGGCTATTGTGAACAGTGCTGCTATATGCATGGTGAAGCAGATATCTCCTTGATACAATGAATTCATGTCTTTTGAGTATATACCCAGTAGTGGGATTGCTGGGCCATATAGCGGTTCCATTTCTAGTTTTTTAAAAAAAATTTTCGTGCTGTTTTCCACAGTGGCTGCACTAATTTATATTCCCATCAGCAGTGTGTAAGAGGTCACTTTTTTCCACCTCCTCTACCATTTGTTTCTTTTTTTTTTTTTTAAGATTTTAATTATTTATTTCAAAGTCAGAATTACACAGAGAGAGACGGAGAGGCAGAGAGGGAGAGAGAGAGAGAGAGAGAGAGAGGTCTTCCATCTGCTGGTTCGCTCCCCAAATGGCTGCAACGGCTAGAGCTGCACTGATTCAAAGCCAGAAGCCAGGAGCTTCTTCTGGGTCTTCCACGTGGTGCAGGGGCCCAAGCACTTGGGCCATCCTCCACTGCTTTCCCAGGCCATAGTGGAGAACTGGATCAGAAATGGAGCATCCGGGACTCGAACTGATGCCCATATGAGATGCCTGGCGCTGCAGGTGGTAGCTTTGCCCTCTGAGGCACAGCACTGGTCCGCATCCTCCACCATTTGTTACTCTCCATCTTTTGGATAATGGCCATTCTAACAAGGGTGAGGTTTTGATATCATTGTGGTTTTTCATTTCCCTGATGGCTAGTGACATTGTGCATTTTTTCATATATTTGTTGGCCATTTGTATTTCTTTTTTAAAAAATATTTTGTTTATTTGAGAGGTAAAGTTACAGACAGTGAGAGGGAGAGACAGAGAGAAAGGTCTTCCATCTGCTAGTTCACTCCTCAAATGGCCGCAGCGGCCAGAACTGGGCGATCTGAAGCCAGGAGCCAGGAGCCTCCTCCAGGTCTTTTTTTTTTTTTTCCCCACAGGCAGAGTGGACAGTGAGAGAGAGACAGAGAGAAAGGTCTTCGTTTGCCGTTGGTTCACCCTCCAATGGCTGCCGCGGCCAGTGCACCACGCTGATCCGATGGCAGGAGCCAGGTACTTATCCTGGTCTCCCATGGGGTGCAGGGCCCAAGCACTTGGGCCATCCTCCACTGCACTCCCTGGCCACAGCAGAGAGCTGGCCTGGAAGAGGGGCAACCGAGACAGAATCCGGCGCCCCGACCGGGACTAGAACCCAGTGTGCCGGCGCCACAAGGCGGAGGATTGGGCTAGTGAGCCGCGGCACCTGCCCCCTCCAGGTCTTCCATGCAGGTGCAGGGCCCAAGCACTTGGGTCATCTTCCATTGCTTTCCCAGGCCATAGCAGAGAGCCGGACTGGAAGAGGAGCAGATGGAAGTAGAACCAGTGCCCATGTGGGATGCCGCAAAGCAGACAGAGGATTAACCTACAGTGCCACAGTGCCAGCCCCAAGCCATTTGTATTTCTTCTTTTGAGAACTGTCTCAGAGGACCTTTTAGATCCTTTGTCTATTTCTTAACTAGATTGGTTTCCTTGTTATTGTTGAGTTTTTTGAGTTGCTGGTGTATTTTGGACATTAATCTTTTGTCAGATAAGTAAATTGCATATATTTTCTCCCATTCTAATGGTCTTCCCTATATTGATTGTTTCTTTAGCTGTACAGAAACCTCTGAGTTTTATATAATCCCATTTGTCTTGTTTTGCTTTTGATGTCTACACGTTGGGGGTCTTATTCCAAAAAAACATTGCCTATGCCCGTGTTTTGAAGCGTTTCCTCTATGTTTTCTTCTAGCAGTTTCACAGTTTCAGGACTTATATTTAGGACTTTGATCCATCTTGACTTAATTTTTGTATATGGTAAGAGGTAGTGATGTATTTTTATTCTTTTTGCCAGTTTTATCAGGAAATAAGTATTTTACCCATTAAAGAAAAAAGAAACATGAAAATCCACATACATTTAAAATGTACCTGAGATCAAAGACACCATGATGCCTTTTCCCTTTGTCCACTTTTGCCAGTGACATTTGGTGAAAAGACTATCCTTTCTCCTTTCTCCAATGTATGTTCTTGGCAACTTTGTAAAAAATCTCTGGGCTTCATGAGAATGGATTCTTTCTGGGCTCTCTGTTCTGTCCATTGATCTATGTGCCAGTTTTTATGCCAGTACCATGTTGTTTTAATTCCTATAACTTTGTAGTATGATTTGAAATCAGCTATGCCTAGAGCTTTATTTTATTCCCCTTCTGAATTGCTTAGGCTACTCTGGATTTTTTGAGATTCCATATACATTTTAGAGGTTTTTTTTTTTTCTGTAAAGAATGTCATTAATATGTTGATAGGGATTGCATTGTCTATAAATTTCTTTAGGTAATATGGAATTCTTAACATTTTAGTTTTTTATTCTAATTAGTTCCTTCAGCTGATTTCTTTTTTCCCCATTACTTTCTTAAACTAAATACATGTTTCTTTGCTTTTAGCTTTTTCTATTTAATACTTAATCAATTTCATATATTTTATATTTTTTTCTGTTTACAGCTTTGATTGAATTCTGTAAGCTTTGTTATAAAGAACTCTCCCTATTTTTAAAACATAATTTGTAATTCCAGTTTGATTTTCTCTTTGACTAAAAGTCTGTTTCTTAATTTTCAACCATTAAGGTTTTTGATGTTTTATAATCTAATCGTTAATTTCATTTGATTATAATGAACAAATAGGACTTATAAAAATCTGTATTTTAAAAATTGTGTCCATGGTCTTTTTGTGGCCAATTAGACATTAAACCTGTGATTTTAAAGTAAATTGAAAATATACTATTGCAAAATTAAAAGAAACAAGGATAGAAGGAGAGAGGGAAGTACCATTATATTCTTAGAATTATATCTGTGAAATACATGAAATCTGTTCTCTTTATATTAATAAAATATTTTAAAATTTCCATTTTTATTTGAAAGGCAGAGTGACATACACACACACACACACACACACACAAAGAGAGAAAGAGAGATCCATCTTCCATCCATTGGGTCAGACTGAAGCCAAGAACCCAAAATCCAATCACATAGGTAGCAGGGATCCAGGTACTTGAACTGTCATCTATTGTCTCATATGTATCAGCAGGAATCTGGGTTGGAAGTGGAGGAGCCAGAACTCAAGCTAGGCACTCTGATGTCGGATGGGGGTGTTGCCAGTGGATATTTAACTGCTATGCTACACTACCACCCCTGTAATTCATTTCTGCCAAAGACACTTAAAATATATATATATATATATTTTCTATACTTATTAAATCAAATTTATTATATTTTCAGTTTTTCTCTGTTTCCCCTTATTTATTGAAATCTTAAAGCATTCATATCTGAAGGAAATCGAAATTCTGCAAGAAATGTTTTGAATACTCTAATATTTACTCTTATCAAGTTCTTTTATTTTGTGTATTTACTTATGTTTTATTTGGCTAGCACAGGTTCTTGATTGTCATATTTCTTTATAAATGTTTTTTCTTATCATTAATATCACTCTTTATTATGTTTTTTTTAAATTAAAAAAAATTTTTTTGACAAGCAGAGTGGGCAATGAGATAGAGAGAGACAGAGAGAAAGGTTTCCTTTTGCCGTTGGTTCACCCTCCAATGGCCGCTGCAGCCGGCGCATCGCACTGATCTGAAGCCAGGAGTCAGGTGCTTTTCCTGGTCTCCCATGGGATGCAGGGCCCAAGGACTTGGGCCATCCTCCACTGCACTCCCGGGCCATAGCAGAGAGCTGGCCTGGAAGAGGGGCAACTGGGACAGAATCCGGTGCCCTGACCAGGACTAGAAGCCGGTGTGTCAGTGCCGCAGGCGGAGGATTAGCCTAGTGAACTGCGGCCCCGGCCTTTATTATGTTTTATACCCCAAACTTTTAATTTCTACTTTGATATTAATGTTGCTGATAGCTCTTTATTTTCATTTGTTTTTTTTTTCCATCCCTGGTTTTCTTTTTAAAAATCACATTACTTAAATATGTTTGCCTGTGTGTGTGTATGTGCAGATATGTGTTAACATATCCATTTAACTCTTATTTTTGGTTACTTAACAAAATTGAGAGTTAATTAGTATCTGTCTTTTCACATAATGCAAAAATCTCAAATTGTTTAATTCCATATTGCTTTGCATTGCTTGTTGAATAGAAATGATGACCCCACCCAATGTCCTTTTGTATTTTGAAATGAGCTTTATTTTTGTGACCATAATGAAAATAGTTTTGAGACTAGTTTTCATTTTCATTTGACTATATAGTCAATCTTTTCTAGATACTTTAGTTGAAATTTCTTGTGGAAGGAAAAATGAACTTGGAATTTTGATTTTCTTAGGTTTGATGGCTTAAAATTTACTCTGTATATTACTACTTAATTTCACCCTCATTGTAAAAAAGAAAAAAAATGACCTCCAAAAGTATAAATATTATAGAATTCTTAGAGACTGAGTTTCTTGTTTGCTAAAAAATTCATGTATTTTTAATTTAAAAATATTTATTTTATTTACTTGAAAAAGTGACAAAGAGAGACAGAGAGAAAGAGATCTTCCAACTGCTGGTTTAGTCCCCAAATGGCCGCAGTGACCAGGGCTGGGCCAGTGTGAAGCCATTAGCCAGCAACTCCATCTGGGTCTTCCACGTGGGTTACAGGGGCCCATGTGCCTAGGACATCAATCTATTGCTTTCCCAGGCACATTAGCAGGGAGCTGAATTGGAAGCAGAGCAGCATTCTGATATGGAATGCCAGGATCACAGGTGGTAGCTTAACTCACTCTGCCACAATGCCATATTTTGAGGATTTAAAGAGAAAAGGCATCTTGTTGTCTTTGATCTCAGATATATTTTAAATTACATGGATTTTCATGTTTCTTTTTTCTTTGATAGGTAAAATACTTATTTTCTGATAAAACGGGAACCCTCACTTGCAATATTATGACATTCAAGAAGTGTACCATTGCAGGTATAATGTATGGGTAAGTGTTTCCATTGCCTTCCTATTGGGGATTTTAATTTTTTTTGTATTAAAATGAGTTAACTTTTATTCACTCCAAGACTTGTGTAATAGCTATGTCTGAATGAGACTGAAAGTTAATGTAGCTTAAATGAAAACCTGCAGTTGTTAAAAAAAAAAATTAGGGTGATATGCTTTTGTGCATGGCTGGAGTGCTTGAGGGGTCTTGTACTGAAAGACTCGTGAACAACCACACCACGTTTCCTCTCTTGTTTCCTTTAGAGACAGCGAGCCGAGGGACACCCCCTCAGAAGAATTCAGGTAGAGACCACGTCCTGTCCCACTTCACCTTTGTTGTCTCCCTGCAACCTTCTTGTAGTAGGACTAGAGGCTTGGAATACCACAGAGCCCTCTTGTTCACACCTCCAATGGTAGCTTCCAGAAAAGTGTCCTGAGTACATCTTCCCCACGCAGTAGTCAAAGAACCTAGGATCCAGCTTTAATTTACTGTTTTTGCCGTTACTTGGCCTCAAATTCCTGACAACTATATGGTTTTCAGCACCATACCTGATGTACTTTTCAACTCCCTTTTGCAGGTCCAGGCTTGGGAGGGTGTAACATTGACAGCACTGTAAATATTGATTATAGTTCTGTAGACTTTTTTTAAATAAAAGATTTATTTATTTATGTGAAAGGAAGAGTGACAGAGGGAGAGGGAGGGAGAGAGAGGGAGACAGGAAGGGAGGGAAGGAAGGTGGGAGGGAGGAAGGGAGGCAGTGGGGGAGAGAGAGAGAGAGAGAGATATCTTCCATCCACTGAGTTCATTCCCCAAATGACCGTGAAGGCTGGGACTGGGTCAGGCCAAAAGCAGGAGGCTGAAACTCCATCTGGGTCTCCCATATGGGTGGCAGTGGGTCATCTGCTTCTTTCCTAGGTGCATTAGTAGGGAGGTTGACTAGAAATGGAGCAGCACAGATTTGAACTGGTGCTCACATGGGATGCCGGAGATGCAGGTGTGACACTCACTGTGCCACGACACAGGCACTTCCATAGGTTCTCTGGATATGGTCCTCCTGAAAACAGAAGAAGGGGCTGTGTGTTTACTTTAGCTCCTTCTGATTAGTGGCTGGTACCACGAGGGACTATTTGTTGAAACTGATCTTTTCTCCCTTTCCTCATAGTCAATCATCTCCCATCACAGACTCCTGTGAATTTAATGACCCCAGATTACTGGAGAATTTAAAGAATGGCCATGTAAGTCTGATATTTTCATTCTAATTTTATATAACAATGATATATAAAACAAATATAGATATAGTATCCTAACAGGTGTAATTTTCTGAACACAGGAAGAGATAGTCTGGATTTTTTTGATGTTTGTATAATGATCCAGGGGTTTTGTACTAATGAGCTAAATGCTGAACTGATCAATATGAGTGAATTTAAATTATGCAAGACCTTTTTCCTAGGCAGCAATCTGTGTGAAAACTGTCTGTTTGCTTTTAAACTATTTGGTTTTATTGCATTGCATTCTACGGCTCTACATTTGTCTATTATAAGATATTGATTTATTTGATTTGAAATCTTCATCTTCTGAAAAAGGGATCTTAAATTTTTTTTGTTGTTTATTTGAAAGATAGTTTGACAGGGAGAGGGAAGGAGGGAAAGAGATCTTCAATCTACTGGTTCACTCCCCAAATACTTGCAATGACCAAGGCTGAGTCCGGCCAGAGCCATGAGCCAGAACTCCATCTGGGTGTCCCATTTGGGTGGCAGGGGCCTAAGCATTTGAGCCATCTTCAGCTGCTTTCTCAGGCGCATTAGCAGGGAGCTGGATCAGAAGCGAACTCGAACTGATGCTCCAACATAATGTGCTAGCTATGGCTTAACCCTACTGTGCCATAATGCCAGCTCAGTCATTGTTTCCCTTGCTCAAAATACTTAAGTCACACTTGTCCAGAAACTCTACAGACAGGCAAAGCTGTTCCTTGGCTCAGGGCCTTTGAACATGCTGCTCTGTATGACATGCACATGTCACCATGACTGTCAACTATACAAATGTCTAGCTAGCCTTTTTATTTGGATCTTAATTTAAACGTCATCCCTCACATGCTGTATAAAATAGTCTAGTCATGTAAATAGTCCTCCCCACTCCCACCACAGCCAAATGCCTTTCTCTACGACAGCTCCTATATGTTTCTTATTGTTTTGGCCAATCTCACCTGCCCAAGGAGAACAGAGACTCCATGAGGGCAGGGTTGACTTATTCTCTGAGGTCCCCCAACTCTCCTGCATCATCTCTGACTCTGTAGCCGTGGAACCAACACATTTCAAATGCATGAGTGGTTTTTAGCCCGTACTGGACTTTGTGTGCACTGGAGGCAAAACTTCAGTTGGTATAAATTGTAGACAATATTGAATCTCATGTTGCTGGCATAGGGAGAGACCCACTAATTCTGTGTCCCTTTTATAGCCCACAGAAAGCTACATAAAGGAGTTTCTCACCCTGTTATGTGTGTGCCACACTGTTTTTCCAGAAAAAGATGGAACTAAGATAAACTACCAAGCTTCCTCCCCAGGTGTGTACGCTGTGCAGGTAAAGCGCATCGTGGGAGGCAGGTGTCAGGGCCTTGGCAAGGCTTCGTGCTGCTGCTCATCCCCTTGGCTGCTCCCGCCTTTGGCCTTCCCAAGGCTTCTCCTGTGCTGGGGCATTCACAATACAGAGTAGCTCTGAGCAGCTCAGCAGGTCTGGGGATCCCGGTCCCCCACCCCCACCAGCTGCAGTGAGAAGGCTAGCCTGGGCCCATAGAGCCCAAGGTCAAGGAGCATGCTTGGATTTGTCAGTAACAAAGCAGAAGTGAGGTCAAGGCCCTGCAGCACCAGATGGAGATGCTGTTAAATGCTTGGGGAACAAACAAGATCATTATGAGTAATAAAAAAAGTACTTCACTGTCCACCAGAAAGCCTAACCAAAAGAGGCCTCATTTAACCAAATCTCTTTCATGAACACAATCCAGTACCTAGAATCCAGTTAAGTGTATTTGGATCAAGAAAGAAAAGTTGTCTTTTAATGGCACAATATTTTATTGCTGGAGAATGGAAATCTGAATTAAATTAACTTAAATTCTCTGTTGATACATTTGCTCAATCCTTATTATTTATTTATTCTTTTATTGACAGACGAAGCAGCTTTAGTGAAAGGGGCAAAAAAACTTGGCTATGTTTTCACTGCAAGAACACCATACTCAGTCACCATAGAAGCTGTGAGTAGAACCCTGAATACTTCCAACACTTTATAACATACTTGCCTTTTCAGAAAATGTCCATGGAGCCCTGGGGTCACAGTGCTGGGGAGTCCCGCCCAGCCCCCTCCCTCCCAGCCATTATCTCAGGCCCCTTCCTTCACTTCCCACTCTTTTCCCATGTTTTATGGTGACTTCTGTGTCATCGGGTCCTTGTGAGGATTGCATGAGGCCACTGAAATAAAGTTGGCGGAAGTGAGTTACTCCAGAGTTAGACTCATCAGACCTTCAAGAAATTCCTTATGAGGAATTACATGGCTCAGATTATTCCTGGGTGCGTTCTGTTATTGTACTTATTATTCTCTGCATTGCATATGTTTCTTTGTTTCTGTCTTGTTAACTGTTCACCACAAGGCTCTGATATTAAAGGGGAAAAAATGGAATCTGTGCAAACACTGCGACCAACATGCTGACTTCCTCTTCTAATAATAATGTGATGGTTGAGATGTTTACTACACATTATGTCTTTCATAGAAGGGACTGGTTAATTTATCCTTATATCCATATACCCGGCAGATGGACAACTCTCCAATTGTTTGCAATTCTGCAGTGCCTTATATTGGTGATGCTAGGAGCCAGTGGATTCAGAGATAAGTTGATCTTAGCAACAGGAAGTCAAGAGGCTATAACTGGAAAACTTTAGAAAATAATATATCATTTCTTTGAAGCATTATTTATAGCATGATACCTGTTTCCTTTATTCATCTCAAATTATCTGAACATTAAGGATTTCATTGGATCTCTGCAATGTGACAAAAAAGATGTATTTATTCCTCAGTTGCTGTGTGTTGATTTTCATTATCTACATTTACCCTTGCCACCTGAGACTATTTAGAAAAGGTTTCTAAGAGTGCTGATTGGAGACTGAAACCAGCGGTGCCACTTCTAAATAGCGCTGTTAGAAACACGTGTGCTGTTACCACTGCCCGAGTTGCAGAGAACACTCTTACCAGAGGAGGGCGCCATCATCTCATCAGATGTGCAAGAATAGTTTACGTTTAGAAAAAACGTGTAAATGCAAAGTCAAACGTTGTGATTGGGCAAGTGAATGGCTTTGCGAGATGAGCACTTTCTTCCTCAGGTGAGAATATGTTGTTTTGTCTTCCTGCAGATGGGACAAAAATGCATTTTTGAAATCCTCAATATCCTGGAATTTTCTAGGTAAGCCACCCCTCTGCAAGGAGACGCTGCTTCGCTCCCTCAGGACTCATTTCTGCGAATCTCTTACTTGTGCTCTTAGCCTCATCATTCTTTTCTCGAGCAGTCTTAATCCTGAGAAGAAACAACATCCATTTTGTGGGAAGGGCTTGAGACCGTGGAAGAACTAATGACCGGGAGGCAGCTTGGTGCACTTGACTTGTGCAAAGCTAAAGTGGACAGCAAAAACACAAACAAAACACAAGCTCAGTTTAAATTACCTTCCTGACATTGCTAAGCAAATAGGTGCCAGAATCAGGATTCAGATCCAAGGTCCCTGGGGTGGTGGCCATGGAGGGAGCGGTGGTGGAGCAGAGCAAGAACTGGGTTGTGTGACTCACAGCAGGACTTTCTCTCCTTGGATGTGGCACAAAGCCATTAGAGGATTAAAAGCTTGGGCAGGTGTCATCTCATTTGTGTTTCCTGGATTACCTTGGGGATTGCAGCACGGTTTGAAAGTACGTATGAAAGCTTTCAGTGCTGGAAGTTCTTGTTGCCTGCCTGCTGATCACTTCCTGGAAGATCAGTGATCTGAGTATGTGCACTGCAGCAGGGCGTGGCTGTTTGTGTCACCACGAGGCATGGGCTTTGCCATGAGAAGCTTACACTCTTCTAGAAGACAAAGTTATGTGCAGGATCTTGATAGGATCTAGAGAGCTTAGTACCAGGCAGGACCCAGGAAGATCAAAGCAGACGGATATGGCAAGTTGTAGGTGAGCAGGGAAGAGAGTTTCTGGTTGAAGAGCTTGGGGAAGGCCTTAGGGAGGAGAAGGTTGCATTCTGAGTGCAGGTGGACGTGGTAGCTGGGAATAGAGCACATGTCTTGGGTGGAGGCTATGGAGCCAGTGGCGACACGGAGGAGAATGTTCAGGGAACAGAGGATCTTCTGGCACAATTTAAGCTTGGATTGTGCAAGACAGAGGGTTGTGAGATACGCAGAAGAGCTGGGGACGTGGGCGTTTGGAGGTTATGTGTAGGGATCCCTGAAATGTCTTCCTGGGCCATCAAGAGCCACCCAAAGGTGAAGGCTGGGGGAATAATAGGATGAGGAAGAAGTTCTGTTTCAGACACTTCACTTGGGCCAGGTGTGGGATGGGGGGGAGGGGCGATCTTCAGGCCCACTGAGGCTGCCAAGTCAGGAATAATAGCACTAATTTAGAAAACAGAAAAAGAAAAAGTTCTGGAGGCCTTGGAAAACAGAAATCTACATTAAAAAAAACACCAACTTTCTGGGATCTCTTGAGGCAGCAGTTTAACATCTGTGAGCAGCAGCTGGGGAACAGGAAGATCTGCTGGACAGAGATGCTGTGAGGTCTGAACACACACAGCCTGGGCAGCTGTCCTCTTTCTTTGTAAGGGTTTTCATGATTCTGCTACAAACGAGGGCACTTTAAAATGTTCCTGGAAAAATGGAACTAACATGCATGTTTATTTTGGTGCGAATACGATTGGAAATCCATGCAATGTGCATTTTCCACAAACTTTTGGAATGCTCCTCATGTATATTGTGTAAAATGACAAACATATTTTGTGTATATTTTATAGAAATGTACATATATTATAATCATATGCTCATGATTTATACATATAATATGTAAAATATAATGTATATATTATATGTATAATTATGATAAAAAGTTTCCATGGAAGAAAAGAACAGAAACTGAGAAATAGTAGTAGTAGTAGTAGTAGAGGGGAGTGTAGATTTATAATTGAAATTCCAGTTTAAGGAATTAGGTAAAGAAATGGTGACTGGCAATTGAAGAAACATGTTGGGCTTTTAACTCACTGTCAGCTGAGGACTCTGAATTCTCTTGCCTTTGATTATTTGATTAAGTGTGTGTGTGTGTGTATGTGTATGTGTGTGTGTGTTGGCACCATGTACCAAATCGATAAAGACAAATAATGCTTTTTACATTGTTCTAGTAATAGAAAAAGAATGTCCATCATTGTCCGAACTCCCACGGGACAGCTCCGTCTCTACTGCAAAGGGGCTGTAAGTATTTGCGCTCAGTGTTCACAGTCATTCGTTATCTTTGTTCCAACAACTCATCAGAAGCCTTTTAAATTTCACAATTTTTCAAATATTTATTACTTCTTTGAAAGGCAGAGAGAGAGAGAGAGAAAGAGAGAGAGAGAGAGAGAGATCTTTCACCTGCTGGTTCACTTCCCAGATGGCAGCAGTGGCCAGGGCTGGGGCATCCTGAAGCCAGGAGCCTGAAACTCCATCCCAATCTCCCACATGAAATTTCACATTATTTTAAAATGTTTATCTGCTGCTGCCATTGATTGTTGACAATGCCATTCAATATTAAAAAGTTCACTTTAAGGGAACCAAGAGTTTCCCAACAGCCAACCCCCTTTGAAATTGATTGTGGCCCACAGCAGAATATTAAGCTTTAAGTGAGAAGCTTCCTGCTACTCAGTTGTTTTATTGGGAATCAATAATTAGATGGTTGATTCTAAGGATTTGTAGCAGGAATTTTGATCCTAGTTTGAAGCTCTAGGTGTTTGGATTTGTTGGGTCTCAGGAATTCACTTTTACCTGTGTAAATATTTTTTAAAGCACTTACATATTTGTTAATTACCATAGGTGCTTTAAAGATTCAGCTTTACTGGCAGGTGTAATTGAGGTTTATTGAAATGAAATATAAACTGTAGATATTCAACATGTAGAATTACAAACGTTTTGATCCTGATGTGCCTTCTGTCACTATATAAGAGTATGAATAGTTATTTCTTTGTATTGATGACTAGTATTTCATTGTATGGGTGTGTTACAGTTTGCTTATCCATGCACCTGTTGGTGGGTATTTTGTTTGTAGTTTTTGCAATACAAATAGTGTTCCTATGAACATTTGTGTACAAGTCCTTTTACAGACATTTGGGTTCATTTCTCCTGGCTGCCTGTCTAGGGGTGAAATGGCTGTACTATGTGGCAGAAGTGGTTCAATCTTCTAAGAAACCACAAAACCAAGGTTACATCCCTACAAGGAATCCTCAACAACACCTGCTAGTCTTTCTCATTTCAACCATTAGGTTTTTCTGTTTGTTTGTTTGTTTGTTTTTGTTTTTGTTTTTGTTTTTTTCCCAAATCTTAGAACAGTACAAGGGAAGTATTGTGAATTAGAACCTCTACCTGAAATATAAAGCAAGAATGAAAATTAAGTTTCCACCTATAAACCCTGCTCTTGATCAGAAGTGTTTCCTTTTTTGGAGTGTCTATGGCACTGAGACCCACTTGGCTTGGGACTGCTGGTTTGCAATTGAAATCATTTGGAATGTGGATTTAACTCTTATTGTTTCTAATGGGTATTATTTTTTAAAAAATATGTAAATTTTTATTTCTTTGATAAGTTTGAGATTATGTAAAGCAGTGCTATCTTTCTTTCATTACTCCCCCTGATTTGTAGCTTTCTCCAACATGTTTTATTCATGGAGATGTGTCACTTTTAACTAAAATAACCAGATCAGTTACAACTTTACAGCTTACTTTTGAGTGCATTGTGTTTTTACTGTAGCTGTTCAGTCTCCTACACACCAGGAAATATAATAACAATGCTCAAATCTGACTGCAAAACTTATATGAGACATTAATCTTGGGATTTTTTTTTTTAATATAGGACTTGGTGATTTATGAGAGACTTTCAAGCGATTCTCTGTTTGTGGGTGAGACGTTAACCCATCTGGAACATTTTGCCAAAGAAGGTAAGTAAAAGTACAGATTGTTTAGAATCCAGTTCCCTTTGGAAACGCTACTTTTAAATGTTGGAAGTACACCCTGAATGCATGTCATTGATGCTTTTGGGGCACACAGGGGTGAGGGTGGGGGCAAGAAACCCTCATTCATTCTTTCATTCACTCAACAAATAGTTCTCGAGAATGTAGTAAGTGACAGACACTGTTCTAAGCACGTAGGACAGTAGTGAGTAAAACCCAAAAAGGCCAGGCCCTGAAGGAACTTGCTAATAAATCAATAATGGCAGGTGGTGATGGGTGCTTGAAGAACAGTAAAAAAGGGAAGGGGAGAGGAGAATGATGGGTGCTCTTTAAATAGCATGATCTAGGCAGAAACGGAAGGAAGGAAGGGAGAACTGGGTTGCTTTATAGGATGTCATTTCCCAGGTAAGGGTGGAGCAAACGAAAGAGTCTGGGAGGAAAGGGATCAGCGGGGAGGCCACAGTGAGTGAGGAGCAGGCAGAGCCACATAGAGCACTTTACCGCCCTGTGACTATGAAACACCTCCCTTGTGATGCTATGACTTGAACAGCCTTTGTTTCAACTGTTGAGGAACAACTTTTTTTTTTCCTTCATACTGTTTGTTGAGCTCTTTACTTAGTGTAGGGTTAATTTTATGTGTATAAAGTTAATTGAAAATAGATCATAAGAATGGGAATAAGAGAAGGAGGAAGAAGAAGGGTGAGAATATGGGCAAGAGGGAGAGGTAGGGTAGGAAGAATCACTATGTTCCTAATTTGTATATATGAAATGCATGAAGTCTGTATAGCTTAACTAAAAGGTTTCTAGGTAAAAAATGAATAAAACAAAATAAAGTGCCTCCATATTTTATTTTCCCATGCTCCGCTGCCTCAATCACTGGTCTCACGGCCAACATATATTCTGTTCTTTCCTGCAGGTCTGAGAACGCTGTGTATTGCCTACACAGATTTAACCGAGGAAGAATATCAGTGGTGGCTGGAGGATTATAAGAAAGCTACTCTAACTTTACATGACAGAATCAAAAGGATCGAAGAATGCTATGATAAGATTGAAAAGGTAACTGCGCCGCGGCTCACTAGGCTAATCCTACGCCTTGTGGCGCCAGCACACCGGGTTCTAGTCCCGGTCGGGGCGCCGGATTCTGTCCCGGTTGCCCCTCTTCCAGGCCAGCTCTCTGCTGTGGCCAGGGAGTGCAGTGGAGGATGGCCCAAGTGCTTGGGCCCTGCATCCCGTGGGAGACCAGGATAAGTACCTGGCTCCTGGCTCCTGCCATCGGATCAGCGCGGTGCGCCGGCCGCAGCGCGCCAGCCGCGGCGGCCATTGGAGGGTGAACCAACGGCAAAAGGAAGACCTTTCTCTCTGTCTCTCTCTCTCACTGTCCACTCTGCCTGTCAAAAAAAAAAAAAAAAAAAAGGTAACTGCCCGCATGTACTGAGCAGGCTCGAGATACGTGGGAGGGAAATCCAGTTGTCCGTGTTTTCCTGGCTTGCTGTCAGTTTCAAAACCGTGACACTTTGTGAATTTTTTCTTCAGAAGTAAAACTTTGTCTTATCTCATTGCAAATCCATAAAATGTCTCTTTATAAAATATTTAAGAATATTTCTCCCTTCTGAATCATATCTTAAGTACTTTAATCTTAGAATCTCTTTTTATAACTTTTCCCATTTCAAAAGAAATACATGTTCACTATAGAAAATTAAGCTAAGATGTAAATAATCATTTGTAATGGTGGGCTGATGATGGTCCATCCTCCACTGCCTTCCCAGGCCAGAAGCTGAGAACTGGATTGGAAGAGGAGTGGCCAGGACATGAACCAGTGTCCATATGGGATTCTGGCACTGCAGGCAGGAGGCTCAGTCCACTACACCACAGCGCTGGCCCTGCCGCCCACCCCGTCTCCTTTCTGTGTTTACATATATGTGTTGTATATCTATAGTATTCTATTGTATGCATTTTACACGCACAGACTTTTTTCTATGAAAATTAGCATAAACTGGGCATACTACATGAATCATGAACTTTTCACTTACTAAATTGGAAATATTTTTCCATGTCATTGAATATTCTTTCATGTCTAATTTGATTATTCCAGGGTGTTTCATTATATGAAAAGCCCAATATTGTTTTGCACTTTGTTTTCTTTTCTTTTTAAAAGATGTATTATTTATTTGAAAGGCAGAGTAACAGAGAGGTAGGGGCAGAGAGAGAGAGAGAGAGAGATCTTTTATCCGCTGGTTCACTTCCCAGATGGCTGCAATGGCCAAAACTGCACCAGTCTGAAGCCAGGAGCCAGGAGCTTCTTCCGGGTCTCCCATGCGGGTTGCACTCTGTTTTCTAGCAATTGCTTTATTCTAGAACCATCTCATGCACTGTGGGTTAGAGAGTATCTCTTTAGAATCCTTGTGAATTTGCTTCAGCTGGAGCCTCAGGGATTTCACAGGTCCTGAGCTTATTTTTATCATGGTTTCTTAGGATTCTTTTGTCATTTGGCTCTGTGAAGTGTGTATTTCACTCCTGCAGGAACTTGACCAGCACAGATATAAACAGGAAGGTTTCCTTAACATCATCGAATCCATCCTTTTTTCGAAGTTGGGTGTTGAAAGATTGGGAATCTAATCCAGTTCACACCAAGTGCACAGCCACACTACACCTTCCTCCTGGGTGATTCCCCTGCATCTGTTGCACAAATCACAGTGAGGTGGACAAACTGAGCTGGGTTTTGCACCTCTGCCTCATGTTTCCATTTGAAGCCTCCAGAGGGACATCCCACCTGGACCACAGTCCATCGCTGCCACTCACTGAGAAGGAAGCTGAGCAATTGAAACCCAGCTTCCGAAACTAGAAAAGCTGTACGGGGCCAGCATTATGGCATAGTGGGTTAAGCCTCTGCCTGCGATACCGGCATCCCATGTGGGTGCCGGTTACAGAGAGGCTGAGGTTGAGAGAGAGAGAGAGAGAGAGAGAGAGAGAGACCTTCCATCCACTGGTTCACTTTCCAATTGGCTGCAACAGCTGGAGCTGAACTGATCTAAAGCCAGAAGCCAGGAGCTTCTTCCAGGTCTCCCATACGGGTGCAGGGGCCCAAGGATTTGGGCCATCTTCTACTGCTTTCCCAGGTCATATGAGAGAGCAGGATTGGAAGTGGAGCAGCCGGGACTTGAACCAGCGTTCATATGGGATGCCGGCACTGCCGGCAGCAGCTTTATCTGCTATGCCACAGCACCAGCCCCAGAATTTGCGTTCTTCCTTTTCATTTTAGATACTTCATTTCTTTTATTGTCTAAATGGCCCAGTAGAACCTCCAGAAAAGTGTTGGATATAAGTAGTGAGGGTGGCATCCTCCTCTTGTTCATGATTTTAAGGGAAAAGTATTGGGTTCTCCATTAAATATAATGTAAAACTGTGGGTTTTTCACAGAAGGCTTTTATGACTTGAGGAATTCCCTTCTAATTTCAGTTTGTTGAATATTTGTATAATAAAATGGTTTAAGTCATTTTTTGAAAATTCATGTCTCTTACCTGTAAACATAAGCCATTTCTGAAAATATTTCCTGCTACTTGTAGGAAATTTTACGTTAAACTACAAAGTTTTAATGTAGAAATATCCTGACAATATCATAGAAGAAATAACACAAAAATAGTATAATGAAAATAGAGATGTTCAATAGGATCAGTTTGGTTTGAATTATTAGGATTATAAAAACTTCATGTTGTTCTTAAGACTAATGGCTTTCTGGATCACTTAAGGTTTGTATTTACTGTTTATGTATCATAGTATTTCAATTATTTTGATACTAATTGTCAGCGTAGAATACATTTGCCTTATACCTTTTTTGTTTTTATTTTAATTAGTTTTTAAGAGATTCAGTGTTATTTGTAGATACAATTCTAAGAACATGATATTCCCTTCCTCTTGAAGTGATGTAGAATACTCTTAAATCCTTGGATTATGCTGGCTTCTGAGAAATGTGTCTCAGACGATCTGAGGTCATCTCTGATCTCTTTATGCTTTGCATAAAACCCTTTGTCTACCATCAAACCTCTCAATCTCTCCAGTGATAGGGAAATAATTTACAATAGGAGCAAAATTCTAAAAGAAACTATTAAACAAGTAAGAACTTTATGGAGAAGATTATGAAATTTTACTTAAGGGCAAAATGAAGAACCGAAATAAATGGATGGGTATGTATTGTGTATAGAAAAACTCAACATAGTAAATGTAGCAACTCTCCAACTAGTGCAGTGCAGGAGTACATCAAATTCCCAACAGAAGTTTCACATAACTGACAAGTTTGCCTTACAATTCATATAGAAGCAGGTGGAGGCTTAGAATGACCAAGATGATTTTTGAAGAATGAGAGGGGAATTAACCTGACTAGACATCAGGATTTAAAGTTAGAACTAATATAGTGGATATTTATTACCTATTTTAAATCTGCTAGATATTATTCTGATTGTTTACAATGTTTTCTAATAAAAATTGCATGAGTAATCTTATCTTCCCCATTTATCCATTTTATAGATGAGGAAACTGAGGCATAGGTGAGGAAACTGAGCTTAAGTAATTTGCTTAAGATCATGCATGCATCTAGTAAATTACAGAGTGAAGACATGAATCTAAGAACCTATGATTTAAAAAAAAACATTTATTTATTTGTATTTGAAAGAGTTACACAGAGAGAGGAGAGGGAGAGAGAGAGAGGTCTTCTATCCGCTGGTTCACTCCCCAGTTGGCTGCAATGCCAGAGCTGTGCCGATCCAAAGCCAGGAGCCAGGAGCTTCCTCTGGGTCTTCCCATGCAGGTGCAGGGGCCCAAACACTTGGGCCATCTACTACTGCTTTCCCAGGCCACAGCAGAGAGTTGGATCAGAAGTGGAGCAGCTGGGTCCCGAACCAGCACCCATATGGGTTGCCAGCACTGCAGGTGGTGGCTTTACCCACTATACTACAGTGCCAGCCCAGAACCTATGTTCTTAACCATAATGCTTTACTGTCTCATGTTGTCATAAAATAGATCTATGGCTGAATCAGTTATTTTACTGAATGTGAAGTGGGATCTTCCAGAGGCTTTGATTTGCATTTCCACAATGACTAATGTTAAGCATAACTTTTTTTGTAATATTAAAATGTCTTACTGAAATCACTGTTTCATTTTATTATGCTTGTTAATTATATTTTGTATTTTTAGTATAAAATCCAAGGTCTTTTTTTTTTAACATTTCTTAGTGCTATTTTCATTCTATGATGCAGCATTGAATGTTCTCATAGATTATATTTTCAGAATGTTCATTGCTACTATACAGAAATATAATTGATATTTGTATCTTTTATATTTTGCAACATTATTGAATTGTATTTTGAATGGGTTTGTAGTAAGTTCCTTAGGATATATTTTACATACAAGATTGTTGAAATCTTTACTTAGTATATACTATGTTGATCTTCAGTATATTAAGATAATTGAAAATGAATCGTGATGCAGAATGGGATGGGAGAGGGAGTGGGAGATGGGATGGTTGTGGGTGGGAGGGAGGTTATGGGGGGGAAGCCACTATAATTCAAAAGTTGTACTTTAGAAATTTATATTTATTAAATAAAAGTTAAAAAAAGATTGTGTCTTAAGCAAAAAAATAAATCAATGGAAATAATAGAAGAAAAGCATGTATGTGTGTACATATATATAATTCATTTAATAAAATTATTAGACTGCATATCTTCCATTAAAATGTATTCTTTCATCTTAAATACTTAGTAATTTTTAAAAATCTCTCAAAAACATCTAGAAATTTCTGCTTCTTGGAGCCACAGCCATTGAAGATCGTCTTCAAGCACGTGTTCCAGAAACCATAACAACTTTACTGAGAGCAAATATAAGAATATGGGTCTTGACAGGAGACAAACAAGAAACTGCAATTAACATAGGTAATAGATAAAATAGAGTTTTTATAAATCTCATTATACATGTATTCTAAATATATCCCAATGTCAAGAATGTATGACTGAACTTTCAAGTGATTACTTCATGTCCTTGGAAAAATGGAATGCAAAAGAATCTTGCCATCACCAAGAGAATTTGAACAAACTAAGCAAACTGTTCTGTCTCCATATTCCTGAAACACAGAATACAGAACGGTAACATGAGTAATCCATTAGCCTCTTGGCCCTTCCTTCAATACTTAAGTCATCGGTTGGCATTTTTGCCCTATGATGTATATACCAATTTTTGTGTTATATATGTTCTTTTATAAACATTTGATTATAAGTGAGAATATCTTGATGGTATCCTTTCCTCTGATTTTCAATGTCAGTTCTTCCTGCCTTTGCTTATGATTATATCTTAGGCTGATAAGTGCAGACAAGGAGTTAAAAATAAATTGTTAGCTGTGTATAGGCACATTTTGATGGTGAGAAGAAACTGAAGCTTCTGTTCTTTCCCCAGTCATGTAGTAGCCAGCCCTGGTTAGATGAGCATACATGGTGAACTGACCCTGCAGGCTCCTTTGTTGGCTCCATTACTTTGTTTACATTATTTCCATTTGTACCATGAGTGTTGACCACTTGCTATGTGTCAAGAAAATTCTAGGAGCTGGGAACGAATAGTTGAGTAAGAAGGTCTCAGTCTCACTGTCCTGACATCCAAGCAGAGAAGACAGACAATCAATAAGCAGATTGTGATAAATATGAAGAATAAAAACAAAGCAAAACATTAAGTGAAATAAGGGAGATAATTCAGATAAGAAGACCTGTTAAGGAGAGGACAATTAAAGCAGGAACCTAAATGAAAAGTGGGAGTAAGCATTGGGAAGATCTCTGGGAAGGAGATTTCAGACCAGGAGAACCGCGAGCACCAGAGCCCAGGCGTGGAGGTGTGCTTGTCATTACTGAGCAGCCCTGGAAGGGCCACAGGGCTGGAGCACAGGGGAAGGCAGAGAAATGGCAGGCCATGGCAGGGAATGTGTCAGGGTTGGAGCAAGACGGTGATATAATCTGATATGCGCTTTAAGGCCAAAATGGGGAAAATGGAAACAGGGAGACCAGTTAGGCAGCCTTGGTAGAAGTCTAGCCTAGAGATGAAGGTGGCTTGTTCTAGAGTGTGATGAGGAAAACGGGAGAGGAACTGCATGGGTCAGGGGACACATTTGGTAGGTTGAACTATCAGCATGCTTTGGTGTGGGTTCTGTGAGTGTAGACAACTCTTTCAAAGAGGTTTGCTATGGGGGGCAGAAAAGTGGGGTGGTAGTTGGAAGAGTAATCAATCAAAGGTTGCTCTTTTGAAAGAGTTACTTAACCTCTCATCATCATTTTCTCGTGTGTAAAGTGGGGTTATTACTACCTTTTCCCTCAGCGGGTTGTTCCCTCCAAGTCAGTGCTGTGAAGAGCTCAGCTTGGTGCCTTCTGCTCGGTACTTCCTCCCTGAACATTAGATATTGACATAACCTTTAAGTAGTCCACCCATGATGCTGTCACTCATTTTTCCATCCGACAAATATTGGAAGACATACCCTAAATATAATCTCATTTTTCCAGCTTTCCTGTATTTCTGGCTTAACATGGCTTGCTGCTTCTGTATAATCACACACTCAGTGGCCCCATACTTAGTGTGAATGCAGGGTGAAGCCCTACTGACACAAGGACCTGATAATCACTTTCCTCCTTGCTTCCAAGTTCAGAACAACTGGATTCTTAGATAATTGCTGTATTGCACTGCATTCATTTCAACACTAAAATTGAGTGTGGTAGATTTTTTTTTAAGAAGAACAGAAATAAATTGATGTCTCAGAGAAGGGCTTATAGACTCAAACAACTGGAAGAAATTGGAATGGAACAGAATACAGGAAAATGCCATATGAGGATAGGGTGAGCCCATGGGAGAATACTGGCCCCTATGTTACTTCCATGAGTATGAACAGCCAGGAAAGTGTATTCTATCTGGGAGGGCTGCATCTGAGAGCCAACGTCTTCACGTCTTCCAAAGAGAAACATACAGTGTGGTGGTTGAAATATCACAGGATTTGGTGTTTATTTATTTTATTTTTGACAGGTAGAGTGGACAGTGAGAGAGAGAGACAGAAAGGTCTTCCTTTGCTGTTGGTTCACCCTCCAATGGCGGCCGTGGCCGGCGCGCTGCGGCCGGCGCACCGCGCTGATCCAATGGCAGGAGCCAGGTACTTATCCTGGTCTCCCATCGGGTGCAGGGCCCCAGGACTTGGGCCATCCTCCACTGCACTCCCTGGCCACAGCAGAGAGCTGGCCTGGAAGAGGGACAACTAGGACAGAATCCGGTGCCCCGACCAGGTCGGGACTAGAACCCGGTGTGCTGGCGCCACAAGGCAGAGGATTAGCCTAGTGAGCTGCGGCGCCGGCCAGGATTTGGTGTTACAAAGCAAAAGTTACTTAAGTTGCTTACTAAGATAAAAATTAACCAGTATTTCAACTCCTTTTTCATCTGCAACATCTTGCTCAGTTTTTTTTTTTTTTGATTGTGATAAAAGACTTAGAAATAATCTTGAAGCCACAAATATGTTGAAAGGAGGATATAAACAATCTTTCTTTCGAATGCTCATGGAAAGCACTGAGTATTCAAATATAACATCTTCATTTTTCTCTTTCTAGCATATTCCTGTAAATTGATATCAGGTCAAATGCCTCGTATTCATTTGAATGCAAATTCATTTGAGGTAAGTGATTTAAAAAAATGCTTAATTTTAGTACAATCTACTCGTTTGGAGTTATCCAGCTCCTTAAAATCTGCAGTAGATTGACTCTCTTTCTCTCTCTCTAACTCTGGGTTTCAAATAAATGAATCTTAAAAACACAATTTTTAGTGTAGAGGTCTTACATGTGATTTGTTAGATTAATAACTAAGTATTTTGCATTTTGGAAATATTTTAAATAGAATTGTGTTATAACTTAACTTTCTAATCATTTACTAGTTTAAAAAAATGAACTTGCATTTTTAAAATTAACTTCATACTCTGACTTCGCTAAATTCTCCTGTTGATTCTGTTGCATTATAGATTCTCTGTAGATTACAATCATGTAATCTTAGAATTGCATAAGTTGTACTTCTTCCTTTACCATCTTTAGTCCTTGTTTTCTTTCTCTTTTCCCCCTAATTGCCATACTTGTAACCTGTGGTACAGTACAGAGATAGGTCATGAGAGTGGCTATTCTTGCTTTGGTCCCAATTTTAGAGGGTAAGTATTTAGTGATTCAGTGTTAAGTATAATGCTAGCTGTAAATTTCTCATAGATATTCTTTACTAGATTGAGAAAGTTACTTTCTATTCTCAGGATAGTTATTTTGAATGGATGTTGTTTTTTGGTTTTTGGTTAGTTTTTGTTTTTTAATCCATTGGCAAAATGATAGTTTTTCTTTAATCTGCTAGTATAGTAAATTACATTGATTTTTTGAATGTTGAAACTGAGGTTGCATTTTTAGGATAAATTCTATTTGGTCATAATATATTATCATTTTTACAAAGTATTTATTTACTTGAGAGTTAAACACACACACACACACACACACACAGAGTGAGAGCGAGAGAGAGAGAGAAACAGTGATCTGCTGATTCACTTTCTAAAGACCCTCAATCGTCAGGACTGAGGCAAACCGAAGCCAGGAGGCAGAAACTAAACCCAGTTCTCCCAAGTGGGTAATAGAACCCAGTGTCTTTCTCTCTCTCTCAGATTTATTTATTTGAAAGTCAGAGTTATATATATAGAGAAATTCCATCAGCTGGTTTACTCCCCAAGTGGCCTCAGCCACTAGGGCTGAGCCAGACTGAACCCAAGACCCAGGAACTTCATCCAGGTCTCCCATGTGGGTGGCAGAGGTCCAAACACTTGGGCCATCTTCTGCTGCTTTTCCCAGGCCATTAGCAGGGAGCTGGATCAGAAGTGGAGCAGTCACAACACAAACCAGTGTTGTGATGACGGCATTGCAGGCTGTGGCTTTACCCACTACACCACAGAGCCAGCCCCAGGAACCCAGGCTATTGAGCCATCCACACAGCCCAGTATGTACATTAGCACGAAGTTGGAGTCAGGAGCTAGAGCCAAGCATCAAACCCAAGCACTTTCATATGGAATGGGGGCACCTCAACAAGTATCTTAACTGCTAGGCCAAATGCATATCCAATATATTATCTTTGTAATATATTGGTGAACTCAATTTTTTGTTGTAGATTTTGCATTTATATTCATGCTATGTGAGGATATAAGAAAAATATTTTTTCCTACTCTTGTCTCTCCACCCAACACAACACTTCTGATACTAAATGTGTGTGTGTTGGGGGAGGGGATATGTCCCCAAACACCAGACAGTTCCCCAGTGGACACCAACTAGGCAGCCTATAAATCATTTCAGTTCTGGAAATGAACTATCTACCTGGAGACTGTGTCACTTCACACAGGTTGAGGGCTCAGTCCCACAAAACTGTCCCCACTTCAGATAACAGTCACAAGATATAGGTTCATCATCTATAGTTTTGACCAAGGAGTTATAAATCAGGGCTCCCACTGACCCCTCCACAGGTTTAGCCGATGTGCTAGTGCAGGGCAACCCTTCACTTACATTTGCAGGTGTACAAAGGGTAAAGATGAAGAGCCAGATGAAGAGATCCACAGGGCAGTGCACGGGGGGAGGGGTATGGGGCTTCCATGCCTTCCTCAGGCGCTCCACCCTCCTCAACCCACTCACCAGCCATGCGCAAGCTCTCCTAACCCCGTCCTTTTGGGTTTTATGGAAAACTTCATTTCTTAGACACGATTGATTAAATCATTGACCGTTGTTGATCAACTTGACCTTCAACTTAACCTACTGTCTTTCAGTCCCCACTTCCTGGAGATTGAGGAGGTGGCTGTAAGATTCTTTTCAGTGAGTGAAGCTCTCCAGGTGCTTTCGGCTGCTGGTCATCTCATTAACATACAGAGAAACTGTCGGCTAGAGATCCCATGGGTTTTAGCAGCTCTGCACCAAGAAATTGGACAGACTAAACAGCTCTTTCAAATTATCAGATGGAGAAATGTCACTCCTTTCTTCATTTGTAATGTCTTTTTTTTTTTTGATTTTGAAATGAAGATGATGCTGGCCTCATACAGTCCATTGGAAAAAGTTCTCCAATTTTTTTCCAAAATTTTGTCTGGGATTGGTATATTTTTCTCCCTTAGTTATTTGTTAGAATTCATCAGTTAAATCAGCTAAGTTTAGAGTTTTCCTTGGGAAAGATTTTTTAGCTATAATTTTAATTTCTGTGAGCTATCTAGAAGATGAATTTCCTCTCTAATATGCTCTGGAAATTTCCAAGAAGTTTATTTCATCTACATTGTTCACTTTATTGACAGAAGCTACTTCAAAATACTATTTCTTCTTATCCTTTTATTTTATATATGTTCTTGTGGTTATAATGCCTCTGAATTCTTGATGCTGGTAATTTATATGATCTCTTTTTCCAGATCACTATTGTCATGAATTTATTAGTTTTGTTGTTTTTTAAAAAGATTCATTTATTTATTTGAAAGTCAAGGTTACAGAGAGGCAGAGGCGGGGGTGGGGTAGAGAGTCTTCCATCCACCAGTCCACTCCCCAAATGTCCACAATGGCTGGAGCTGGGCCAATCTGAAGCCAGGAGCCTGGAGCTTCCTCCAGGTCCCCTATGCAGGTGCAAGGCCCCAAACACTTGGGCCATCTTTCACTGCTCTCCCAGGCACACCAACAGGGAGCCTGGGACTTGGGGGGGCATAGGGCCAGCTGAGCTATCCCGTCAGACTGCACCAGTTTGAATGAAAGCTCCACAAGATGGTGGCGGCCAGGGCTGAGGCGCAAGGAGGATATGGAATATTATCTTGTAAAATGGAAAGGATGGCCAGATTCTACAAATACTTGGGAAACTGCAAAATCTCAAGTGCCTGTTACTGCTCCAGCAGTTCTCTAATGACAAGAATAATTATTCATCTCAGGTAAAAAATGCAAAGCAATAATTCCAAAATATAATAAAGCTTTGATACCTGCTGTTGCTGAGTACATTGTAAAGAAGACTAAACAGAGGATGGCTTTGCAGAGATGGTAAGATGAACTCAACAGAATAAAGATTCATAAAGGAATGATATTTGTTGAAAATACTATTGACTTGGAGGGCCCACCTTCTGACTTCTATTACATCAATGAATACAAACCAGCTCCTGGAATCAGCTTAGTAAATGAAGCCACCTTTGGTTGCTCACGCACAGATTGCTTCTTTGAGAAACATTGTCCTGCTGAAGCTGGAGTTCTTTTGGCTTATAATAAAAACCAACAAATTAGAATCCCACGTGGCACCCCCATTTATGAATGCAACTTGAGGTGCCGATGTGGACCTGATTGTCCCAAAAGGATTGTACAAAAAGGTGCGCAATATTCACTTTGCATCTTTCAAACTAACAATGGCTGTGACTTGGTTGTAAAAACACTTATGAAGATTAAAAGAATGAGTTTTGTCATGGAATATGTTGGAGAGGTAATCACAGTGAAGAAGCTGAAAGACGTGGACAGTTCTGTGACAACAAAGGAATAGCTTATCTCTTTGATCTGGACTATGAATCTGATGAATTCACAGTGGATGCAGCTCAATATGGAAATGTGTCTCATTTTGTAAATCACAGTTGTGACCCAAATCTTCAGGTGTTCAGTGTTTTCATTGATAACCTTGAAACTCATCTTCCACGAATAGCATTATTTTCTACAAGAACCATAAATGCTGGAGAAGAGCTCACTTTTGATTATCAAATGAAAGGTCCTGGAGATGTATCTTCAGATTCTATTGACCACAGTCCAGCCAAAAAGAGGATCAGAACTGTATGAAAACGTGGAGCTGCGACTTGCAGAGGTTACCTCAACTGAATTTTCGGAGAATATAGCTAGTGATAATTGTAGTTTTGTTTTTCTCAAATGCTATCATTTTTAAAATACACATTTGGGACTTTCTTCATAGTATTACAGTTGTACCTATATTAATTCACAATTAGTGTTTCAAGACATTTGCCAAATGCATTATTGATCTTTCTGAAGAGAGGGACCCATGGTCACATGGAATAGTGATAAGTATTCATACTTAATGGCTAGATACCCAACATGGCAGACAAACTATTTTTAGCTCAACATACGCATACTAAGTCTGTGTAAACAGAGAAATGCCTCAACTATTTGGGAAGTGTTAAACTGATAATGTGACAGTTGCCAAGATCACATTCAACCTGCCATCCACCTTAAATTCAGAAAGTTAATTTAATTTGAATAAATATACATGTTCTATTTTTGTTACTATATTGTCATTCCTGTTTAATATTTTTTTATTCACTGTACCTGTATTTGAGAGAAATAGATGATGCTGAATTAAAAAAAAGAAGAAGAAGAAGAAGTGGGACTTGAACCGGTGCCCATATAGGCTGCTGGCACTACAGGCAGCAGCTCACCCACTGCCACAGTGCTGGCTCCTGTTGTTTGATTTATTTATTTATTTATTTATTTGAAAGTCAGAGTTACACAGAGAGAGAAGGAGGGGCAGGGACAGGGAGAGAGAGAAAGAGAGGTCTTTCATCCGCTGGCTCATTCCCCAAAAGGCTGAAAGGGTTGGAGCTGCACAATCTGAAGCCAGGAGCTTACTCCGGGTCTTCTCACATGGATGCAGGGGCCCAAACACTTAGGCCATCTTCTACTGCTTTCCCAGGTTATAGCAGAGGGCTGGATCGGAAATGGAGCATCCAGGTCTCGAACTGGCATCCATATGGGATGCCAGCACCACAGGCAGTGGCTTTACCCACTACGCCACAGCGACGGCCCCTCCTGTTGATGTTTTCAAAGAACCAGATTTTGACTTTGTTCATTTGCTTGTATTTTGTCATTATTCAATATCACTGATCATTGTTCCTATTCCTCCTACTTGCTTTGTGTTTGCTTTGTTCTAGATTTTTGAGATGTGAATATTAAACATGGCTTTTACTATTTGGAGTCTGATACTTTAACAGCTGGAACCATGCTGGACCCTTGCAGGGTTGGCCAGTTCCTGAAGACAATAACATCTCACCCATGAATGTACCAACCAGATCAGAGCCTGCAACCCTACCACCTTCTTCTTTATTGGGTTCTCACACTACAGACCACTATGTACCTGCTCTGATCATCCCAGGATCAGGTCCTAGAAAACTGGATACAGCTCGAGTGCCCCCAAAATTGCTAAAATTATTCAAACTAGCGAGTTGTAAGCCTGCTTGTCCTGCCTTGCCTGTTCCTTCCCAGGGAAACCATAGAAAAGGCTCTTCCACACAATTCTCTTATATCTCTGCCTCCTGACTGATCCCAGTGCTTCTCCCATGTGGCCCCTGGGGCATGGTGAACCTTCTCTTGGGATCTGTGAGTATAACAAGTTGTCTCTTCTTTTCCATTTCATTTCTATACATGTTCTTTAAGAATATTTACAGGGCCAGTGTTGTGGTGTAGTGGGTAAGACCACTGCCTGTGACACCAGCACCCCATATAGGCAACAGTTCGAGTCCCACTACTGATCCAGCTCACTGCTACTGTGTCTGGGAAAGCAGTGGAAGATAGCCCAAGTCCTTGGGCCCCTGTACCCATGTGAGAGACCAGAATGGAGCTCTGGGCTTTTGGCTTTGGCCTGGCCAGCCCCAGCCATTGTGGCCATTTGGGGAGTAAACCAGCAGATGAAAGATTCTCTCTCTCTCTCTCTCTCTCTCTCACTCTCTCTCTCTCCCCCTCCCATCTCCCCCCCAGCTTTGTCAAATAAAATAATGAAATCTTTCAAAAAAAAGAAAAAAGAAAGAAAAATTTTGATGTGTTGGCGATCTGGATTTAGAGAACTTGATTTTCCAATCCCTGGCTCTGCCTCAGGGAAGCTGTAGATCTTCAGCAGTCAACATTTTTGTGCCTCAGTGACTACATCTATGAAATGGGAACAACAGCACAAATCTTACAGCACCCTTGTGAAAACCAAGAACACATTTCAAAGCATTTTGTCTCACTTTATCGCTGTTAAAGCATATTCCCCTTTAAATGATGACAATCCAATGAAATAATGAGAGGATATTAATATTGTACACTTAGTGATAATTTTATTTCAAAGAAAAGTATTTTAAAAGGCCACTGAATACTGAAACCCTCAATTCAAACTTGAAGATTAGTTCAGTCACAATTTACTAAGAATTTAATGACAGACAGTACATGCTTGTCACCTAAGAAACCTTTTCCTTATCTGAAATGATTCTGTGATGGCAATGTTTCTGTCATTCTGACCAAGATCTGTAAATCCACTAGACACTCTGTCCTCCTCCATTGAGCATCTTGAATTTGAATGGTTTGTATTACACTGTTTCACTCTCCAAATGCCTGCAACAGCAGCAGCCAGTGCTGGGCCAGGAGTCTATCCCAGGTAGCAGGGACCCAGTGACTGGCCCATCATCTACTGTTTCCCAGAATGCATTAGCACGACACTGGAGCAGAAGCTGAGCAGTGAGGATTCAAACTGGTGCTCTGATATGGGTTGCAGGTGTCCCAAGTGGCAGCTTAACCTCTGAACCACAACACCCACTGCACATTTTATTTTGTAATTATTCTGTTTGGGCTTCACCACAATTCGTTGAATGTCTAAACTTCTGCTTTTCAGAAAATTTTTGATCATCATTTCCTCAAATAATTTTTCTGAAACTTAAAACTTATCTGTATGTTAGATCATGGGAATTTTTTCAGAGATCTCTGTGTTTGTCTTCATGTTTTTTTCCATCTTTCATTTTTTCATATTCATATTAGATAATTTTGACTGGTTTATCTTAAGTTTATGGACTCTACCATTTCATTCTGATATTAATCCTATCTATTGAACATTTTACTTCAGCTGTTTTATTTTTTAGTCCAAAAATTTCAATCTTCTGTTTCTCCTCTGAGATTTTCAATGTTTTTATTCTCTAAGAGCAGAATTACAATAGCTTTTTAAAAAGTCTTTGGCAATTTTGGCGTCGGTTAACATCTGTTTATTATCTTTTCCCTTATTACCAGATCATTTTTTTCGGGTTCTTCTTACGTTGAGTGCTTGTAGATTAAATCTTAAACATTTTGAGTTTTTCTTGTAGTAATTATGGACTCAGATATATTGCTATGTTCAGTTTTTAAGTCTTAGTTGCAATACACTTTCAGTTTATCAGTATACACGTGTTCAGGATTCTAAAGCAGATTGGGGTAAGTTTCACCTTCCTGTCTTTCTCCTTTCCAGTCTCTCTCCCACTACCTCGCTCACTGGTGGGCCTGATTGCCTGAGGTCTTTCACCAGGTTCTTCTAGCTGGAGAGATGGCAGGCTTTCTGTTTTGCATTTTAGCTGTCTCTATGTTGTTGCCACTGCCATGACCACAGCCACGCTGAGGACAGAGCAGAAAAATAGCAAACAAAGCATGACCAGTGTTGGTTACCTGTCCCACACTGGGTTTCCTCTCTAAAACCTGCCTGCCTTTTTTGGTCCCTCATACTCTTAACCAGAATTAAGAACTCTCGCTTGTTTTGATAATGTCATCTAGGTTTTCATATTGGTTGGTATAATCTTATCAATAATTACATAAAATTTGAAGTTCTCCATATATGTTATATCCCACCTTAATTTTTTTCCTTTTTTAACATTTGATATATCTATTTTGCTTTGGGAATATTTTTATTTATTGTTAAGGAATTCATTACTACATTATATTCTTATGGACACAGCAAATGAATGGTAATTCAATTGCAACACAATTCTCATCAATTCTCATGTTGATGTGATATTAATATAAAGGGAATAGATTTAATGCAGCTCAGATATAATTCCAAGAATATAATGGTTATTCCCTTTAGAATAGTTTAAAATTTACAAAACAGAAATTGTGAGGTAGTAATACAGTTTCCACATCTCTCACCCCATTTTGCATATTAACACTGCTTATTAGTATCTTTGTCACAATTAATAAATGACACTAAATTTCCCCTATTATTTTAATTTGAACTCCTCCCTTCCCTCCCACCCCTCTGAGCCTCTAGCAATCAACATTCTGTGTTCTGAGTCATCTAGCTTATGATTCGTCTGCGTAAAGCATGTGATTCAATGGATTCTAATATATTCACAAACACATGTAACTATCACCACAGTCAGTTTTAGAGTATTTTCCCCACCTCAGAGAAGCCCAATGCTGTCTAATTGTTCCCCCCTTATCCTGCCTTCCCTGTACCTCTGGTCTATTAACTTCCAGCCACTAATCTACTTTCTGTCCTTATAGGTTTGCCTACTTTGGACTTTCATAGCATTGAATCGTAGTGCATGTGGTCTTCTGT
The DNA here is from genome assembly GCF_964237555.1 of Oryctolagus cuniculus. Taxonomy (NCBI): domain Eukaryota; kingdom Metazoa; phylum Chordata; class Mammalia; order Lagomorpha; family Leporidae; genus Oryctolagus; species Oryctolagus cuniculus. The sequence continues at coordinate 96,385,877 of NC_091440.1, read as the reverse complement.
AACTGACCTCTTTCAATTACTACAATGTTTTCAAGATTAATTTATGTTCTAGCATGCATTAGTACTTCATTCTCTTTTTTAAAAATTATTTTGAGAAGGGGAGAGAGAGAGAGAGAGAGAGAGAGAATATGTCTATCCTCTGAGCACCTCCCCCCACCCTCAAGTACCTATAATGGCCTGGGCTGGGTGGGCCAGAGCCAGGAGCTGGGAACTCGCTCTAGGTCTCCCACATGTACATCAGGGAGCTAATTACTTCAGCCATCACCACTGCCTTCCAGCATTTACAATAGTAGGAAATGGGAATCAGAAGCCAAAACTGGAAATCAAACTCCAATTCAGGAATCTTAACCACTAGACAAAACACCCACCCCCATCCTTGGTTGTAGCTAATGAATAATCAGTTTTATGGATACACCATACTTTGTTTATCCATATGACATGGTGTGTCCACTTTTTGGTAGTTGTGAATAATGTTGCTATGAACATTTGTGTACAAAATTCTTTGTGGACACATTTTCGTTTCTCTGGGGCATGCACCTAGAGCAACACTGCTGCGTTGTGTGGGAACACTGTTAGTCACTTGAGGAACTGCCACAGTGGCCACCCTGTTTTACATTCCCACCAGCAGTGTATGAGGGTCTGATTTCTCCATGTCCTTGCCAACGTTTGCTGATATCTCGCTTTTTGATTCTAGCCATGCTAGTGTGCCTGAAATAATGTAGTTTTATTTTGTGTTTTCCTGATGGCTAATAGCGCCAAGCACCTTTTCATGTTATCTATTTGATTTTTCACCTCATCTCCATGACATTTTTAAAGGGAAGAATAGGTAAACACATGGCTCAACCCACTATCTTGACTCAGAAGTCTTTTTATTTATATTCAAGATGAGAACTATAAAGTGACTTTTTCTTCCTCTGTTCTAGGCAACAAAACAAGCAATTACTCAAAACTGTCAAGATCTTAAACACTTGCTAGGTAAAGAAAATGAGGTGGCCCTAATCATTGATGGCGAAACACTGAAGTATGCCCTCAGTTTTGAAATTAAGAGGAACTTCCTAAATTTGGCCCTGTCATGTAAAACAGTATTATGTTGTAGGTAAGAATATATTCATTTTTCTTTTATTCTTTTATTTCTGTTGTACTTAATGCTGCTTATGTAAAGAAAATATAGGTGTGGAATTGTGTGTCAGCCCCCTTTTTGGAGAACCCTGTTGTGTGGGGAAAGACCCCCAAATTGGGTCATTTGTTTAGTGTCATGAAGTCAATGATGAAACCGAAGTTGAACATCAACTTTATTCAGGGGCCAAAGCAGAGAGAAGCAGGAGCCTCCCTGGCAGATCTGCTTCTCAGCCTGCTGGAGGTTGGGGCATCACAGACACAGGGCCACAGGCATGAGGGGGAGGAATATGCTCATCAGCAGGCAGAGTGTTCATGGGTTTTCTCGTAAAGGAGCTGTGTAATTCTCAGAATCAGAGAGCCACCTTTTCTTCGTCCTTTTATGGTCTCTGTGGGAGTAGGGGTGAGTGTTAGATTGGAAATGAAATTACAATGAGGCTTGAGGTCAGGTTGGCTGCCATCACGGAGTTAAACCATTGCCCTGGGAAGGAACTTTTGTACCTATGCCATCCTGTTTCAAAGAGAAACAATGTTAGGGTTTAGGATGGGGTAGAAAGTTAACTAGGCTATGCAGGCATTGCCCTGGATAATAGGAAGTTTTGCAGAGGCAAAGGTCTTTATTAGGAAAACAGATAGTCAAACTGAAGTGAAATAGTCTGTGCTTGATTCAGATTGTTAGGCCTAAGGTTTATTACCTTTTCAACTGTAAATTATTTATCAATGTATGACAAGATGAAGGAATTGTCTTCAGTAAGATCAGAGGCCCTCCATGTGTTTACAGTAATGCACAAATATGGAAAAAATTCAGACACTTAGAGAAAAATGAAGTTATGAGTATTATGCATGTCAAAACAGTGATTTTTAAAAAACCAAGTTGTCCACAGCAAAGATGGCCGAACTGAGAAAACAGTGAGGTGTGTACATAATACTTGCTTCTTGCTCTGCAATTAGAATATGAAATGAAGCCGGCGCCGCGGCTCACTAGGCTAATCCTCCGCCTAGCGGCGCCGGCACACCGGGTTCTAGTCCTGGTCGGGGCGCCGGATTCTGTCCCGGTTGCCCCTCTTCCAGGCCAGCCCTCTGCTGTGGCCAGGGAGTGCAGTGGAGGATGGCCCAGGTGCTTGGGCCCTGCACCCCATGGGAGACCAGGAAAAGCACCTGGCTCCTGGCTCCTGCCATCGGATCAGCGCGGTGCGCCGGCCGCAGCGTGCCGGCCGCGGCGGCCATTGGAGGGTGAACCAACGGCAAAGGAAGACCTTTCTCTCTGTCTCTCTCTCTCACTGTCCACTCTGCCTGTCAAAAAAAAAAAAAAAAAAAAAAAAAGAATATGAAATGAACCAATCACTGAACCATTGATAACTTGGTATTCTATATATATCTGAGAACACTCCTCAATCAATGAATTTCACCATCTACTTCAAATGTCTCATTTATTTTAATGTCCAAGTTCACATATATTTAGGATCTATTTTTAAAAAGTCAACAGCTTCTATTTTTCTCTGTACTCTGTCCCACCTTTTGTCTGTAATATAGCCTTCCGGATTCTTGGGGACCCGATCTTATGTCAGTGAGAACTCTCTGTACTGGAAATGATGGAAATTATGCTGCAAAAGACAGAATTCAAATCCAGTTTAGGCAAGAAAGGAGGAATTTATTAGTTTATGTAATGAAAAGTCTGCATATAGAGCTGATATTTTCAGGGGAAGCAAGCAAATTCGTTAATAGCCAATTCGAAATTCCTGATTTCTTCTATTCAGATCTAATTAACTGGTTTCCATTTTGTGTCATTCAAGTATTTCAAGGAGTGCTCATGTTTTCTCCTTCAAATTCCATGCTCATGTTGGTAGAACTGGAGGAAGCAATGGTAGAATATCCCGAAGAAGCAGAGAGGGAGAAACACAGGGGCTAATTTTGCCACAAAGAAAATTCCAGCAGTTGGCTTGCAGAGAACTATTCGTGGGAGGTCCAAAACCTGGCTTCAGAATTCATGGCTTGACACAGACTCAAACGGTGTCTCCCATTTGACTCATGTGGATTCAGACGATAGCCCTGGGGTTGGGTGACCTTTAGGTTTTGGCCCAGGCTGCTGTTGCACCTAGACTCATGAACAAGGCCAGTTACTGTCTGCAAAACTAGATTTGTTGAAATAGTTGTTTTTTTACATCAGCAAGACTTAGGTGATTCAGGATCTTAGTTTCTCCACTTAACAAACTCCTTTAAGTTTCTCCATTAGCTGAACATTAAACATAAAAGGCTACAAAGTTGAAGTCTCCTGACTCAGCTGTATTCTGAATCAGTGAAAACAGGTGGGCAGGGAATTGGCTGAAACTGCTAACCTGAAAGGCAGTGGTGGAAGGGAGTGAGTGCAGATCCCGTCTAAATGTTCTTCATGGCTTTGCATTTTTGTTATTTTAATTTGGCTGTTTTTCTGTACGTGTTGTATGTAGTAAAATTTCATTAAGAATTTGTAGCCTGTGTTTACAAAGGCTATTTGTCTCTGGCTTTATTCTTTCACAGGCTGTGCTAGTAGGATAATTCTGGCATGGTATAGGAATTGAGAAGTGTTCTTTTGTCTGCTATTTCCTGAAACGTTTCCATAGTGTTGGTATTATTTGTTCCTAAAATATTTGATGGAGATTGTTATTGAAGCCATCTGGGCCTAGGGTTTTCTTTGTGGAAATTTCTTTGTGGAAATTTCTCATTAATAATTCATTTCTTTTGCAGACATCTTCTTGTGTCTCTTGTGTTACTTTGTGTCTTTCAAGGGATTTTTCTATTTTACCTAGTTGGCAAATTTGAAGGCATAAGATTTTTAACAATATTCCATGGTTATTATTATTTCTGTGTTAACCATAGTAATGTTCCTTCTCTCCTTCCTTATATTAGTAGTTTGTATCTATTCTCTCTCTTTTTATCTCTTGATGCATCTAGGTAAAATTGCTTTACCAATTTTAGTAATCTTTTCAAGGGACAACTCTGTGTTTGTCTAGCTCCTATTTACATTCTGATACATAACTGTAAGGGAAGAAAAATTTCACCTCTACCCTCTTAGGAAATTTTGGCTGGGTCTGCAAATTAAATTGACAGAAGACAGAGCAACAGGAAGAGATATAAAGTGATCTAATTCAAGTTTTAAGTGTCAAAAGAACCTTCAAAAGGAAATGAAGGAGGCAGGCATTGTGGCACAGCTGATTAAGCCACTGCTTGGAATGCCCTTAGCTTCTAATCTAGCTTCCTGTTAATGCTCTTGGAAGGTAGCAGATGATGGCTCAAGTGCTTGGGTTCTTGCCACCCGAGTAAGAGACCTGCATGGAATTCTGGGCTCCTTGCTTTGACCTGGCACAATCCCAGCTCTTAGAAGCATTTGCAAATATTTCAGGGAGAGACATGATCTGCTAGTCTGAAAATTTTTAGGACTGTTGAGTTTATTTTTGTAGCTTGAGGAAAAACATATTAATGCCATATCCTAGTCTGTGTCAGACATATAGACATTCCTTTCTTTTTTTTAATTTTATTTATTTACTTGAGAGGCAGAGTTACAGACAGAGAGAGGGAGGGACAGAGGGAGAGGTCTTTCATCCACTGGTTCACTTACTCCACAAATGGCTGCAATGGCCCAAGCTGGGCTGATCCAAAGCCAGGAGCCAGGAGCTTCTTCCTGGTCTCTCATGTGGATGCAGGGCCCAGGCACTTAGACCATCTTCTACTGCTTCCCCAGGCCATCAGCAGGGAGCTGGATTGGAAGTGGAACAGCCGGGACTTGAACTGGTGCCCATATAGCAGGCTGCAGATAGACTACAGGAATTGGTGGGGGAAGCACAAACTGACAAGTGTATCTGCTTAGAGGGGTAGCTGGTGGCTGATGCTGTGTATTTCTTTTAAGATGTTGGAGAAGCTTGTGTGGTTTGTGTTTGTTTCATTTTTGGTGGGTGTGGGTGGAGGCTTTTTTGTGTGTATGAAAGCTCAATTAAAGAATTAGGACATTTTCCCGTAACTATGATTTAAATGCAGCCACACGCACATCATCATCATCTCCTCTGTGAAAACTTTCAGAACAGCGTGCGGTGAAACAAACCAAAACAAATGAGTAAAATGTCGTTGTTCCCATCTCCCTTTCCAGGCTCTCTCCCCTGCAGAAGGCTGAAATTGTGGACGTCGTCAAGAAGAACGTAAGGGCCGTCACCCTGGCCGTCGGGGATGGTGCCAACGATGTGGGCATGATCCAGACGGCGCATGTGGGAGTGGGCATCAGCGGGAACGAGGGCATGCAGGCCACCAACAACTCGGATTACGCCATCGCACAGGTCAGCCATGGGGGTGACCAGCTGGGCATAGTGTTGTGAAAACCTTTGATCCACCCCAGAGCTCTACCCACCTCTCCAGAAGTGCAGTTAGGTCCTTACGCACTTGGGGCAGCAGAGGTTTCCTTTGATCAGCTAATGGGGTTGGTCAAGCAGCTGCCTCCAGGAACCTACGGCCCCGCTAATGCTTCCTGTCATCTCTAAATCCTCAGTTCCCATAATCTACAGTGTGTGTTCTGCTGTGTGGTGGCCATTGATGAAGATTTCTTAAAGACACATAATCTCCCCATTTCATTTTTTTTAAAGGAAGAATTACATCTTGGTGGGCTTTTTTTTTTTTTTTTTTTTTTTTTAACAATTAGACTTTTTTTTTTTTTTTTAAAAAGCAGTTTTAGGTTCACAACAAAATTATATAGAGGGCACAGAGATTTTTCCTGATATCTTCTTTCCCTCTGTATGCACACTCCCCAGTATCAACCACCCTCACCAGAGATGCACATTTGTTATAACTGATGCACCCACATTGACACATTGTTATCGTCCAAGGGCCTTACTTTACCTTAGGGTTCACCTTCGTGTGCTACACTCTGTGGTTTGGACGAATGTACCATAACATGCAGGCACCATGACAGAAGTAGAGTATTTCCACTGCCCTAAAACATCCTCTGTGCTCCATTAATATTCTTACCCCCATGAAACCCCTGGTATCCTGTGGTCGTTTTACTGTTTTCATAGTTTGCCTTTCCCAGAATGCTGTAAATTTGGAATCATGCAGTATGTAACCCTTCTGGGCTGACTTCTCTCACCTAATGATATGCAGTATTACAGGGAGAACTATAAGGTTCTTTCATGTCTTTTCGTGGCTTGACAGCTCATTTCTTTTACCACGGGTTATTTGCCTTTACCCATTGAATGAGATCTTGGGTGTTTTCCAACTTTTGGCAACTATCAATAAAGTTGCTGTAAACATCTGTGTGCAGGTTTTTGGGTGGATGTAAGATTTCAGCTCCTTTGGGTAAATACCAAGGGGTGGCCTTACTGGGCTGTTTTGTAAGTATTCGACTGTCTTCCAGAGTGGCTATGCCATTTTTGGTAGGCATTTAAGAATGTGTACTCTGTGATTTATAGCCCCTGTGTATGTGGGAGACCAGTACTGTGCCTGGTGTGGCTCTCAGGAGCTGAATCCCTGGAACTATAATCTTTTCATCACATTTAAGCAATTAACAGTAACAGGTTTCCTTCTTGCTGAATGGAGGAATCACATTGAGAAGCTCCCTAGCAATAGCCACAGGCTCTGGGGAGATCTCCCTGTTGGGCTGTGCCCTTACTGTGGGCCATGTCAGAGCAGCTATGTGGTTTAGTAATCGCCACAGCCAAGTAGATGCCTCGAACAGGAGTGGGACCAACCTGCACTCCTAGGTGTTCTTCCTCAGAGAGGAAACAATGTGGTACCCATCTACGAATCAGGTCAGTTCTGAAATTCTCTTCCTTACAAACTGCCTTGCTTTTATAGAAGTGCAAGCCAGGCTCGTGTGTGTTAGGATGTGTGAGTTTAGGACGGTGCCACGGAACTCTGATCAGGGATGCTGCCTATATACAGAGGACTGGCCACACCACTCATCTATTTCCTGTTCTTGATCTCGAGATGCCACTGGGATGCATGCCTCCCATGGTCTCTGCAATTCTAGTCATCCAGTGCTTAATGATGGGAACATGTTCTGAGAGATGCATCATTAGTCAAGTGCATCATTGTGTGAATGTCATGAAGTAGCCTACACAAATGTACATGGCAGAGCCTACTGCACACACAAGCTAATATATGTGTCTACTTGAAGGTACTTCCAAGAGCTCATGGAGAAATAGAATGAAAAAATAAATTCAGTTTGGTGCAAAAAAAAAAATTTGAAATCCATCCTTAATTTTTTCATTACATACTTTCCACGAACTTTTTGAAGAATGCTTTTTTTCCCTGTGGTATAGCCCATGGTTCTAAGGGCCACAATGAGGAAAGCAACCTAAGAATAAATCAAGCACGACAGAAAATGATGCCTCAAGAGACATAGGCTTCTGCCTGACCTGACAGAAAAAACAGTGACTAGGCTTGGATTTCCTGTTTCCAACACAAGGTGCTTTTCCTTAAATAATTCTGACCCCTTTCTCATGAGTTAATTCCTGAATATGTATCCAATTAAATTAAAAGCCTTGCAGGTGACAAGTGAAAAATCAAGTAGCATTTTCCAGGCTAAAAAAAAAGTGCTGTTAAGTGGTTGTTAGTGCTTTTTTGAACACTAAGAGTTGATTTTATGAAGCTTTTGAAAATTTTTCTATGGCAAACTGCTATGTTAAGATTGTGGCTTTGGTTTCATTCTGTCTGTCTTCTGCGGTATATTCTCTCCAGAGGGAGTAGTGGGGCCTTGAAATACCGGGGAGTGACATTTGGTGGGGGTTGTCACTGAACTATACTTGGGGAACTTGCCTTGACTGTTGTTTCTGTCTTTCAGTTTAGCTACCTGGAGAAGCTTCTGTTAGTTCATGGAGCTTGGAGTTATTTTCGAGTGACCAAATGCATACTGTATTGTTTCTACAAGAACGTGGTGTTGTACGTCATTGAGGTAAGAAAGGAGATTTGCTTTATTTCAGGGAGGAGTTAGGTCTTTTTACCAGGCTTGGTAGTTCAAATTTTTTCTTATTTTTCTCACTTAAAGTAATATTATATGAGTCTGCTTTAAGTTTTTGCTCACAAAAGTGGTAAAGTGAAGAAAGAAAGTTACGTTTAGTGAAACAGGTACTGATCTCATGATTCATTAACATAACATGTGGTTAGAAGTAAATGCCCTGCTTGGAAGTCTAATGCATCTCTGATAGCACGAGATCCTCCTGTGATGAAACGAACAGAAATCTCTGGGTTCTCCTAGCTGCACTCTCATTGAAATGGAAAATCTGTGGCAGGAGGCAATTTTTTTCCTAGGATTGACCACACACGAGGTCATAAAGCAAGTCTCAGCAAATTCAAAAAAATAAAAATCATACCATGCATCTTCTCAGACCACAATGGAATGAAGCTGGAAATCAGCAACTCAGGAATCTAGAGCATTTGCAAACACATGGAGACTGAACAACATGATCCTTAATGAACAGTGGGTCATAGAAGAAATCAAAAGAGTATCAAAAAATTTCTGGAAACAAATGAGGATGACAATACAACATATCAAAACTTATGGGGTACAGCAACATCAGTGTTAGGAGGAAAGTTTAATGCAATAGGTGCCTATATCAAGAAACTGGAAAAGCACCAAATAAATGAGCTATTAATACATCTCATGGGTCTAGAAAAACAATAGCAAACCAAACCCAAAACTAGTAGGAGAAAAAAATAATTAAAATTAGAGAAGAAATCAACAAAATTGAATCCAAAAAATTACAAAAGATCAGCAAAATTAAGAGATTATTTTCTGAAAAAATAAACTAAATACGGGGGCCAGTGCCATGGTTCACTTGGTTAATCCTCCACCTGCAGTGCTGGCATCCCATATGGGCACTGGGTTCTAGTCCCGGTTGCTCCTCTTCTGGTCCAGCTCTCTGCTGTGGCCCAGGAAGGCAGTGGAGGATGGCCCAAGTCCTTGGGCCCCTGCACCCACATGGGAGACCAGGAGGAAGCACCTGGCTCCTGGCTTCGGATCAGTGTAGCTGTGGCAGTAGCGGCCATTTAGGGGGTGAACCAACGGAAGGAAGATCTTTCTCTTAATCTCAATCTCACTGTTTAACTCTGTCAAATAAAAAAAAAAAGAAAAAGTAAACTAAATTGACACACTATTGGCCCAACTAACAAAAAAAGGAGTGAGAAGACCCAAATCAATTAAAATTAGAGATGAAAAAGTAAATGTAACAACAGACATCACAGAAATAAAAAGAATCATCAAATTACTACAAAGAGTTATATGCCAATAAACTATGAAACCTAACAGAAATGGATAGATTGCTGTACACATACAACCTACCTAAATTGAGCCATGAAGACATAGAAAACCTAAACAGACCCATAACCAAGACAGAAATTGAATCAGTAATAAAGGCCCTCCCAACAAAGAAAAGCCCAGGACCAGATGGCTTCACTGCTGAATTCTATGAGACATTTAAAGAAGAACTAACTCAGTTGTTCTCAAGTTATTCAGAACAATTGAAAGAGAGGGAATACTCCTTTCTATGAAGCCAGCATCACCCTAATTCTGAAACCTGAAAAATATGCAATGGAGAAAGAGAATTACAGCCCAATTTCCCTGAAGAACACAGAAACAAAAATCCTCAACAAAGTTGTAGCCAATCAATTCCAGCAACATATCAGAAAGATCATCCACCAAGACCAAGTGGGATTTATCCCTGATATGCAGGGAGGGTTCAACATTCACAGATCAGGCAAGGTGATACATCACATTAACTGCAGAAGAAAACCATATGATTATCTCAATAGATGCAGAGAAAACATTTTATAAAATACAACACTTTCATGATGAAAACTCTAAGCAAATTTGGTATAGAAGGAACATTCCTCAATACAGTGAAGGCAATTTATGAAAGACCCACGGCCAGCATCCTATTGAATGGGGAAAAGTTGGAAGCATTCCCACTGAGAATCAGTACCAGATGGGGATGCCCACTCTCACCATTGCTTTCATTATACTCATGGGAGTTTTAGCCAGAACCATTGGGCAAGAAGAAGAAATCAAAGGGATACAAATTGGGAAGAAAGAAGTCAAACTATCCCTATTTGCAGATGACATGATTCTATATGTAGGGGATCCAAAAAACTCCACTGAGAAACTATTGGAACTCATAGAAGAAGTTGATAAAGTAGCAGGATATAAAGTCACTACACAAAAATCAACAGCCTTTGTATACACAGACAACACCATGGCTGAGAAAGAACTTCTAAGATCAATCCCATTCACAATAGCTACAAAAACAATCATATACCTTGTAATAAATTTAACCAATGATGTGAAAGATTTCTATGATGAGAAATACAAAACATTAAAGAAAGAAATAGAAGATAAAAAAAGTGGAAAAATCTTCCATGTTCATGGACTGTAAGAATCAGTATCATCAAAATGTCCATTCTTCTGAAAGCAATTTTCAGATTCAATGCGATACCAATCAAAATACAATTCTTCTCAGATCTAGAAAAAATGATGTTGAAATTCATATGGAACCACAGGAGACCTTGAATAGCTAAAGCAATCTTATACAACAAAAACAAAGCCAGAAGCATCACAATACCAGATTTCAAGACATACTACAAGGCAGTTCTAATCAAAACAGACTGATACTGTTACAAAAACAAATGGATAGACCAGTGGAACAGAATAGAAACCCCAGAAATCTTATATTTGATAAAGGAGCTAAAACTAATCCCTGCAGCAAGGACAGTCTCTTCAACAAATTGTGCTGGGAAAACTGGATTTCCACATGTAGAAGTATGAAGCAAGACCCCTACCTCATACCTTACATAAAAATTCACTCAACATGGATTAAAGATCTAAATATTTGACCTGACACCATCAAATTATTAGAGAATATTGGGGAAACCCTGCAAGACATTGGAATAGGCAAAGAGTTCTTGGAAAAGACCCCAGAGGTACAGGAAGTCAAAGCCACAATTTACAAATGACATTACATCAAATTGAGAAGTTCTGTATACAGCAAAAGAAACAGTCAGGAAATTGAAGAGGCAACTGATAGAATGGGAGAAATTATTTGCAAACTATGCAACTAATAAAGGATTAATAACCAGAATCTACAAATAGATCAGGAAACTCCACAACAGCAAGACAGACTATTCAGTTAAGAGATGGGCCAAGGAATTCAACAGACATTTTTCAATAGAGGAAATCAAACGGCCAACAGACACATGAAAATATGTTCAGGATCACTAGCCATCAGGGAAATGCAAATCAAAACCACAATGAGGTTTCACCTCACTCCAGTTAGGATGACTTTCATACAAAAATCAACAAACAGCAAATGCTGGTGAGGATGTGGGGGAAAAGGTACACTAATATACTGTTAGTGGGAATGCAAACTGGTAAAACCACTATGTAAGACAGTTTGGGGATACCTAAGAAAGCTGAATGTAGTCCTACTGTACAACTCAGCCATCCCACTCCTCAGAATTTACCCAAAGGAAATGAAATCAGCAAATAAAAGAGCTATCTACACCTCCATATTTATTGCAGCTCAATTCACAATAGCTAAGATATGGAATCAACCTAAATGTTCGTCAGTGGAAGACTTGATAAAGAAATTATGGGATATATACTCTATGGAATACTACACAGTGGAAAAAAATCCAATCATTTGCAACAAAATGGATGAATCTAGAAAACATAATACTTAGTGAAATAAGCCAGTCCCAAAGGGACAAATACCATATGTTCTACTTGATCTGTGACAACTAACAGAACACCTAAAAGAAACCTTAGAAGTGAAATAGACACTTGAGAAGCAAGGATTTGAATAGCCCTTGTCTTGACTGTTGAGGAACAGTTTATTATCTTATTTTTTAAATTATTTTCTTTTTCTACTTAGTACCATTGGTTGAACTCTTTACTTAACATAGAATTATTCAGAGATGTATAAAACCAATTGAAAATAGATCCCAGTTAAAAATAAGAGTGGGAATAAGAGAGGGAGGTGTTCTGCACACATTCCCGTGGACTTACTCCTAAGGGTAAAGCTAAAAATTTGCCATGGGACTCCAAATCCCATTAATCTGGGTGGTACTAATGCCATCTTACATGTTAAAGTGATCATATTAAGTGTGTAATTAATCATATAGACAGGATTAAGTGTCAAAGGGATCACATAAATAAGACTAATTATCTGGTAATAACAATAGATAGAATTTAAAGGGAAAGAATGTTCCAACTTGGGAAGCAGTCCACACAGCAGACTCATAGATGACAAATGCCCTAAACAGCACTTTGACCTCAGAATAAGCCCTTAAATCATTCAGATCTTGCTGAAAAACCTATGAGAGCATTTTACACTTGGAAAGCCAAGACACTGTGGCAAAAAATGATCTACATGCAGGATCTCTGTGTGTGAGACCCCAGTGGAAATAAGGGGCCAACAAAGAAGGATGTAGTTTTTTTCTGAAGGGAGGAGAGAACTTCTAGTTTGCATATGGTTCTGTTTAAAAACCGTCTGAGTGTGTGGACTCAAAAGACTCCCATAGCCTTGGCAGTTCATGTCAAGAGCCTCAGGCAATCACTGATGTCATAAATAAGAGTGTCAATTGTTAACTCAACAACAGGAGTCACTGTGCACTTGTTCCCCATGTAGGTCCTCTGTCCTTAATGAGTTGTGCTATGAGAATTAACTGTAAAATTTTGTTTTCATTTTTGTTATTAACTGTAAAAACTTGTTTTCAAACAATACTTTTTACTTTGTTTATCTGTGTAGGTGCAGATTGTGGAAATCTTTACTTAGTATAGAGTTGGTCTTCTGTATATAAAATTATTTTAAAATGAATCTTAAGAATAAGATGGGAGAGGGAGTAGGAGGTGGGATGGGAGTGGGCATGGGAGGGTAGATATAGGGGGGAAGAACCACTATATTCCTAAAGCTGTACCTATGAAATTTGTATTCAATAAATAAAAGCTTTCTTAAAAAATGTACTACCTTAAACATTTTCCAGAGTCCATGCGATCTATGTCAAAATACCAATGATCTTCTTTACAGAATCAGGGGAAAAAATACTAAAATTCATATGTAATCACAAAAATGCAATCCTGAGCAAACAAATCAAGCTGGAAGCATCACAATACCTGACTTCAGCTATAGTAAATAAAACAGCATGGTACTGGCATTGAAACAAGCACATAGGTCAATAGAACAGAATAGAAACCCCAGAAATAATCCACACACATACAGCCAGCTGATTTTTGACATTAGTTTTTGGAGCATACACTAGAGAAAGGAAAATCTCTTCAACAAATGGTGCTGGGAAACCTGGTTGTGTATATGTAGAAGAATAAAATTAGATACCTACCTATTACCCTACACAAAATTCAACTCAAGAGAGACCAAAGACCTAAATTTAATACCTAAACCTTTGAAGTTACCGGAAGACAATGAATGTAGGGGAAACACTGAGACATTGGTGTAGGTGATGACTTCTTGAGTAAGACCCTCAGAGCACAGGCAACAAAAGCAAAACTAGATAGACAGGATTATCTCAAACTCAGAGGCTTCTGCACAGAAAAGGCAAGAATCAATAGAATGAAGAGACATCCAACAATGGGACAAATATTTGCAAGCCAGCTGTTTGACAAAGGATGAATATTCACAATGTTTCAGGAATTCAAAAAACTTGGCAACAACAGCAACAACAACAAAAAAACCAGCCTATCCAATTGATAAATGGGCAAAAGACATCAATAGACAGTACTCAAAAGAAGAAATACAAGTGATCAATGTGGGGAGCAACTGGGAGCAACTCGGACTAGACTAAGTTACTGGAATTAAGACTTATTCTATGCATCTGCTTTCCCACAATATGGCGCTGGGAGAGGAGGAAACAGCTTCTACACAGCTGCCTCCAGTTCAACCAATAAACAGCAGGACCTGCTCCTGATTGGAGGAGAGCAGCGTACTCGGCGTGTGGGTAGCAGAGTTGGGATTGGTGGAAGAGGACTATAAAGGAGGAGAGAGACAACATGCACCAGGAACATCTGAAGGAACATCTATCTGAAGGAACACCTGTGCAGCCCCCGAGAGAGCTGGCCGGCGGTGTGCCGCTCCCCCGCGGAAGTGGGGAAAGTGGCTAGGGGGAGCCGCCCTTCCACAGAGGTGGAAGGGTCGGTAGCCAGCCTGGGAAGAACCAGCAGCAGACCCGGGGAGGGCCGAGCAGACGGAGGAACAGCGCAGGGTCCTGTGTCGTTCCTCCATGAAGAGGGGGAGCGACAGATCAACAAATACATGAAAAAATATTCAACATCACTAGCCATTAGGGAAATGCAAATCAAAATCACAATGAACTATTACCTCATCCCGTCACAATGGCTATTATTCAAAGGACACAGAGCAACAAATGCTGGCAAGGATGTGGAGAAAGGGGAACTCATATACACTGTTGATGAAAATGCCAATTAGTGCAGCCACTGTGGAAGACAGTATGGAGATTTCTTTAAAAACTAGAAACAGATTTTCCATATGATCCAGTGATCAAACTACTAGGTATATATATGTGAAAGACATGAATACATTTTATTAAAGAGATGCTGGCATCACCATATTTATAGCTATTGTTTTTGGCTATTGTTCACAATAGCCAAAATATGAAATCAACCAAGCTGATTGGTTGATCAGATGAATGGATAAAGAAAATGTAATATATATAATGTAATATATGTATAATATATAAAATATGATTACATAATGGAATATTATTCAACTATAAAAATGAAATTTTGTCATTTGCATTAGAATGGATACAACTGGAGGACATCATGTTTAGTGAAATGAGCTGGACACCAAAAGACAAATACTGCATATTCTACCTTTTATGTAGGAAACTAAAAAAGGAAAAAAAATATAACTAAAACAAAACAAAAAAGATAGAAATGCCTGTGTGTATCAGTACTTCTGCAAATACAGTTTTGTCAAACTTTATTTTATATCTTTGTCAAACCAATGATTCAAAATGATATACTACTATGATTTTAATGATCTGTGGTTATCTCAGAATTTACTGTATGTGAGTGAAATGGACATCTTCTGATTTGATTATTGTTTATAACTCTTGCTTATATTTCCACTGAACAGTGGTCTTTTACCTTTTACTTATTGAACTCTTCATTTAGTGGAGCATTAAGCCTTTGTCTATAGCATAAGTTAAAAACATGTCATCTCAAAAATTAAAATGAGAGAAAGAAAGGAAGGTAAGAAGGAAGAATAGAAGAAAAGAATGAACAAGAAAAAGAAAGAAAAGAGGCAGGAGTAAAGCAGGAGGGAGGAAAAGATGTATTGTTCTTAGAATTATATCTATGAGCTATGTGGAATCTGTTTTCTTTGTATTAACATGAGAATTGAAGAGAATTGTTTTGTAGTAATTACCATGCATTTGCTGTGACCCTGAGAATATAATGTAGTAATAAGTTTCTTTAACAAATAGAATTACCATACGATCCAGCAGTCCCATTTCTGGGAATACATCCAAAAGAATTGAAAGTAGAATTTCAAAGCTAGATTTGCACACCTGTGTTCATTTCAGTATTGTTTGCAAAAGCCAACAGGTGGAGGCAATCCAAATACCTATCAGCATATGAATGGGTAAGCAAAATATCCATATGCTGATAAGTGGAGGATTCTGAGGTTTTCTAAAATTAGTTTCATGCCAGAGATTGGAGGACAGGAAAAGTTAGGAGGAGTTACTTAACTTACTTCTTCAGCCTAAAGCAACAAAGACAAAAACTACTCGACATTCTTTTCCCATGTTTTGAAGATGAGCACCAAGTTTCCCTTGTATTCTGCTTACAAAACCAACCAACCATGAAGCACCCAGTACTTCTCTTTGTGGACTGCCCTCCTATCCCAACACTTTGCTCTCTTTGTATTGCCCCATCTCTCTTACCTGTAGTCAGTGTAGACTGAATGTAAGCATCTTATTTATGCTTTCTTCTCCCTGGTGTTTCATTGTAGAACTCTTTTTTAGAGGAAAGGTTTATTGTCGGGCGGGGGAAGCCCGATGGGTCAGGGGGAGAGGGCAAGAGAGTAAGAGAGGGTAAGAAACCCCAAGAGAGACAGACCATAGAGCATGTATTGGGGAACAGCTCCTGTTAAACCTTTGCTGGAGGATGAGCAGGGAAGTAGGAGCAGCGAATCCCATTAGGGTGAGGTTGAAGCTGACACCTGTGGTTGAGCCATGGGGTCACCTGGCTTCCAGCAATGGCAGCGGGTGGTGGTGGTGCTAGAGCCTAAGATGGTGTCTGGGGCATAGATCACACCACAGATAAGACTGCCATTTTACTCACACTCCCCCCTTTTGTTTTTTATAAAGCAAGAATTGAATGGGATTGCATCAGCCCCAAAAGTCCAAGAGAGGTGGAAGGACGATGAGCTCTCTTTAGAGCTACTTCCTGCTGACATGGGGCGATGTCTCAAGCTGCTGTCTCCTGGGTGGGCAGCCAAGTATATCCCTGTAGCAGCATTTGGTTGACCACCTGGTTGGTGAAGGCTTTGGTTTGTTCCATTATCACCTCCTGTAAACACTTAAACAGGCTGGCGCCGCGGCTCATTAGGCTAATCCTCTGCCTTGCGGCGCCGGCACACCAGGTTCTAGTCCCGGTTGGGGTGCCGGATTCTGTCCCAGTTGCCCCTCTTCCAGGCCAGCTCTCTGCTGTAGCCAGGGAGTGCAGTGGAGGATGGCCCAAGTACTTGGGTCCTGCACCCCATGGGAGACCAGGATAAGTACCTGGCTCCTGCCATCGGATCAGCACGGTGTGCCGGCCACAGCGTGCCGGCCACGGCGGCCATTGGAGGGTGAACCAATGGCAAAAGGAAGACCTTTCTCTCTGTCTCTCTCTCTCACTGTCCACTCTGCCTGTCAAAAAAAGAAAGAAAAAAAAACAAAAACAAAACAAAACAAAACAAAACAACAAAAAAAAACCCACTTAAACAGACACGGTAGTGTAAAAGACAGAGTGAGAATAGCACCCAATGATCCTAAAAATGGTGTTAACCAAGTAATGAGAGGATTTCACAGAGGAGAGGAAATTGAGGATGGGGAGGCCTCTGGACTCTAGTGAAGACTGATGAATGTGGTCTGAAGCTGATCCCAACCAAGACTGGGAGAAAGGCCACTCATCTCTTGTGAGTAGAGGGGTTTGTCTGTAGAGAAAATTCGGAACAATCATACAACATTAAGTGGAGGAGAGGACCATCAATACACACAGGTCGGAGTAGAGCCACTGATGTTAGAGTAGAGGCTATGATTACAAAGGAATGAGGCCCCAAATGGGCTAGATAGGGTCTAGAACAAAGGACAGAGTTATTATTGGAGGGCCTAAGAAAGATGCTAAGACACGAATAAGTTTTCCAATTGAGAGGCAAATAGACTGACAGAGGGGCCTGATAATAAGCAGGTGAGCTTTAAGGCCTTGCCAGTTATGAAACTCAGGTCTAGCTATGTCTTCACACATCCTAAGGGAGGTGTGAACCTCCTTGGGGAAGGCACCCTGTTGACTTCCATTACCTAGCTGGTGTGGGAAGAGAGCTGGCTAGGTAAAAGCAGGTGGCATCTCTAACAGGAAACTGGCAGTTCTGCCTGCAGTGTTACTGACCCTACTTGGCCTTCCCCTCAGCAGCAGTTGTCACTTTGGAAGCTGGGCCGAGTGAGAGGCTTTTCAGCTTAGAGCCAACAAGGTCTGTGGCTCTGACCTGAAGTCCTTTGACCCCAGGGCAGTTCCATTTCCAGTGGCCCAACTCTTGGCTGGCAGAAGTGCTAGGGGTCTTCATAAGCTGACTTTTGCTGAAGCTCTGGCTTTCCATGTAAGTCTCATTGTAGAATTCTTTAACTGGACGTTTTTCTCTCTACTATGTAGCTGTGCTGCTGGTGGCTAAGGGAATGGGTCGCAGGACTGGTCTGTTATTTTTAACTAGAATATGTAACAGCTCAGTAAAGTCCTTTTATTTCTGGGATCTCTTGGTCTTTAAAATTTCAACTTAATAATGCATGTAATGGGATATTGTTCAGCCTTGTGTCATGAGTTACAACTTGAATGAACCTTGAGGATATGATATTAAGTGAAATAAGCAACTTGAAATAGATACTGTATGATTCCACATATTTGAGGCACATGGAGCAGTCAAGTCCACAGAGACAGATAGTAGAATGAGTAGAACTTTGGTTCCCAGGGGCTGCAGGTTGAAGGACATGGGGTGGGGAAGTTACTGTTTAAAGAGTATAGAGTTTGATTTTTATGAAATGAAAAGATTCTAGAGATTGATTGTATAACAATGTGAGTACACTTAATACTACATAACTGTACACTTAAAATTGGCTAAGATAGTAAATTTTGAACTTGTGTAATGGCGCAGCAGGTTAAGCTGCTGTGCGGGACACTGGCATCCCGTATCAGAAGTCCTGGCTCCTCTGCCTCCAGTCCTGCTTCCTGTTAATGCACCTAGGAAGGCAGAGGAAGATGGTCCCAGAACTCAGGCCCCTGCCGCCCATATAGGAGATCTGGATGGAGTTCCTGTCTCTTGTCTTCTGCCTGACGTGACCCAGGCTGTTTTGGCCATTTGACGAGTGAAAAAGCAGATGGAAGTTCTTCCTGTCTGTCCCTCCCTCTCCCTTGGTCGCTTTGCTTCCCAAATAAGTAAATTAAATCACCTCTTTTTAAAGGAAGATGGTAAATTTTGTTACATGTTTCTTAGAAAAATTTAGAAAACTCAGTTGAGCATATGTCTGTATACCTGTGGGTTTTCTAATATTGTCCATTGACCAGTGCACATATCTCTGTAAATATCATACTGCCTTGTTTACTGTAGCTAGGTAGTCAGCCCTAATATCAGGTAAACTTATTCTTCCCATTTTTTTTCAAAATTGTTCTCATAAATTCTACATCTTTTACCTTTTCATATAAATTTTAAAACATGCATATCTATGTCTACAAAAGAAAACTCTTTTGCATTTTGATAGGAATTGAATCAAACCCATCGATCAATTTGGGAATCTTTGATATCTTTACTATGGAGAGTTTTCCAATTGGTGAACATAAGATACATAAGTTAACTCTTCCTTAATTTGTACTTTGCAGCATTCAGATCTCGTACATGCGTTGTTAGATTACACCTAAGTATTTTACTTTCTTCAGAGCAATTGTAAATGGCTTTGTGTTTTTATGGTTTTTTTTTTTTTTTTTTTTTTTTTTTTGACAGGCAGAGTGGACAGTGAGAGAGAGAGAGACAGAGAGAAAGGTCTTCCTTTGCCGTTGGTTCACCCTCCAATGGCCGCCGCGACCAGCGCGCTGCGGCCGGCGCACCGCGCTGATCCGATGGCAGGAGCCAGGAGCCAGGTGCTTTTCCTGGTCTCCCATGGGGTGCAGGGCCCAAGCACCTGGGCCATCCTCCACTGCACTCCCTGGCCACAGCAGAGGGCTGGCCTGGAAGAGGGGCAACCGGGACAGAATCCGGCGCCCCGACCGGGACTAGAACCCGGTGTGCCGGCGCCGCTAGGCGGAGGATTAGCCTAGTGAGCTGCGGCGCCGGCTTTTATGGTTTTTTAATGTTTATTTATTTATTTGTTTGAAAGGCAAAGCGATGGGAAGAGGGAGGGGCGAGGAGAGAGATCTTTTATCTGCTGGTTTATCCCAAATACCTGCAACAGCCAGGGCTTGGCAGGTTGAAGCCAGGAGCTAGGAACTCTAGGTCTATAGGTGCTGTGAACCCAGGTACTTAGGCTATCATCTGCTGCCTCCCAGGCACATTAGCAAGAAGCTGGATTGGGAGCAGATATGGGATTCCATCCCTGACACTCTGGTATGAGATGCAGGTATCGCGGCAGCAGAACAAATCGCGGCACCACAGTGCCTGCTCCAGTGGCTTGTGTTCTCAATTTCAGTGTCCAGGCACTCATTGCTAGTATACAGGAATGTGACTTAATACTTTTTCTCCAGAAGTTCTGACCATTGTGCCATTTCTTTTTAGCATGTAGACACATCTAGGTCAGCACTGATTAAACACCTCGTCTGGCTTTCTTTTCTTTTCAGCTCTGGTTCTCCTTTGCCAATGGATTTTCTGGGCAGATTATATTCGAACGCTGGTGCATCAGCTTGTATAATGTGGTAAGCCTGCTCCGTCTCCATCTGATAGCACAAAGAATTTAGGGACATTCCTTCACTGTTTATTTGTGGGAAGTGTTTCTAATTCAACCATCCGTGCATTTAGCAGGCAGCACAAACAGGCTTTGTTGCTGCACCAAATCACACAGTAGCTCAAACTCTTCACATGCAGTTTCAATCATAGCAGATCATTCTAGAGTCAGTACATTGCGTATTCCATGTATTTTGTTTTTTTTTTCCTTTTTTAACTTTTATTTAATAAGTATAAATTTCCAAAGTAATGCTTTTGGATTACACTGGCTTTTCCCCCATAACCTCCATTCCACTTGCAACCATCCCATCTCCCACTCCCTCTCCCATCCCATTCACATCAAGATTCATTTTCAATTATCTTTATATACAGAAGATCAATTTAGTATATACTAAGTAAAGATTTCAGCAGTTTGCACCCACACAGAAACATAGTGTAAAGTACTGTTTGAGTTCTAGTTATACCATTAATTCACATAGTACAACACATTAAGGACAGAGATCCTACATGGGGAGTAAGTGCACAGTGACTCCTGTTGTTGACTTAACAAATTGACACTCTTGTTAATGGCATCAGTAATCACCCTAGGCTCTTGTCATGAGTTGCCAAGGCTATGGATGCCTTTTGAGTTCACCAACTCGGGTCTTATTTGGACAAGGCCAAAGTCAAAGTGAAAGTTCTCTCCTCCCTTCAGAGAAAGGTACCTCCTTCTTTGATGGCCTCTTCTTTCCACTGGGATCTCACTCACAGAGATCTTTCATTTAGGTCTTTTTTTTTTTTTTTTTTTGGCTACAGTGTCTTGACTTTCCATGCATCTCACTAGTCAAAGTGATCAGTTTCAGTTCATAATTGATCATAATGATAGGATTAAGAATCAAAGGGATCACATAAACAAGACTAGTGTCTGCTAATACTAACTCATAGAATTAAAAAGGAGAGAACGATCCGACATGGGAAGCGGGATACACAGCAGACTCATTGAATGGCAGATGTCCTAAACAGTATTCTGGCCTCAGAATGAGCCCTTAGGGCATTCAGATCAGGCTAAAAAGCCCATGAGCATATTCCATGTATTTTGATAATATAACTGTAATCTCTTTACTATGTGCCTATGTCATGTTTTTGTGCTTTTGAGCCACGTGAGAATTACTGAACTCTACCTAAATTCTTTCCACATAGCACACATAATTTAGATTTGTCATGTGTGCATGTGCATGTGTGCGTGTGTTTGTTTGTATAATAATTCTATATCCTTTTACACTTCCTGGTTAAAATTTTTCTTCTGTAGAAATAAATCACTTTGTGTCTGTACTTAGCAATGAATGTTTATCTCAATTTCTATAGTAATTACTACCTTCCATTTTAAGGACTTTTCTAAAAATAAACAACCCTGTATCATTAATTGATTCACTCTGAATTCAAAAACTAGTTGTCAATTTAAAAGCAAAGCTAAATGGCTTACTAGCCATATTACCTTTTCACTTGTTTCTTTTCATTTCTGTTGCAGTGTTGTTTCACTCTAAATATTGAAAGATAAACTTTGCATAAAAATTAGGTTTCCAGCCAGTGTGACATGACTTTTCTGTGCTTTATCACAATCACAATAGAGTATGTATATGGTGCCCTAATCCCTAAAATTCTGTCTTCTAGGAGCTTCAATTATGGAACATACAGCACAGGCAGAAGTCACTAGCTAGAAACTGTTAAATGCCCCATTCTGCTAAGATGTCAGGTGCTAGGAGCAGCACAGGGGCTGCGTGCTGCTGACTGCAGTGCTGGCCAGAGCATTGCAGCAGGGAGCTGCGCTGTGTAGTTTTCTCTGCCAGGCTCCTGCTCACAGGGGACAGTACCAGTCACTTTCCTCCAGTGTTTCCTAGGAAACTGAGGTGGGGAGTGGCAGAAATTCTTCCATGTAGGAAAAATCATTGTCAATGCATCAGCCACAGACATTGATCAATGGAATCTTACTATTTAAATAAAGAAAAATACACATAATGGGTTTTTTTTTTTTTTGCATGTAGTAAATTGGGCTGCTCTAGGGAAACTTAAAAATATGGACCTATATAGGATGAAATAAGATGACTTATACTTAAATAGCCACTGGCTTTAATAAATCTCATACCATTACATGTATATGAGACTCACGGCATTTCAAATAGTCACGGGAAATTGTGTGTGTGTGTGTTGTGTGTTTGTGTGTGTGTGTGTGTGTGTGAGAGAGAGAGAGAGAGCGAGAGAGAAAGAGGGAGAGAGAGAGAGAGAGAGAGCACTCCCATCTACTGGTCTACTTCCCAAATGCCCCCAGAAGCTGGAGGTCTGAAGCCAGGAGCCAGAAGCTCAAACTAGGTCTCCCATGTGCATGGCAGCTACCCGTGTAGTTGAGCCATCACCACTGTTGCCCAGTGCATGCATTAGCAGGAAGCCAGGCACCCTGATAAGAGATGTGATCATCTTAACCATTAGGCCAAATGCCTACCTCAAGATTTTTTTTAATCAAATTTGATAATTTTTTAAAAATTTTCTTCATCCTGAGTGATGCATATGTGGGGTTTTATTATATACTATTCTCTACTTTTTTGGTATTCAGAACATTTTTCTAAATTATTTCTTTTTAGCAAATTTTTATTTAATAAATATGAATTTCGAAAGTACAACTTTTGGATTATAGTGGTTTTTCCCTCCATAAACACCCTCCCACTCACAAACCATCCCATCCTTCATTAAGATTCATTTTAACTCTACCATTTGAGGTAAGTCAGCTTGAGCATGTCCCAAATTGCACATCTCTTCCCTCTCTTATTCCCACTCTTATATTTAACAGCGATCACTTTTCAGTTAAGTTTCAGCACTTAAGAATAATTGTGTATTGATTACAGTATTCAACCAAAAGTATTAAGTAGAACAAACAAGAAAAAATACTAAGAGGGATAACATATTAAGCTGCTCATCAACAGTCAGGGTGAGGGCTGATCAAGTCACCGTTTCTCATAGTGTTCATTTCACTTTAACAGGTTTCCTTTTTGGTGCTCAGTTAGTTGTCACCTATCAAGGAGAACATATGGCATTTGTCCCTTTGGGATTGGCTTATTTCACTCAACATAATGTTTTCCAAATTCCTAACAGGGATCACTTTTCAGTTAAAATTTAAACACCTACGAATAATTGTGTGTTAATTACAGAGTTCAACCAGTGGTACTAGAACAAAAAAAATATGAATCTTGATGTGAATGGAAGGGGAGAGGGAGTGGGAAAAGGGAGGGTTGCGGATGGGAGGGACGTTATGGGGGTGAAGCCATTGTAATCCATAAGCTGTACTTTGGAAATTTATATTCATTAAATAAAAGTTAAAAATAGAAATATTATATTTAACAAAAAAGATTCATTTTAATTATATTTATATACAGAAGATCAACTTAGTATATACTAAGTAAAAATTTCCAGATTACACCCACACAGACACACAAAGTATAAAGTACTGTTTGAATACTAGTTTTACTGTTAATTTGCATAGTACAGCACATTAAGGACAGAGATCCTGCATGGGGAGTAAGTGCACAGTGACTCCTCAATTTGATCATTTAAACAGATTGTCTTACTATTTCTAAGGGTCACTTATTATTTCTGCTCATGTATGACTCATTGCCATGAGAATTACACTCTTACCAGAAAAAAATTAGACAAAATGCAAAACAGTGGTTTTTAGACACCTGACTTTGGGTTGATGGTTCAAGGCTGTGATCTCTGTTTCCAGGCCACAGTGAGGGAAAAACCAGAACCAAAGGAATATCCAGTGTCTAACGGAATTGAAGACACAGAGCTCAACAAGCCAAGATACATAGAATTTGCCAGGCTGGATATGAGAAAATAAGGTGCTTAAGAGAGACAGACAGAGATGGAGACAGAGAGGTTGACTGTGGACTGATCTGTGCATGCGTCAGCAAAGGTGAAGCGGGGCAAAGAAGCAGCAGAAAGCAGTAGGCTGAGACGTCCTTGAGCTCATTCAGGGTTGGGAATAGTTTGCTTTCCCAGCAGCCTCGGTGGGTGGACTTACCACACGGGAACTTAGGTAAATTCCTTTTATGGGTCACACTTGTAAGAGAAAGGCAAATTTGTCCCATAATAGTCACTGTTCTGGACTTATCAGTACAGTACTTAAAAGCAGGCCTCAGAAAGATCCAACTGATTTGCAGATTACCTGTCTGCACATCAGAACACTGGCAAACAGTAATTAAAGGACAAAATGAAGAACCTAAAAGTGCAGTGTTCAGTATTCAATAGAATATAATCAGGCCTATTGAAAAACAGAGAAGCAAGACAAATAATTAGATGGCAAATGAGCCAATAAAGGCCAGATTTGGAAATGACAAAGATGAAATCACCATGGTAAATCTTACAAACGTGGTCAAGGAAAGAAAGGGAAGCATGTCTGTAACAGGGAGAAAAGATACAGAAAAGAACCGAATGGAACTTCATGGGATGAAAAATACAGTGTCTGATATGAAAATTCTTCTGGAGGGCTTAAAATTAGATTATAAACTTCAGATAAGAAATCAATACTTATGAAGACATGACACAGAGAAGCAGAGGTGCCAGCGTTGTGGCGCAGTGGGTTAAAGCCTGAGCCTGCAGTGCCAGTATCCCATATGGACACCGATTCGAGTCCTGGCTGCTCCACTTCCCATCCAGCTCTCTGCTATGGCCTGGGAAAGCAGTAGAAGATGGCCCAAGTGCTTGGACCCCTGCACCCGTGTGGGAGACCTGGAAGAAGCTCCTGGCCTCTGGCTTTGGATCAGCCCAGTTATGGCAATCGGGGCCATTTGGGAAGTAAACCAGCAGTTGCAAACCTTTCTCTGTCTCCCTCTCTCTGTAACTCTACCTCTCAAATAAACAAATGAATAAAATCTTAAAAAAAAAAGAGAAATAGAGAAGCAGAGAGTATAAAAAAGATAACATCAAGTAATGTAATATTCATATACTTAGAGCTTCAAAATAAAGAGGGAGGAAAGTTATGAAGAAATAATGGTTGAAAATGTAAAATTTAATAAATTTGATAAAAACTATGAATTCAAAGATTTAAATCACAATAAATTTCAAGAATACAGTTAAAGAAAAACATATAAGTGCTTCATAATCAAATTTATGAAAATCGGTGACTAAGAGAATAATATTTAAAGTAACCAGACAAAAAAAGCAAATATTACACACAGAAGATAAATTTAAGAACAAAAGCAGTGGCTGGCACTGTGGCTCACTTGGTTAATCCTCTACCTGCAGAGCCGGCATCGCATATGGGCGCTGGATTCTAGTCCCCGTTGCTCCTCTTCTAGTCCAGCTCTCTGCTGTGGCCCGGGAAGGCAGTGGAGGACTGCCTGGGTGCTTGGGCCTTGCACTTGCATGGGAGACCAGGAGGAAGCACCTGGCTCCTGGCTTCAGATCGGCGCAGTGCTGGCCATGGCGGATGTTTGTGGGGTGAACCGACGGAGGGAGGACCTTTCTCTCTGTCTCTCTCTCTCTCACTGTCTAACTCTGCCTGTCAAATAAAAAACAAAAAAGAACAAAAGCAGACTTCTCATTAGAAATCACACAGGTCAGCAGGCAATGGAATATCTTTAAAGTTGTGAAAGGAAAAAGTGATTAACTGGAATTCTATACTTAGAAAAAGTCTTTAGAAAATGAAAAGGAAATATAAACACCTTCAAACTGAGTAAACGGAGAATTTATCACTAGATTTGTAATAACATAAATATTAAGTTCTTCAAGAAAGAGAAAAAATATATCTGGAAAGAAATCTGTATCTCTCCAAAGAAATGAAGAACAACAGAAATGTCCATTATATGGGCAAATATAAGAGGTCTTCAAAATTTCTATATTGTTTCTTTAACAGATTAAACAGATTAATAGGCTGTTTAAAAGAAAACTAATAATGTATTAAAAGGCTTATTAGTTATGTAGTTTAAATACGTGGTAAATATAACAATATTAAATACAAGAATGGAATTAAGTACAACAGGTTTTGAATTTTGAGATATATATGTATATGTATATATATTTTAATGGACAGCTAAACAAATAAAAGATTATAGCTAAGAAACTAACAAAATTTTAAAAAATAATTAAGGACAAAATCAGCTTGTGAGGTAAAAATTAAGAATAAATGCAACAGATAGAAAACAAATTATAATGTGCTGGATTTAAGCCAAAATATATTTAGAATTACCTTGAATATAAGCAATTTAAATACTCCAATTAATGCAGAGATTGCCATGTTGAATCAAAAACATTAAGACACAACTACATGATTTCTACAAGGGACATCCTGAAAGAATAAAGACACAGGGCAGGTGCCGTGGCATAGCAGGTAAAGCCACCACCTGCAGTGCCAGCATCTCATATGAGCACCAGTTCAAGTCCCAGCTCCTCCACTTCCAGTCCAGGTCTCTGCTATGGCCTGGGAAAGCAGTGGAGGATGACCCAAGTCCTTGGGCCCCAGCACCCACATGGGAAACTCAGAAGAAGCTCCTGGCTCCTGGCTTGGGATCAGTGCAGCTCTGACTGTTGCAGCCATTTGGTGAGTTACCAGTATGGCTGGAAGACCTCTTTCTCTCTCCGTTTCTCTGCCTCTGCCTCTCTGTAACTGTCCTTCAAATAAATCAATCTTTAAAAAAATTTTAAAAGGTGGAAAAAGATTTTTTAAAAATTAGCATAATAAAAACTACTAAAATCATTAATGGAAAAAAGTAACACACATAGCCAATTTTAGGAATCAGAAGAAAATTATTTTTATAGAACATATAGACCATAAGAAGATACTAAGAGCATTTTCTGAAATACTTAGGAGTAAGATTTTTAAAACAGAGATCAAACTCTGAAAAATTTTGAAAACTGATTTATCAAAAACAAAAATTTACTATAACATAGGAAAATCCTACATAAACTAAATAATTAGAATCAGTAGTTACACTTATAGAACATTCCAAATTTTTTTTATTTGACAGGCAGAGTTAGACAGTGAGAGAGAGAGAGAGAGAGAGAAAGGTCTTCCTTCGTTTGGTTTACCCCCCAAATGGTTGCTACGGTCGGCGTGCTGTGCTGAGCCAAAGCCAGGAGCCAGGTGCTTCCTCCTGGTCTCCCATGCGGGTGCAGGGCCCAAGCACCTGGGCCATCCTCCACTGCCTTCCCGGGCCACAGCAGAGAGCTAGACTAGAAGAGGAGCAACAGGGACAGAACCGGCACCCAAACCGGGACTGGAACCTGGGGTGCTGGTGCTGCAGGTGGAAGATTAGCCTATTGAGCCATGGCGCTGGCCCATTCCAAATTTTTAATAAAGAAAATAATCTATTTCCCAGATTCACACTAACCCAAAGAAAGCAGAAGTAGCTGTATAAATTACAGAAATAGCAGACTTCAGAACAAGAACTGTGGTTAATGATAGACACTTCTTAATAATAAAGGGATTAGTTTATCACAACACATTATAATTCTAGATTTGTAATCATTAATAAGATAATTATTAGAAACAAAGAAGAAACTGATATAATTAAATGGCAAATTTAATAAGTCCACACTCCTCTCTCTCTCTTTTTTAAAGATTTATTTATTTATTTAAAAGTCAGAGTTACACAGAGAGAGAAGGAAAGGCAGAGAGAGAGAGAGGTCTTCATCCACTGGTTCACTCCCTGATTGGCTGCAACAGCTGGAGCTGCGCCGATCTGAAGCCAGGAGCCAGGAGCTTCTTCCGGGTCTCCCACGTGGGTGCTGGGGCCCAAGGACTTGTGCCATCTTCTACTGCTTTCCCAGGCCATAGCAGAGAGCCGTAAAGTGGAGCAGCCGGGTCTTGAACCAGCACCCATATGGGATGCTGGCCCTGCAGATGGCAGCTTTACCCACTACACCACAGCACTGGCCCCTAAACACTCCTAAGTGATAGAAATTATGGGTTAAAAATCATTAAGTAAATAGAAGATTTGAACAATATTGTAACCAATTTGACAAAATTAATATTTGTAGAAAACTCCACAACAGCAGAATATACATATTTTTCAAATGTGTAGTCGCTTGCTAGGCAATAAAACAAGTCTTAATAAACCCAAAAGGATTAATATCATAAGAACATGTCCCCTGCCCACAATGCGGTTAAACTAGAAATTAATAACAGCATCATATTAATGAAATGCCTGTGAATTTGAGAATCAAAGAACACACTTATAAATACAGTATGAGTCACAGAAGAAGTCATAAGATATTTGAACAGATCAAAATTGAAAACAGCTTTTCAAATTGTAAGAGGTGAAGCTAAAGCAGTGTGTAGAGGAATGCTTATATCTTTCAATGCTTATATTAGAAAATAAGCTGTGGTGTAGCAAGTAAAACCACCGCCTGTAGTGCTAGCATCCCATATGGGCACTAGTTTGAGTCCTGGCTGCTCTACTTCCGATCCAGCTCTCTGCTATGTCCTAGGAAAGCAGTAGAAGATGGCCATAGTCCTTGGGCCCCTGAAACTGTATGGGAGACCTGGAAGAAGCTCCTGGCTCCTGGCCTCAGACCAGCACAGCTCTGGCTGTTGGCAGCCAAATGGGGAGTGAACCATTGGATGGAAGACCTTTTTCTCTGTCTCTGTCTCTGTCTCTCTCTCTTTCTGCCTCTCCTCTGCTCTCTCTGTAACTCTGACTTTCAAATAAATAAATAAATCTTTTAAAAAAGGAAGAAAGAAAATAAGCACCTAAAATTAGTTATTCAGGAATCATCCCAAAGAAGGTTGGAAAAGAAGAGTAGATGGAGCCCAAATCAAGCAGAGCAAAAATAAAATAGAGAATGAATATAAAGTGGAGACACAATAAGGAAAACCAGTCAAACAAAATATGACTCTTAGACAAGATCAGTAGTTGCTAAATCTCTAGCCAGACTGATCAAATAAATCAAAATACATAAAAGAAACTAATGAACAATATCAAGAATGAAAGAAAAGCCATCACCACAGATTCAACAGATAGTGAGAAATCATGATGAGCATTTTTATGATATAGTTTATATCTTAGATGAAATTGGTAAGCTCCTTGGTGAATTGGACAAATTCCTTAAAAGACATAAATTACAAAATATTTTCCAAGAACTCAAAGACCTCATATTTATTAAAAGTTTTGAATTCTGTTTAAAACCTTCCTATCAGAATCTTTTTTCCATAACTATTAACAAATTTCAATGTCTTCCAAAAAAGAGCAGGAAGAATCACTCCCAATTTATTTATGATGCATCCTTACCCAAAGGGAAAACAAAAGAAAACTACAGCCCAGTATTCCTCCTGCATGCAGGTGCAAAAGTCTCTGCAAGCTTTTAACTAATCAAATCCAGCAGTGTATACACAGCAACATACAGGAGTGGTAATTGAGCCTAGCAGTTACAACATCCATTCCATCTGATGGTTCACTCCCCAACTGGCCGCAATGGCCAGAACTGTGCCGATCAGAGGCTAGGAGCCAGGAGCTTCTTCTGGGTCTCCCACGTGGGTGCAGGGGCCCTACACTTGGGCCATCTTCTACTGCTTTCCCAGGCCATAGCAGAGAGCTGGATCGGAAGTGGAACAGCCAGGTCTTGAACCGGCGCCCATATGGAATGCCAGCACTTCAGGCCAGGGCGTTAACCCACTGCACCACAGCGCCAGCCCCCCAAGAAGTGTTTTGTGGCAGCATATGGTCAAACACAGCAGTGAACATAGCTTGTAGTTTTATGTCCTTGCTTGAATTTTCCCCTTCTTCACTTATTTGTCTAGAAGATTCTTTTATCTGAAAGATAAAGAGGAGAGGGAGAGGGAGAGGGAGAGGGAGAGGGAGAGAGAGAGAATATCTTCCATCTACTGGTTCACTTCCCAAATGCCACAACATCCAGGGCTGGGCCAAGTTGAAGCCAGTAGCCAGGAGCTCCACCTGTGTCTCCCTATGGATGTCAGGGGCCCAGGAACTTCAGCCATCTCCTGCTGCTTCCCAGGCACATTTAGCAGTGGGCTGGATTGGAAGCAAACGCCAGCCCCTCCTTCACTCATTTTTCTCTCCACTTTCCTCCGGTTTCCTTCCTTCCTCTTCCCATAAATATTATGCCTGCTTTTACCAGATTGCCTCCTTGAGAAGATTCACATTTTTTTTTTTAAAGGATTACATCTTTTTCATTTAACAGGGTTCCTAGCATAACGGTTGTTTAAGAAATATTCAAAGAGCAAATGAATGGAATATGTTTCTTTTTTTGTTTCTAATGATAGTAATCTGAATAAAGAATTCTTATGAACTGGTTTCATTTAGTCAAACTTTCACTTATCAGTATTGAGTGCCTTCTGTGTACTAAAACCAGCAGGTAAATAAGCTCTAAAACAGGAATTCTTATGAGGGGAGTAGATGATGTTGCTACATTAGTGGCAGTCTTACACCTACTACTTCCATAGTTGGACACTCAATCCATTCATTTTATACTTGCAAACACAGCAAAATAAAATATATCCATTATACTCACAAAGGAACATTTATATAGTTATAGCTATTGAACAATGAGTTGGTCAGTTAGGAAAATTAGATCATCATGAGTTGGTAGATCTGAATGAATTTATGTGACTCACCTATAGCTCATTTGTAATTAACTTATTTTTAAATAGTTAACTAGGAGTTGCAGAAGTCATTGAGAGCTCTGAGTCTCCCCCATCATGCTGTCTTCGAGAGGCACCATCCATTATCAGAGCAAGGAGATCGGCATTGGTACTGTGGTACAAACTCAGAGACAGCCTCAAAGCTTTATTTTTTAAAAATAGATGCTTGTTTTCCATGTAGATTTTCACATCATTACCACCTTTAACTCTGGGAATCTTTGAACGGTGTTGCAGTGAGGAGAGCCTGATCAAGTATCCAGAACTCTACAGAATTCCTCAGACAGGAGAAACTTTCAACACAAAGGTAAACAGAAACTGTGTTGCAGGTCTGTCACCTCAACTTGATTCCAAAGGCATATTTGGTCTCTTCCTTTTCTGATGTTTTAGGAATAATTGTCTTCTTTTGTCTTTTAAGATTTTATTTCTTTATTTGAGAGGTAGAGTTACAGAGAGAAAGGTCTTGCATCCACTGGTTCACTCCCCAGATGGCCACAAAAGCCTGAGCTGAGCCTATCCGAAGCCAGGAGCTGGGAGCTTCTTCCTGGTCTCCCACGTGGGTGCAGGGGCCCAAGCACATGGGCTGTGTTCTACTGCTTTCCCAGGCCATAGTGGAGAGCTGGATCAGAAGAAGAGCAGCTGAGACTTGAACTGGTGCCCATATGGGATGCTGGTGACACAGGCAGACTTTAGCCCAATAAGCCATAGCACTGGCCCCTGTTAAGATTTTGTTTATTTAAAAGGCAGAGTGACAGAGGAGAGAGAAAAACGGAGAGGTGGGAGGGAGAGAACTTTCATCCATTGGTTAATTCTCCAAATGGACTCAACAGCTGGGCAAGGCCAAAGACAGAAGTAAGGAACTCCATCTGAGTCTCCCGCATGGGTAGCAGGCTCCAAGCACTTGGGCCATCTCCCACTGCTTTCCTGGGTACGTTATCAGGGAGCTGGGTGAAAAGCAGGGCAACTGTGACTCAAACTGGCATTGTGATATAGGATTCCTGCATTGCAAGTGGTAGATTAACAAGCTGCTTCACATCCCCAACACCCAGGAAAATAATTTTAAAACCAAAGGAGGGTCGGTGCTGTGGCATAGCAGGTAGAGCTGCCGCCTATAGTGCTGGCATCCCATATGGGCACTGGTTCAAGTCCCTGCTGCTCCACTTTCAATCTGTCTCTCTAGTATGGCCTGGGGAAGCAGTAGAAGATGGCCTGAGTCCTTGGAACCCTGCACCCACATGGGGGACCTAGAAGAAGCTTCTGGGTCCTGGCTTTGGATCGGCTCAGCTCCAGCCATTGTGGCCATTTGGGGAGTGAGCCAGCGGATGGAAGACCTCTCTCTCTCTCTCCCTCTCTCCCTCTGCCTGTCTGTAATTCTGTCTTTCAAATAAATAAATAAGTCTTTAAAAAAAAGAAGTGCAGCCTGTGCAGAGATTGAAATTCAAGGAATAGAAATAATTTTATGTGGGAAATGAAAAAAAAAGTGTTGTGAAAGAGAAGGAAGCTGTCAGGTGTGGTCTCACTGAGCTGCCTCAGGAGGTATGCTGTGTGTCGGGTGGTCCTGGATAGAACCAAGGAGGAACTTCAGTCTGCCTTCAAATGTGACGTTGCTCCAGGTAATTCTCTTGGGAGAGTTGCTTCCTGAGATCACAGGACTTGTGATTCTCTGGCAGGAAGTCAGGGAGAGTAAAAAGACTTTTATAGGCTGTAAGAGCAATGACACACTGCCTTGTCAATTCTGAATATGCATCTCAATTATTTGTGATGCTTTCAAGAAATATAGACACCTAGAAGAAGCAGAAGTCTTTTGAGTGTATTAAGACTTATATGGTGGCTCAAAGTATGCTTTGCCTTTGAGACAGTTCATCTTTACTTCAAAAACTGTGTAAGGTGAAGTTCGTAATTAATGTTGTTCAAAATTTCTACTTGTTCTATCAGTTATGAAGAGGCATTGAAATCTCCAACCACAATTGTGGGTTTATTTACCATTGAAATTCTACCTATTTTGCTTCCTGTATTTTGAACCTGTTATTAGGTATATTACTATCCACCTATTGTATTGTATTATATATTGGGATTTTTATGTTCTCTTAATTGATCCCTTTATCAATGACCTTTTCCACTTCTGAAAGTGTCCATTGCACTGCAATCTACTTTTATAGTCATGTAATTACTCTAGCTGCCTCTATTTTTTACCCATTTGAATCCCAATATTTAAATGATTCTTGTAGGCAGTTCATACTCTGGCTTTGTTATCCAGTCTGGCCATATGTCCCTTTTAACTGAATGTTTAAGCATTCACATTTGATGTGCTTGCTGATTTGGCTAAATGTAAACTTAGCATCTTGGCATTTTCAATTTATCCTATCTATAATTTTTTCCTTCTTTCTCTTCCTTCATTTGGATTGATTCATTTTCATAAATTCCTATTTATCTTCTTTGTTGGCTTATTAGCTATAACTCTTAGTTTTCTTATGTTAGAACTTGCTTTGGAATTCATGTATGTCTTTAGGTTATTATAGTCTACCTTTAAGTGATATAATACTTTACATATAACATAAAATTTAATTTAGTATACTTCCATTACTTGCCTAATCTTGTGGATATTCATGCTATATACTTTAGAAACTCTTCACTATATTGGTTTATTTTGTTTAAACAATTATTTTTAAGCTAAATAATAGTAAATAATTATTTTTAGACTATTGTTACCCCTATAATTATTTTCAATGATCTATCTTTTGTGTAAATTCACATTATTATCTTTCTTAATTTGTTTCATTCTAAAGGACTTCCTTAAACATTCCTTGCATGAATCTGCTGGCAATGAACTATTTCAACTGTTTTATCTATGAATAAATCTTTCACTTTCATTTTTTAAAATTATTTTTGCTTGGTATGAAATTATGAGTTGATAGTTTCTTTCAGTATTTTCCATCACCTTCTTGTTTGCATTGTTTTGATGTGAAATTGCTGATATCCTCATCTTTATGTCTCTGTATGTAATGTGTCTTTTTTTTTTTTACCTCTCTGGCTACTTTGAACACTTAAAGCAATTATTCCTATTACTGGATGTGAAAATTTCAATTGGGATGCCTTATTCACGTTTCTTGTGCTTCGTAGGTCTGGTGGGGTTCGCTGAGCCTCTTGTATCAGTGGGTTTGTGAGTAGGAGGATGTCTGGGCCTATTCTAGTCTCTGCTTGTTTTTGTAAACAAAGTTTCAATGGGATGTAGTCCTGCATGTTTGTTTACAAAGTATGTAAGTCTGCTTTAGTGCCATAACTTTTGAACATATAAAATACAGCTATTATAATTGTTTCATTATCCCTGTCTTAAAATTACAACATCTGTGTTGATTCTGGGGTGGATTTCATTGACTTATTTACCTCCTTATTTTGGGTAGTGTTTTCCTACCTCTTTGCTTGCCCAGTAATTCTGGATTGAATTCTTAATACCTAAATTTTACCTGGGTAAGTGCTGGGTACATTTGTATTGCCTTTAGTATTCTGTATACTAGAACACAGCAAGTTCATTGGAAACATTTTGATCTTTTTCGTATGACTTAAGAATTGTCACTTAGAACAGGAGCAGTGTTCAGTACAGGGAGAACTATTCTTCACTCCTTTTCAGTCACTGTATTGAGCGTTCCATGAATCTTGAGGTTTTCCAATCTGGCATTTGCTTTTTCTTTTCTAAACTCTTTTCTTACATTTTTTCCTTAAAACTATCTGATTCCAGGAAATTGTGGATATGTCGCTTATATTTTTCCACGCTCTTTTTTAGTCCTTTATTAATGAATATTTCTGGGAAACCTGAAAATAAATGGTATATTTAAAACTGAAGGGGCCGGCGCCGCGGCTCAGTAGGCTAATCCTCCGCCTAGCGGCGCCGGCACACCGGGTTCTAGTCCCGGTCAGGGCGCCGGATTCTGTCCCGGTTGCCCCTCTTCCAGGCCAGCTCTCTGCTGTGGCCAGGGAGTGCAGTGGAGGATGGTCCAGGTGCTTGGGCCCTGCACCCCATGGGAGACCAGGAAAAGCACCTGGCTCCTGGCTCCTGGCTCCTGCCATCGGATCAGCGCGGTGCGCCGGCCGCAGCACGCCAGCCACGGCGGCCATTGGAGGGTGAACCAACGGCAAAGGAAGACCTTTCTCTCTGTCTCTCTCTCTCACTGTCCACTCTGCCTGTCAAAAAAAAAATAATAATAATAAAATAAAATAAAAAAACTGAAGGAATAAAAACTTTTACTTTCATTATTTTTATCATCTAACTAATGTGCACTATTGTTTGATTGAGCTCAGAGACTTCATATTATTGAGAATTGAGAATTTCTTTCAGAAAATTGTTCATGGATTATTGAAAATTAAATTGAGCAAAGTCAAGGTGTAAATGTAAACTAAAAAAAGATGAAATTATATCATACAAAGTACAGAACAAAGTTCCATTTAAAGTTCTGTAATTTCTAAATTGAAAAATATTTATTTCTTTTACAAATTCTTCAGGAACCGGCACTGTGGTGTGTAGCAGGTAAAGTCACTGCCTGCAGTGCCAGTATCCCATATGGGTACTCCTTTGAATCCCTGCTGCTCCACTTCAGATCCAGCTCTCTGCTTTGGCCTGGGAAAGCAGTAGAAGATGCCTAAGTCTTTGGGCCCCCGCACCCATGTGGGAGACCCAGAAGAGGCTTCTGGCTCCTGGCTCCTGACTTTGGATCAGCACAGCTCTGGCCATTGCAGTCATTTGGGGAGTAAACCAGCAGATGGAAGACATCTCTCTCTCTCTCTATGCCTCTGCCTCTCTGTAACTCTGCCTTTCCATAAATAGATAAATCTTTAAAAAAATATTACTTCTTGTTCTGTTACACTGGATAATTTAATCCTTCATAATTTTTTATAACAAATACACCTCAGCTCTATACATTTATATTTAATAGAATAAAAACAGTGTTACATAGTCTTATAATATTATAATATTAAATAATTCCAATGATATTCTATAATTTCAAATTATATTAGCATATAATTCATGAACTATCAAATAATATTATCCTATAATTTTGTAGTCATTTCTTTTTTTTAAAGATTTATTCACTTATATGAAAGGCAGAGTTACAGAGAGAGAGACAGAGAATGTCCTCCAGCTGATTCACTCCCCAAATGGCTGCAACAGGCCAGAATTCCCACATGGATGCAGGGGCCCATGTACCTGGACTGTCCTCTGCTGCTTTCCCATGAGCATTAGCAGGGAGCTGGATCAGAAGTGGAGAAGCCAGGACTCAAACAAGTGCTCATATGGAATGACAACATCGCAAGAGGTGGCTTTACCTGCTATGCCACAGCTCTGACACCTGCAGTCATTCCTTTCAAAGTAAAATAGTGAAATACAAATTTTCAAACACCAGAAAAACATTTTAACTTTGTAACTGTCCTCTTCAGCAAATATACCACACAATATCACATATGTTTATATTCTGATGAAGGTATCATCTTGACTTTCTTCCTTTGTCGTCTTTTAGGTGTTTTGGATCCAGTGTATGAATGCTTTGGTCCACTCCTTCATTCTCTTCTGGTTTCCTGCAAAAATGCTGAAGCATGGTAATGCCTTCACTTTTTCAGATATTCAGCAAAGACTATGTTACTCTCACCAGAATTAATGTTTGAGTCTCTGTGTGCCCACAGAAAGAACTGGAGGTCACAGAGATAAAATTTAGCAAAATATAAAATATTCACCTAATTCTGATATTGGACATTCCTCTGGTTACCAGCCTGCACTTTGAACAGTTAATGGGTGATCTTTAGGACCCGTTCTCTTTGCCTCTGACATGTATAAAGTGAGAACCAATACTTTTGGTGTTAATTTTTAATAAATACCCGAGTCAGGTGGTCTAATGCAAAGCACAGTAGTTCTGATAAACATTTATGATCATAGATGCCTCTTAATTAGTGAGTTTGTTTTTAAGCCTACTTGATTTCCTGTATTTGTTGTAGGAATATGTTTCCCAGTCTTTATTCCAAGTCCTTGCTCCCATGTGAGATAATAATTCAATGTAGAAACAAAATAAGGTACATGAATGAAAGCATAATTTATTTAAAGTGGGAGAGTGAGTATACATTCAGGCATGAGAGTAGACAACCCCACGAGGAAAGATACTCACTACAAGATGGCCACAAAGGAAGAGTATGGCAGAAGGCAAGAAAAGAGCCATTCCACTCCCACGTCCAGTCATCCCTTCTATGGGGTGAGGGTTAAAGCCCTAATGAACATGCAGATGGGGTGGAGTTTGGTCAGGGCTTAGTGTGCATGAGGTTTTCTGGGAGCTTCATGGCATTTCCCCATGGAGCTCAGCTTACATATGTTCAACACAGCATCTACTTCCCAGTCTCAGAACCAGGTCCATCATGGGAAAGTGGGTACACTGGATCGGCATATATGGGAGTGGAGTCAAAGTGTATGTCTGTGAGACAGAAATTGTGAGAATTTCTTCCAGCTCATTTTTCCCTATCTCCCTGCCTATTCTGGGCCCCATGTCATTTTCACTTCTAAAATGTCATAGTTCAATTTAGACTGTAACATGATTCTAACAAGATCATATAAAAATTTAAACTTACACTTGATTATTCAAACAAGTCTTCTTTTCATGACATATGATATTCCCAATACTATTATGTGCAAAATTTTCTTCTAAATTCATTTGGGTCTAATACATCCAAAACTAGGAGATATATTTATAAAGATACCATTTATATACAATGGGTTTATATGTCATATTATAAGATATGAAATTTAATTATATATATATATTGACAGGCAGAGTTAGAGAGAGAGAGAGAGAAAGGTCGGGTTTATATGTCATATTATAAGATGTGAAATTTAATTATATATATATATATTGACAGGCAGAGTTAGACAGAGAGAGAGAGAGAGAGAGAGAGAGAGAGAGAAAGGTCTTCCTTTTCCCTTGGTTCACCCCCCAAATGGCCGCTACAGCTGGCGCACTGCACCGATCTGAAGCCAGGAGCCAGTTGCTTCCTCCTGGTCTCCCATGCGGGTGCAGGGCCCAAAGACTTGGGCTATCATCCACTGCACTCCCAGGCCACAGCAGAGAGCTGGACTGGAAGAAGAGCAACTGGGACAGAATCCAGCGCCCCAACCGGGACTAGAACCCAGGGTGCCAGTGCCGCAGTGCCAAATGAGCCGCAGCACTGGCCAGTTTAATTATTAGGCATTTTTATTAGGTATTTTATTAGGCATTTCTAGCAACTATATACTTTACGTTGGATATATTTAAATTCTAAAAAATAAAATCCTGAAACAAAACCCTCAACAAAATACTAGCTAATCGAATCTAACAATGCATCAGAAAGATCATTCACCCAGACCAAGTAGATGGCATTTATCCCTGATATTCAGGGATGGTTCAACATTGCAAATCAATCAATGGGATACACCACATTAACAAACTAAGAACAAAAACCATATGGTTATCTCAATAGATAAGGAGAAAGTATTTGAGAAAATACAACATCCTTCATGATGAAAACCTTAAAGCAAATTGGGTATAGAAGGAACATTCCTCAACACAATCAAGGCAATTTATGACAAACCCACAGCCAAAATCCTATTGATTGGGAAAAGCTGGAAGCATTTCCACTAGGATCTGGAACCAGACAAGGATGTCCACTCTCACCATTGCTATTTAATATAGTTCTGGAAGTTTTAGCCAGATCCATTAGTCAAGAAAAAGAAATCAAAGGGATAAATTTGAAAAGGAGGAAGTCCAACTATCCCTATTTGCAGATGACATGATTCTATATATAGGGGATCCAAAAGACTCCACTGAGAGACTATTGGAATTCATAAAAGAGTTTGGTAATGTGGTAGGATATAAAATCAACACAGAAAAATCAATAGCCTCTGCATACACAAACAGTGTCATGGCTGAAAAAGAACTTTTAAGATCAGTCCCATTCACAATAACTCCAAAAAGACAGGTTCAGGGAAAGAGAGAGCTCACTAGAGCTCTTCTGAGGTAACAGCAAACCCCAAAAGGCTGGTCTCAAAAATACTAAAACAACATTAGAATGCATAAACAAGTTAAGCAGCCTTTCAGGAAATAAGAGCCATATACAAAAATCAATTTTACTTCTCCACAATAAGGAAAAGTGAACTAAAAATGAAATTAAGAAAGCAATCAGATTTACAGTGTATCAGCATGAATAAAATACTTAACAGAGGCTGGTGCTGTGGCGTTGCCAGTAAAACTGTCGCCTACAGTAACAGCATCCTCTATGGGTGCTGGTTTGAGTCCCATCTGCTCCACTTCTGATCCAGCTCTCTGCTATGTCCTGGGAAAGGCAATGGATGATGGCTCAAGTCTTTGGGCCCTTATACCCACATGGGAGACCCAGAAGAAGCTCCTGGCTCCTGGCCTTAGATTGGCCCAACTCTGGCCATTGCAGCCATTTGGGGAGTGAATCAGCAGATGGAAGATCTCTCTCTCTCTCTCTCTCTGCCTCTGCCTCTGCCTCTCTGTAACTCTGCCTTTCAAATAATAAATAAATCTAGAATTTTTTTTAAATAAAATACTTAACAATAGGTTTAACAAACGAAAGACAAATTTATACTGTGAAGACCATACAAAATATTGTTTAAGAAGTAAAAGAAAGTTTAAAATCAATGTAAAGAAATCCACATTTATGGGCTAGAAGACTTAACATAGTTAAGATGGCAATATTTCTGGCTGACTTTGCTGAAAAAATGGACAAGCTATTTCTAAAATTCAGCTGGAGGCTGGCACCATGACTTACTAGGCTAATCCTCCGCCGGCGGCGCTGGCACACCAGGTTCCAGACCCGGGTCGCTGTATCTGCTTGGGATACTTGGAAGAAGTTCCTGGTTCCTGGCTCCTGGCTTCTGTCTGGCTTAGCCTTAGCTGCTGCATCCATCTGGGGAGTGAACCATTGGATGGAAGTTTTCTCTCTCTCTTTCTCTCTCTCTATAACTCTATCTTTCAAATAAATTAATAAATCTTTAGAAAAAGAAAAGATAAAATTTCGAAGGAAACAAGTAAATGGAAAGATATGACGCATCCATGGATTGGAAGAATTGATAGTTAAAATGTCCATACTATTCAAAATGATCTACAGATTTAATGTAGTTGCTATGCAAATTCCAATTAAAGTTTCCACAGAAAGAAAAAAATCAACCCTAAAATTTGTATTTAACCACAAAAGACCAAAGCAATGTGAGCATTGTGGAGGGAAAAAAAAAAGAAGAAGAAGCCTGGGCATAATACTACCTGGGTTATACTATAGTATACAGCAAGGCTATGTGATCAAAACAGCGTGGTTCTGGCCTGAAGAGGCACATAGGCCAATGGGACCGAATAGAGAGCCCAGAAATTAAGCCACGTATACATCAATTGATTTTTAACAAAGTTACCAAGAATACACAATGAGGAAAGCACAGTTCTTTGATAAATGTTATTGACATGAGTGGTTATCCACATGTACAAGAGTGAAATTAGACCCTTATCTCATACCTTAGATAAAAATCAAGTCAAAATGCATTAAGGACTTACATGCAATACCTGAAACTATAAAATCACTTAGAAGAAAGGAAACAAGGCAAAAGTTCCATGACACTGGTCTGTGCAGTGGTTTCTTGAATATGAACCCCAAAGTACAGGTAACAAAAGCAAAACAGACAAATGGGATTACATGAAACTGAAAAGCTTCTGTAACACTATCGTCTGGTAAAGGATTAACATCCAAAGTATATAAAGAATTCAAACAGCTTAATCATAAGACAGCTGATACCCAAATTAGAGTAGGCTAGGAAGTGAACAGATATTTCTCAAAAGAATACATACAAGCAGTTAACAGGTATGTGAAAATATAATCACTAATCATCACAATGAGATTTCATCTCAAACCTGTTAGAATGGCTTTTATAATAGATAAGTGTTGGTGAGGATATGAAGAAGGAACCTTACACACCGTTGATGGAAATGTGAATTAGTACAGCCCTTATGGAAAACAGTTTGGTGGTTCCTGAAGAGTTTAGAATTTTGCTTCCCCAGAATGGAATAAAGCATTTGTGAATTATGCAGCAAGAGACTTGTATCCAGAATATGTAGAGAATACTTAAGTCAACCATAAAAAGGCAAATGACACAATGTTTTAAATAGGCAAAGGATTTAAATGGACATTTCTCCAAAGAACAAATAACCAATAAAAACATGAAAAAATATTAAACATCATTGATCCTTAAAGCAATATAAATTAAACCCACAATGAGATACCACTTCATAGCAATTAGGATAACTATAATTAAATAGCAGATTCAAGAAGTGTTGACAAGGTTGTGGAGAGATTGGAACCTTCAC
The DNA here is from genome assembly GCF_964237555.1 of Oryctolagus cuniculus. Classification (NCBI taxonomy): domain Eukaryota; kingdom Metazoa; phylum Chordata; class Mammalia; order Lagomorpha; family Leporidae; genus Oryctolagus; species Oryctolagus cuniculus. The sequence goes on along the minus strand of NC_091440.1, from coordinate 96,344,583 downwards.
GTACTGCTGACCAGAATGCAGCACAGTACAGCTGCTTTGGAAAAGAGTCTGCATGGGGCCGGCACTGTGGCATAGCGGGTAGATCCACTGCCTGCAGTGCCAGCACCCACATGGGCGCCTTCCACGCAGATCCACTGTGTCTCCTCCTCCCACAGAATTCCCACTGCTTGCATTCCTGTTTTAATATGTTTTTCTAATCTTTAATTCTGGGTTGGTCTTCTTTGTTCTGTTTGTGTGACCTTATGATACTCAGGAAGGTTTGAATTTTTGTTCTTATGGTCATTTTTTATTATAAGTATATATAAGCAATATTCTATTTCTGTAGAAAAATCCATTTGTTTCCTTTGTGAAGAATGGCAGAATTATCCTATTTCTCTTCCTTCTTTTTATTTTCCCTTTTCCCCAGCATCCCCTTATCTTGTATACGGTATGCCTTCATACTGTGAAATATAATTCTATTACTTGATTTGCTAGCTTTGAATGTTTTCCAGGGACTTGCAGTTAGTATTGATGAGACAATCTGTAGATGTCCTTTACTTCCCATCTGCCTCACCTGCACCTTGCATACTATGTAAATGGAATGATTTCCACACTATGTGGACATGCAGAAATTACAGTCACATTGATCATCCTTCCATCACAATTGCTTTTGCCTGCTTTGTCTTTTATAAAATTTTTTAAAGCTTTATTTATTTATTTATTTAAAGAAAGAGCAACAGAGAGGCGGGGGGAGAGACAGAGTGAGAGGGCTTCCATTCACAGGTTCCAAATAGCCACAACAGCCAGGGCAGGGCCAGGCCAGAGCCAGGAGCCAGGAAACCCATCGAGGTCTCCCATGTGGGTGGCAGGGCGTAAGCACTTGAACCATCTTCTGCTGCTTTCTCAGGTGCATTAGCAGGGAGCTGAGTCAGAAGCAGGCAACGGCTTAACTCGTTGCACCATAACACAGGCCCCAGCCTGCTTAATCTTAACTCTACAGTTCAATGTATCAAACACTCACAGCCTGCCATATTACTGTGGCTTCTCTGATGATTTCTTTGTTGGTTGATTACACTGGGTTTTGTTGCAAAATTCCCTGGTGAGTATTCCTCATGTGATGAATTTTGCTGTACTTTTGCACTCATTTACTTTTAAACCATTTAAAAATATATTTTATATAAATGACCAAAATTGATAGTACAATGAATAATTACCACACAAAATCATGAAACACAACATTCTTCTTTTTCCTAACAGTTTATTTATTTTTATTTTGAAGATTTATTTATTCATTTGAAAGATAGAGTGTCGCTCCCCGTCTTCGTGGAGGAACGACACAGGACCCTGCGCTGTTCTTTCGTCTGCTCGGCCCTCCCCGGGTTTGCTGCTGGTTCTTCCCGGGTTGGCTACTATCCCTTCCACCTCCGTGGAAGGGCAGTTCCCCCTGGCCACATTCCCCACTTCCGCAGGGGAGTGGCACACCGCCGGCCGGCTCTCTCGGAGGCTGCACAGGTGTTCCTCTTAGATGTTCCCCTTAGATGTTCCTGGTGCATGCCGTCTCTCTCCTCCTTTATAGTCCTCCTCCGCCAATCCCAGCTCGGCTGCCCACACGCCGAGTACGCTGCTCTCCAATCAGGAGCAAGTCCTACAGTTTATTGGTTGAACTGGAGGCAGCTGTGTAGAAGCTGTTTTCTTCTCTCCCAGCACCATATTGTGGGAGAGCAGGTGCATAGAATAAGTCTTAATTCCAGTAACAGTCTAGTCTGAGCTGCTCCCCACAGATCCCCCTTTCTTTTTATTTTTTTGGCGTTGATACACGCCTGTCTTCGGTGTCCCGCGGCACACACTCTGCTCTACTTGCTAGAGTTGCCACAGGTTCTTACAAGTCCTATCAATCAGGCAAACCGAATCCGGGTCCTCTCTTCGCCATGCTGTGAGGAGGTTTTTAGGCGCTGATGCGTGCCTGTCTTCGGTGACCTGCGGCTCATACTCTGGTCGAGCCACCTGCTGGTGCTTACCGCCTTACTAATCAGGCAGACCGAATCCAAGCCTTCTCATTGCCGTATTGTGGGGGAGACCTTTACTGATGTTAATTCGTGCCTGTCTTCGGTGACCTGCGGCGCATAAGCTGCTAGCTGCCGCAGGTGCTCATCGTGCTCATCGCCTCACTTAATCAGGCAGACCGAATCCAAGCTCTCACATTGCAGTGTTGTAGGGAGGCCTTTCTATTTCTCTATTTCTCTATCTCCGGGCATTCCTATTTCTCCCATTTTACTTCTATCTTCCAGCATTCCTATTTCTCTCACTTTACTTCTAAACTTCTGTTTCTCTTATCCCTGCGGCTTCCCGGCGCCCGCCCGAGGCTGCTTCTCGGCACCTCGCCCCGCGGCAGCTTCACGGCTCTGCGAAGGCTTCCCGGCGCCTCGCCCCGCCGGCGCCCGCCCCGCGGCGGCTTCACGGCTCTGCGCGGCTTCCCGGCGCCTCACCCCGCTGGCGCCTGCCCCGCGGCGGCTTCCCGGCTTTGCGCCACTTCAGCCCGCGCTTCTCTCATCTGCGTGGCTCGGCTTCGCGCGCACACTCCGCGGTCTCCACGCACTTCGCGCCCGCACCACGGCCTCGCGCCAGCCCTGCGTTCCCTATCTATTCACGCCCCGTGCTCTCTCTGCACGCGGCGGCTTCCGCGAATGTTTCCGCCACCACCGGCATTCAGTCCAAGTTCCCCGGACTAACCTGGCGAATTCCAACCTGGCGGCCCACGTCTCTGCTTCTGGTTCCAGATCTTCGCCTCTTGCTCCCCGGGGTGACTTGAATTCCAAGGTGGCTTATGTCTCCGCCTTGGCCTGCACTCGCGGCTTCATCCTCCCTAACATTTTTCTCTACCCGGTATGTTTCCTTAAGTTTTCTTCCAACAATATTCCTCTCATTTCTCCTGGCTTCTCCCCACAGTCCGTATCCAAGTCTAAGTTTCTTATAGGTTTCACTTTCACTTTCAACCTGCAGTCCGTATCTAAGTCTAAGTTTCTTCTTGCTTTCACTTTAAATCCTAACTTCTTTCCCACAGTCCATATCCGAGTCCAAGCCTCCTCCAGGTTTCACTTTCGCTTTCAATCTCCTAGCTTCCCCGCCATAGTCCGCATCCGAGTCTATGAAAGCTTTCACTTTCGCTTTCAATCCTAACTTCTTTCCCACAGTCCATATCCGAGTCTATGCCTAGGCTTTCAATAGCTTCTTCCGGCACCTAGGCTCTTTGCTAGTCTCTCTCTCCGGTATTTTCCCACTTCTTCCCGTTTCTTCCCTCCTAAGTTTCCTATCCGAGTCACGGCACCACTATGTCACTCCCCCTCTTCGTGGAGGAGCAACACAGGACCCTGCGCTGTTCTTTCGTCTGCTCGGCCCTCCCCGGGTTTGCTGCTGGTTCTTCCCGGGTTGGCTACTATCCCTTCCACCTCCGTGGAAGGGCAGTTCCCCCTGGCCACATTCCCCACTTCCGCAGGGGAGTGGCACACCGCCGGCCGGCTCTCTCGGAGGCTGCACAGGTGTTCCTCTTAGATGTTCCCCTTAGATGTTCCTGGTGCATGCCGTCTCTCTCCTCCTTTATAGTCCTCCTCCGCCAATCCCAGCTCGGCTGCCCACACGCCGAGTACGCTGCTCTCCAATCAGGAGCAAGTCCTACAGTTTATTGGTTGAACTGGAGGCAGCTGTGTAGAAGCTGTTTTCTTCTCTCCCAGCACCATATTGTGGGAGAGCAGGTGCATAGAATAAGTCTTAATTCCAGTAACAGTCTAGTCTGAGCTGCTCCCCACAATAGAGTTACAGAGAGGCAGAGACAGAGGTACAGAGAAAGAGAGACAGAGATCTTCCATCCACTGGTTCACTCCCCAAATGCCCTCAACTGCTGGAGCTGGGCTGATCTGAAATCCGGGAGCCAGGAGCTTCTTCCAGGTCTCCCATGTGCGTGCATGGGCCCCAGCACTTGGGCCATCTTCCACTGCTTTCCCAGACCACAGCAGAGAGCTGGATCGGAGGCTGAGCAGCCAGGTCTTGAACCAGATTCCATATGGGAAGCCAGCACTGCAGTCTATGACTTTTACCTGCTACAACACAGGGCCAGCCCCCTTATGGATTATTATTACAGGCAAAATGCTTGTTTCTTTATGTTACTGTTCATGGAATTAGAATTTTCTGTCCCAGGTATTTGAAAACAGTTCTTGTAAGTAGTGTACTTTTTTTTTTCTTACTTATTTGACAGGTAGAATTAGACAGTGAGAGAGAGAGACAGAGAGAACGGTCTTCCTTCTGTTGTTCACCCCCCATGAAGCCAGGTGTTTCCTCCTGGTCTCCCACGTGGGTGCAGGTGCCCAATCACCTGGGCCATTCTTCACTGCTTTCCTGGGCCACAGCAGAGAGCTGGACTGGAAGAGGAAGCTGGGACTAGAACCCAGTGCCCATATGGGATGCCGGTGCTGCAGGCAGAGGAGTAGCCAAGTGAGCCATGGCGCCGGCCCCACAAGTAGTGTACTTTAAAAAACAAATTTGCTGGAGGAGTAAGGGAAGCACTAGCTCTCATTCACTGCTTCATTTCCCAAGTGTCTGCAGCAGTGAGAGCTAGGCCAAACAAAGCTGGGATCCAGGAACGCAATCCAGGTCTCCCATGTGGCTGGCAGGCACCCGACTCCTTACACCATCACTGCTCCCTCCCGGGATCTGCTGGAAGCCAGAATCAGAAGCACAGCTGGGACTTGAACCCAGGCTCTCTCTTTCGGCACGCTGGCATCTTGGTGCTAGGCCAGATGCCTACAGGCGTGTATTTTGGGGAATGTCTCCCGAGCTCTGCTGCTGTAGGCACACTTGGTGCTTCCATCAGAGTCTTTACCGCCAGTCACCAAACGCAGCTCCTGGGCTCAGCTCAGCTGCCTGACGCCCTCATTAGCCTCTGACTTTGTGGGGCTTTTTGTCTCCTGGAGTCCTGACGTCGATTTCGTGGAGGTTTCTCAGTTGGCGTTGTTTCGTATAAAATCCAGGAAGCAAGGAATTTCTGTCTCATTCCATAGTGTTCACTGGACGCTTCCCTCCAACCCCGCTGTACTTGGTAATTTCTCCCTGTCCATGGCAAACATGTATCTGAACAGTAGGAGTCAATATTGCTTTCCTGCACAGTGGTTTTATTTCCTCCAGTCAACGGTAGTGTTCTTCTCATCTATACTATCTTCCTACTCCCAGTAAAACTCTAAGTCTAGGTCAGCACCCACCCCAGAACCATGGTTTTCACTTTCCTAGCTTGTCTAACCTGACCCATGTATTTATCTAAGTTTCTATCAGTCAAATGCCCCAAACAATCCATTGTATATGGTCTTAGGATAGGATTTGGCCTTGAATATTTTAATGGGTTTGAACTCAGGGGAAAACAGAATAAATAATCTTCAGATGCATATGTATAACATCTGAATGGTATTAGGGCCAGGAATTTTCACTCCAAAATTTTCATACCTACCAGGATCAGAAACCACCAAAATATAACTGAAAAAATTTTAAATATAAAAATGGTCTTAGAAATCACCCATGGCAGCTCACCAGGCTAATCCTCCACCTGTGGCGCTGATACTCCGGGTTCTAGTCCTGGTTGGGGAGCCGGTTCTATCCCGGTTGCTCCTCTTCCAGTCCAGCTCTCTGCTGTGACCCAGAAAGGCAGTGGAGGATGGCCCAAGTCCTTGGGCCCTGTACCCACATGGGAGACCAGGAGGAAGCACCTGGCTCCTGGCTTCAGATTGGTGCAGCCCGCCGGCTGTAGCGGCCATTTGGGGGGTGAACCAACAGAAGGAAGACCTTTTTCTCTGTCTCTCTCTCTCTCACTGTCTATCTCTGCCTGTCAAAAAAAAAAAAAAAAAAAAAGAAATCACTCTCATCTTAGGATAATACTGACATTTCATATAGGATGAAAATCATACATTTTGTGGAAGATTTAGCAATAGCTGGAGGAAATTAAAATTTTCACCGTGATTTCAAATTATTATTTTAGTAATTATAGTTTTAGCAATCTTAGAAAAGGAATAGCATGGAACTATAATGACAAAATTGTTAAAACTCCTATTAACTAACATCACTCATTGGACAGGTTGGGTTTTGAATTTTATGTTCTTCCAAATGGTTTTGATATATGTGAAACTTGGATTACTAATCACATTCATGTACTCCTGTGACTTATTTAACCATTTGATAATGTATTTTTGGAGAGAGTAAGAGGTGAAAGAAAGTGCCATGATCATGACAGGCAAAGGAAGCATTGTTGTCACTGATGGCAAGTTAGAAATATGACTGATAATTGTACATCTTTGGTGCCAGTAAAAATAAATTTATGTAGTAGAATAAATTCAACCTCTGTGTTTCAGACTCTGTGAAGATTAAAAAAAAAAAACTTTTCTCTTTTCAGATATAGTCTTACAACATGGCTACACTACAGACTATTTGTTTCTTGGAAATTTTATTTATACGGTAAGATCACCCATGTACATGAAATCACTTTTTCTAGTTTCTAATTGAAGAAATTAAGTCAAACATTCTAAGACAGTGGAAGTCTCCTTCACACTCCAAAACCTTTGCCAATAGCAAGCTACCAACCCCACCCCCTTTTTGTGATACAAGATGTTCTTATGCATCTTAATTTTTCACTATATAATGAAACTTATTGATGGTTTCAAATCAGCCCTTAAATATCTACCTCATCCTTTCAAGGATGCTCGTGTGAACAACATACCATTGCCTAGTCAGCCAGTCTCCTGGGAAAGGACGTTGAAGTTGACCTTGATCCTTTGACTGTCTGAACAGTGCTGCAAAGGCTCTTCCTGATGTCCATGACCAAGTGAATCTTAAGGATGTATTTCCACAAGTGCAAAAGCTGGATCCGAGGGTATTGTGAATTTTGAAAGACATTATAAAATATTCCTCCAAAGAGGCTGCACAAATTTAGCAATAAGAATGCTGGATTCCTTAAGACCCCATAGGAAGTGATATTACTGTATTTGGATCCAGTGGATGGAATGATACCCTATTGCAGGTTTTACTTTGAGAATAAACATTTGCATAAAATGAAATAGAGCAATCACAGAATTTTCACTTTCTGTGTCTGTCTTTACTAATTACTCTATTGGGTTGTCGATCATTGTCTTATTAATTATAAGTAATTACATACTAAAGATGTTGATTGTTTTCTCATACTTCTTTCGAAAATACTTACCCAGTTTCACATTAGCACTTGCCAATATATATTCTGCATATAAACTTTATGAAATTAAGTTTATTAATATTTTATTTATGACTTCTAAGTCTTGTGTCTGCAGTTACTGCTATCAGTTTCTTATCCATAATTTTAAACATAAATGCATATTCAACGTTGTGTTATCCCATCTGCATGTAAGTAAAAACATTCCTCTGCATTTTGCGTTATTTATTTTTTCATTTAACAACATATTATAAACCATTTGCTCCATGTTTTCCCCTGTGTAAGAAATAACTTATTAGGATATTGCCTCCTTTCACTTTCACTGGTTGTCTTATTTATATTATTAGTTGTGATTTTAGGTCTATATTACACATTTTTTAATATCAAATATGACTAGATAGTGTTTTCTCTCTTAGTGGGAAATGTGCATAGAACAAGGTTCCTTCTTTTCAAATCCCGCTGCTTCAGGCCTTATCCTTTTCTCAGCTCTAGGAAAAAATCAATAAAATCAAGCAAGATTTTGTTTCTTTGTTTCCTTCACTAACCAACATTTCTTGAGACCTGTCGTGTAAAACACTCTGTTGAGTGTTAAACAGATGTCAGTAAACCCAAGCAAGTCCTCCCAAAAATTACATTCTACAGAGATAACAGTAGGATCTTTAGATAGAGTCAAATTCTTCCATGTTACTTATAGAGAATGTGAATGTCAGAACTGATGCATGAGCATTGGTTTTAGTCATAGGTTACAGAGTTTCTCAGCGTATTTATATGAGTGCATACACACATACAAAGAGAGACCTCATTAAGATGCCAGAGTAAACTGATGTCATGGACTCTCAATCTCCCAAGGCTAAAAAATATATATAACCAAAATGGTAAATCCAACAATAAAAATTATAGCAAAATAATTCACCACAGCAGCTGTAGAAGAAAAGGAAATTAGCAAAATGCTTTTTACAAAGACACCTCAACGTTGGTGCTGCTGGAGAAATACAGCAAGAGTCGGCAGGTTCAGCCTGGTATGGGCACTAAGCTCTCTGGGGTCAGCACGTTGGCAGAGAGGTCAGTGACGGTACCAGGGGTGGGGGGGTCAGGAAAGCACTGGGGAGCGGTGGATTCTGACAGAAATTTGTCATGCGTTTTCCCATCTCTTTCTCCCTCCCCTGTCACCTCCCACAGTATGTAGTGGTTACCGTTTGTCTGAAAGCTGGGTTGGAGACAATGTCTTGGAACAAAGTGAGTATTCTTTAGGATTTCTTCTCAGATTTACTTTTTTTTTTTTTTTTTTTTTTTTTACAGGCAAAGTGGACAGTGAGAGAGAGACAGAGAGAGAAAGGTCTTCTTTTACCGTTGGTTCACCCTCCAATGGCCGCTGCGGCTGGTACGCTGTGGCCAGTGCACCACGCTGATCCGAAGCCAGGAACCAGGTGCTTATCCTGGTCTCCCATGTGGGTGCAGGGCCCAAGCACTTGGGCCATCCTCCACTGCACTCCCTGGCCACAGCAGAGAGATGGCCTGGAAGAGGGGCAACCGGGACAGAATCCGGCGCCCCGACCAGGACTAGAACCCGGTGTGCCGGCGCCACTAGGCGGAGGATTAGCCTAGTGAGCCGCGGCGCCGGCTCAGATTTACTTTTAAACTTCAGAAAAAATAAACTTTCTTTCCTGGTCTCCATTTTACTTTCTCTTGTGTTGCATACTCAGGTGATGATTTAAACTGGGTGAAGGCAAAATTATCCATCTAATGTCTTTAGGCTGTTGATTTTTTCCTGCCTTTAACTTGAAATTAATTCAAGTTATCATGCCGTTAATTGAGACCCTTCATTTGCTACTAGTATCCAAATTCAGAATTATAATAGAAACTTTAGCTAATTCAGAAAAAGAAGGAAATATATATTCTCAATACAGTTAAATGCAAATGATATTAACATTTTGATTTATATTCTTTCAGTCTTTCTTTAGATTTTTTTCTTAAAAATAGAATCACAAGTTACCTAATATTATGTAACACTTTTTTTGCTTAGTAATAAGCCTTTAGCAGTCTTCTAAAATCTTTCATTTTTATGCTCACTTAATGTCTGTATCGTATTTCATCACATGAATACTTAACATTATTTTAATAGAATAATTGTCTTAACATTTATTATTATAAACAATATGTCACCAATTTTATTATGAATGTACAAGAGGATACTTAAAAAGTTCTTGGAAAATAGAATTAAATGATAAATTCATTTTTAAATGTTTATTCATTTATTTGAAAGGTAGAATGAGAAGGAGAGAGAGAGAGAGAGAGACGGAGAAAAGAAGAGAGATCTTCCATCTACAGGTTCACTCCCCCAGATGCTGGCAACAGCCAGGTTTGAGCCATGTCAAACCCAGGAACCTAGAACTGAGACTGGGTCTCCCATGTGGGTGACAGGGGCTCAAGGACTTGAGCTATCACATTTTCAGGAAGCTGCATGGGAAGCAGAGTAGCTGAGATGCAAACCAGGGACTCTGATATGGGGTGCTGGAATCCCAAGTGAATGCTTAACTCACTGCCCACAGTGCCCTGATAAGTTTATTCTGATGCAAAACTTTTTGAAGTGCATGCATAGGATGGGGGTCTTTTAAAAGCTCATGGAAAATGAATATGAATAAAAGACTATTATGGGTTTCAAAATAGCTTTGCACCAAAATAGCCTAATTTTTAATTCCATTTTTCCATGGACATTTTGAAGTACCCTCATACATACACTTGTGTACTTAAAGACATAAATAATCTCCATAGGTTATTATTAAAAGTGGAACCTCTAATGAGTTAAGCAGAATTTTATTTTTATGAATTTATCAATAAATTAAGTAATAAATATATATACATAGGTACCGTTATGAATGAGCTGTTTTTAGAAGTTCCACTCAAAAAGTTAATAAGAGAAAGTGAATTTTTATTAGCCTATCACCTTTAAAGAACCAAGATGAATGTAAATTATCACATATTTTTTCTCTGATGTTACTGTTTAGAGTTTTTGACTGGTGCTATCTTCCAAACTGTACTGACCATTTCTGAACAAAAATATTACGTGAGCAATTCATAAGGCCTACTAGTTTTAAGTGTGGCATCATACCACATAGATGAAACAGAAATGTCGAAAATATTCGGTTTCTGCTTTTAATTGTTGCTAAATTTGCTCCAGGGAGAGTATTGCCTAGATGCAGGAACACTCACACCCACACGTAGTGAATCTCACTTGTTAATTTTTTCAAGTCCAGAGTAGACTTAGCAACAAGTAGAGGTCTCTCTTCAGCCCCACCCCCCATCTCCCAGGCTTCTGTCTCCAGAAGGAGTCTGGGAGGGAGCACTTGTGAGGGGACTGGTCTCGGCTTCTGCTTCTTGTGGGGCTGGGGTTGCAGAAAGTGCAGGATGCTAGAGGTCAGTCTCAGGGCTGGGGAAACCCTTCTGTGCCCAGGGCCATGTGCACATTCATAACATCATTCTCAGGCCACACAAAACGAGCAATTTCAAAAGGAGCCTGCTGTAGACATATTGAATTTCGAGTCCTGCCTGTGGTCACCATGGCAGGGCCAGAGCAAATGATTACACCGGCCTGGGCCCAAGGAATGAGCTCTGGAGGCAGCAAAACGCCTCTCAGAGCCGCACGGTGGCTTGCCACTGCCCCCTGGAGGACTGTCCCTGTGAACACCCACCTGGAGAGACTTGCCCAGCATTTTGCAGCTAATGCAAACCTGAACATAAAAACACATTGCAGTGTTTCGAAAATTCAAAGCTCCCAGCTGTTCCCATGATCTTCTGCATGATCCGCACCAGGAGGCCAGCTCTATTTGCTCCAACCAGAAAGAGGAAACTCTTTGACTAACAGGTGTCTATTTAAAGAGTGAAAAATTGCATTTGAAGATGATTGGTGACTGCATGTCAACACATACTTTGAGAAGTAGCAGGTCGGTTTTTCCCTCCTTGTTTTTGCTGCTAGGACGTAATCACTGCCAAGCAGTACCTAAGAGGAGATGACAGAATTCAAACCCTGAAGAAGTCATCTAGTGCAGATAATAAGTAGCATATACAGATAATAAATAGATTGCCACTAGAGACAGTAGACCACTGCCCAGCATAACCAGAAGTTCAGGACAGCACTCTCTGAGGGCCCCCTTACTATTCCTCTGCTAACACAAACCACACCAGAGCAACCACAGGTAACCATTCAGGTGTGACCTTAATATTAACCACTGTGGAATTTGGCCTAAGTTCCCAGGCCCGGACACAAGCAATGATCTTTCAGCCAGGCTCCCATGCATGGTTCATCAATTTAAAAGCACAACTTCTGCCATTGGCTCAGAAGCTTTTATACAGAACAAATAAGAATTGGTCGGATTTTTGTCTCACTTATTTATTTATTTTATTTTTTGGTCCTTAAGAAAGCTCTATGTTAATCAGTAGGCAGAAGCAGATAGTCTTGCAAAAGAACCCATCAGCTGTGTGAACTACTTCCTGCTAAGAGCTGATCATTTTTACCAAAGACACTGGATACCACTCAGCTTGAGTGACCCACATGACTGTTATTTTAGATATTCAAACAATTGCTTGAATCTACAGCAAAATATTCTGAGAAGGACGTTGGGGTGGAAGTCTCAAATACCAAACGATTCAAAGATCATCCATATCTTCACATGAAGATGCGTGACCTTGGGAAACATAGTTTGCTGGTTGATGGTGTTAAGTGTTTTCTTCTCTCTGGCACTCTCTGTCTGCAGTTTAGTCACCTGGCAATTTGGGGCAGCATCTCCATATGGCTGGTCTTCTTCATAATTTATTCTCGCTTCTGGCCGACCCTTCCCATTGCTTCTGACATGGTGGGACAGGTTAGTTCTTCCAACCGTGAGTGTGATTGACATGCCTCATGAAAACTTAGGTCTGTTAACTGTAGAAGCTGATGTTACCTATTTTCGGGAGAATTTGGGAAGTCAAGACAAAATCAATGCAATAAGTAGCTGTTGATCCAACTAAATTCTGGTTTAATGTCAATAGAGATTTATTTCCTCCCTAAAATCTCATTACTTCAAACTAAGTGTACTCTTTCTAAAATGTTTATCTTTCACTGATAATGCAAGAAGCTGTAATATCAGAATCATCTAAAATATTTAAGTTAATATTGTAATTAGATTTGTCTTGTGCTCAGATTGTTCAGTACTGGTAATGCAAGCATAATAGCTAAGAAAACATAATTATTTAAAATATTTAACTTAGTAGAATAGCTGTGACTTAATGTTTCAGATACAGTATATGCTATAAGGTTGCAAATACTTTATTTTTTTTAACTTTTATTTAATGAATATGAATTTCCAAAGTACGACTTATGGATTACAATGGCTTCCCCCCCATACCGTCCCTCCCACCCACAACCCTCCCCTTTCCCACTCCCTCTCCCCTTCCATTCACATCAAGATTCATTTTCGATTATCTTAATATACAGAAGATCAGCTTAGTATACATTAAGTAAGGATTTCAACAGTTTGCTCCCACACAGAAACATAAAGTGAAAAATAATAGATGATTTTTTTAAATGATGATGAAATCAGATCAGACCTATTGTCATGTTTAATCCCAGTGAAAGTCAAGTTGGGAATTGATAATTTCTTTTTTCTTTTTTTTTTTTTTTACAGAAGATCAGTTTAGTATGCATTAAGTAAAGATTTCAACAGTTTGCACCCCCATAGAAACACAAAGTGAAATATATTGTTTGAGTACTCGTTATAGCATTAAATCTCAATGTACAGCACGTTAAGGACAGAGATCCTACATGAGGAGTAAGTGCACAGTGACTCCTGTTGTTGACTTTACCAATTAACACTCCTGTCTATGGCATCAGTAATCTCCCTATGCTCCAGTCATGAGTTTCCAAGGCTATGGAAGCCCTCTGAGTTCTCCGACTCTTATCTTGTTTAGACAAGGTCATAGTCAAAGTGGAGGTTCTCTCCTCCCTTCAGAGAAAGGTACCTCCTTCTTTGAAGACCTGTTCTTTCCACTGGGATCTCACTCACAGAGATCTTTTTAGGTTGCAAATACTTTAAAAATATATGGAAACTGTTCTTTAATTGTGTAAATGTCAGAGGTTATATATTAGCTAGATTTTTACATTTATTTTTGTATTTTTAAATTCTACTTTGTTTCTGTTTAGGGGATTATTAGCCCCATGCTGCTTACAAAATGGGCCACAGAATTCCACTTTACTAGAACTAGAGGTAACCTTGGTACAAACCCAGCCAGGGACTAAGTGAAAAAATGCAAGCCCAGAGTTCCTTGCTAAATTTCTTTTGGGATGGTTTATTTTATGGTGAAACCTGACTGCATTAAAGAATACTTAGAAACCGGGAAAAGTGTTATTTTGGGTGGGTCTGGGAGAGGCCCAAATGAGATCAGTGTGTGGTCTGAATAGAGGAGGTGGTAGGGACCAGCCAGCCCCCTGCAGTCAGAGAATAAGTGCAGAAGACAAGCTGGTCTCTTGCTGTGAGAGCGGGACACACTGCACTCCTGCTGTGGGCATCAGTTCCTGGTCCTTGGACTCCAGGACTTCCACCAGCAGCCTTGCTGCCACTTGGCCTTTCGGCCTTGAACTAATAACCATGGCTTCCCTGGTCCTGAGCCTGTTGGACTTGAACTAGACCACACGCCTGGCAGCCCGCTATCTCCAGCCCACAAATGACCTTTCATAGGCCTTCTCAGCAACCGTGACCATGTGAGCTGATCCCCTACCAGATTCTCCTTCTTCTGTCTATATCCATTTCCTAGTGACTCAGTAACTCCTGAGAACCCTGACCTCTCTCTCTCTCTTTGCAACTCTGTAACTCTGACTTTCAAATAATAAATAGTTTTTAAAAAATAAGAGGTCACGGGCCGGCACCGAGGCTCACTTGATTAATCCTCTGCCTGTGGTGCTGGCATCGCATATGGGTGCCGGGTTCTAGTCCTTGCTGCCCCTCTTCTGGTCCAGCTTTCTGCTGTGGCCTGGGAGGGCAGTGGAGGATGGCCCAAGTGCTTAGGCTCCTGCACCTTCATGGGAGACCAGGAAGAAGTACCTGGCTCCTGGCTTCAGATCAGAGCAGCTCCAGCTGTAGCAGCCATTTGAGGGGTGAACCAGTGGAAGGAGGACCTTTCTGTCTGTCTCTCTCTCTCACTGTCTATAACTCTACCTGTCAAAATAATTTAAAAAATTAAAAAAAAGAGGTCAGTGAAATAGAAAACAATTGTACAATGGAGAAAATCAACAAAGACCAGAATTCGTACTTTTTTTTCAAGATTTATTTTATGGGGCTGGCATTGGGCATAGTGGGTAAAGTCACCATCTGCAGTGCAGGCATCCCATATGGGCACTGGGTCAAGTCCCAGCTGCTCCATTTCTGATTCAGCTCCTGCTAATACACCTGAGAAAACAGCAGAGGATGCTTTCCCAAGTCCTTGTGCCTCAGAACTTATGTAGGAGACCCTAAGGGGGCTCCTGGCTCCTGGTTTTTATCTGGCCCAACCCTGGCCATTGTGTCCATGTAGGGAGTAAACCAGCTGGAAGAAGACCCCTCTCTCTCCCTTCTTCTCTCTCTCTATAACTCTGCCTTTCACACAAATAAAATAAATTAAAAAAAAAAAAAACAAAGAATAAAAAGCAGAGTATTAATCAGACTCAGGAGACTCGGACTTTAGGGCCTTCCAGAGGTATGACACCAAAGAATACACAGGTGCTCAGTTAATAAAAATGTGGAGAATCAAAGGTGACCTAGAGGTAAAGGGAACATTGCCCAGTCTCAAGTCACAGTTGAACTAAAGTGATCAGCCAGCCACTAATTAATCTGTCAAAGGGAATGGCGAAGTCTCAGGAGAACAGAAAGATAATGTTTAGCAGTAAGGGTATGTTGCTAAGTAATATAATATTGAACTATCCTTGCATTCTTGGGCTAGAAACTTATTTGATCAGTATATTTATTTGGCTCATTGTTTATGGAATGTGGTATTAAATTGTTACCTGATATTATATTTAGGTTTTGTGTACTAGGTTGATTTAGCAGTTCCAGTTGTGTGTGGCTGTCTTCGTATCTCTTCTTGATTCTCCATGTTTGGAAAGGGTTGGAATCTGATGGCAGCATTGGTATTTGATGTTGACAAACAGAAAGATTCTTCTCTAAGCACTCTCTATTTCTATTTTTTTGCAGGCCGATTTAGTCCTGATTTGCCCACTCTTCTGGCTGGGTATTTTGATAGTTCCTACCGTGTGCCTGATTCAAAATGTATTATGGAAATCGTAAGTTTAAAAATGGAGAGCTAGCCAAAAATTATATTGTCATGCTTAACTACCTTTCCCAACTAAGTATATTCAAATAGTGCTGAGTACCACCTTGTGAATATCAAATGCCACAGGGCTTTTCAAGCAAACAAATGTTTTCTGATGATGGACCAAAAATCAATTTACAAGGATAAAAAATATGAAATCAAAATGCATGGTACAGGGGGCTGGTGATGTGGTGTAGTGGGTAAAGCTGCCACCTGCAGTACCAACATCCTATCTGGGCATCGGTTTGAGTCCCAGTTGCTTCACTTCCTATCCAGCTCTCTGCTATGGCCTGGGAAAGCAGTAGAAGATGGCCCAAGTGTTTGGGCCCCTGTATCCATGTGAGAGATCCAGAACAAGCTCCTGTCTCCTGGCTTCGGGCTGGCTCAGCTCCAGCTGTTGCAGCCATTTGGGGAGTGAACCATCAGATGGAAGACCTTCTCTCTCTCTCTGCCTCTACCTCTCTGAAACTCTGCCTTTCAAATAAATAAATAAATCTTTTTTAAAAATGCATGGGACAGCTATGAAATTTGGAATTTTCTGGGATTTTTGGAAAATGGGTCTATTTCTTTACTTTTTAGAAATGTGATTTATGTCACTTAAATCTACAGGAATCAAAACCTGATGCCATGGAATCACATATTAAAAATGAATAATAAAATAAGCAATAGGAGGGAGATATTAAATAGAGAACACTCTTCATTTTTCCAAAAAAGTAGATTAAGAATCTCTCAAACAGTTCTCCCAAACTTTGTTGGATTAGATTACAGGATTTTTTTTAACCAAAGACTGTAAAAAAAAAAAGTAAATAAATAAAGATGCTTTAAATTACAGAGTTGGGGATTCTTGAAATCTCTAATGTTATAGAAAAATGGTCCATGAAATAGAAATTTTTTAAATTAGAAATAATTGATTTATACTATGAATTATTGCATGTATTTCATAATATGTACATCAAAGCTCTAAAATGGTATAAATCTCTAACAATATACTGGGAGGAATAATACTAATTTTGCTTTTCATTTGTTCAATTCTTCCTTAATGTTTCAGTAGATCAAGGAAAGCATAATTATCTGCCAACCCCAAAGTGGACACTGACTTTTTCCTGGCAGACATATGAGGTTCCCTAACACGTACTCTCTCCATTTCCCCTCTGTGTGTGCGCGTGTGTGTGTGCGTGCGTGCGTGTGTGTGTCCATTCATTCCTCCATGAAGCACTGTTTTGACTGACAGTTTAGGAAATCTTTTGAAGAAATCTTTATGTTGGTATTAACTCGTCAACCAAAGTTAGCAGAAACAGATGGGGTGGCAGTACTGAGGCTTTAATACCTGTGTTGATTTGTGTTGTCCGGAAAGCAGGCATGAGGTTTCGGAGGCAGAGACGGGCCTTACCCACACCCAGCAGCGGCACTTGGGCTCCCCTTGCTGAGGCAATGCAGTGAGGGAGGATGGACGGCCCTGAAATTGAGGTTCCCACAGGAGAGGGTGGGCAGAGCGCAAACCTGGGAGTGTGTGCCGGAGACAAACAGCTGTCCCAGAGTGCAGCAGGCTTTGCTCCTTTTCCTGAACAAACAAACTCTCCCTGGGGAATGGAGGGGAAGGGTCGAGGCTCCTCACCCTTTGGAATGTAAACAAGTGTCAGGGTCTCTGAGTTCACAATTCCTGGAGTATCTTCATAGACCCAGGTCTCATCCCCTCCAGAAACGTATTCGTGTCTGCTTTCACGACAATTTCTTTTCCATTCAGGGAGGAATTCTTCCCGATGTATTGAAGAGCTATGGACCCAGCTTTGATCTCACAGATCTCTGATTGTGTTCATTAAAATGATGACAACCAAAAATGTCCCCTAACCAACCATGTTCTATCATTTGGGCACCTTTATTCTGGGTGCTAAAGAATGCACAGCCCAGAAGGCATTCACCCTGTACCCAAGTGTGCCTGGCAGCTCTGGGGACTGGCTCCTGGGGAGACAGGGCTGTTTCTAAACTAGAATATATGGAAGGCTCCCAATTCAAGACAAGTGTTTCATGTCTAAACCAGAGTATAGGTCTCTGTGTTAAACTAGGTATTGGTCCTACTTGAATCTATACTTGCTTTTGCTAGTAGAACATAATATTCCATAATTCTTGTATTTCCCCACTGAGTGTAAATCATTTTTATTACATTGAATGAAATTAAAATGTGTTTCATTTCCAGAAAGTTTTCTATTATATACTCAACCAAGGATGATTTAATTTACTGTTAAATGTTCACTTCGGAAAACATGAAATGTTTTCTTCCTAATTATTATTTCAGATTACATTTGAAATTACATCTTATCTGAAAGCTTTTCAATTTAACTTTAGAAATAATTACTGGGGCTTTTGCTGTGGTATAATGGGTAAAGCCACCACCTGCAGTGCCAGCATCTCATATGGATGCTGGTTCGAGAGCTGGCTGCTCCACTTCCGATCCAGCTCTCTGCTATAGCCTGGGAAAGCAGTAGAAGATGGCCCAAGTGCTTGGCCCCCTTGCACCTGCTTGGGAAACCCAAAAGAAGCTCCTGTCTCCTGGCTTCAGATCAGCCCAGCTGTGGCTGTTGTGGCCATTTACGGAGTGAACCAACAGATGGAATAGCTCTTTCTCTTTGCCTCTGCCTCTCTGTAACTCTGCATTTAAAAATAAAAAATAATAAATAAATAAATCTCTTTTTTTAAAGATTTATTTATTTGTTTTGAAAGTCATAGTTAGAGAGAAGGAGAGGCAGAGAGAGACAGACAGAGAGAGAGAGTGAGGGAGAGAGAGAGGTCTTCCATATGCTGGTTCACTTCCTAATTGGCTGCAACAGCTGGAGCTGCACTGATCCAAAGCCAGGAGCCAGAAGCCAGAAGCCAGGAGCCAGGAGCTTCTTCCGGGTCTGCAAGGGCAACTGCAAGGGCTCTGCACTTGGGCCATCTCCTGCTGCTTCCCCAGGCCATAGCAGAGAGCTGTATCAGAAATGGAGCAGCTGGGTCTTAAACTGGCGCCCATATGGGTGGCTTTACCCATTATGCCACAGCACTGGCCCCATAAATAAATATCCTTTTAAAAAATTATTACTGAGAAGCAAAATAATTGCCTAGGTGCTGCACATCATTACTTAAGGAATGAGGGTCATAGCAAGTATTGGTAACCTTCAAGTATATAGCCATTAAATTAAATATTGCCATCACTTTCAATCTTGAACCTTGAGATTTTAAATCTTGGCACACTTTGAAGTTGTGTTTAACTTTTTAAAAATAATTAAATTCTACTGCATGTCAAAGTTGCCATTACAAATATATATATATGTGTGTATATATACATATATTTAAATATTTATTTGAGAGGTAGAATTACAGAGAGAGGTCTTTCATCTGCTGGTTCACTCCCCAATTGGCTGCAACAGCCGGAACTGAGGTGATTCAAAGCCAGGAGTCAAGAGCATCTTCTGGGTCTCCCACATGGGTGCAGGGTCCAAGTACTTGGGCCATCTTCCACTGCTCTCCCAGGCCATAACAGAGAGCTGGATTGGAAGAGGAGCAGCTGGGACATGAACTGGCATCCATATGGGATACCGGTACTGCAGGCGAAGGCTTAACCTACTACACCATAGCGCTGGCCCTGCCATTACAAATAAATTCCTATGAGCTGGTAAATACTCATTTTCAAAAAAGAAAGTATAAATAGCAGTGAGGCTTTTAAAGCTTTTGGTTTTTCTTGCCTTTTTGTCGGACCACAGATGCCTATGTGTTTGGTAATACAGATGAAGTACAATTTCACCGGGAAGATAACGCCATTGAAAATGAGGAGTATTTCAGCTACTGAAAAAGTATGCAAGCGCTTGCAACACATCTCTCCCAGGGCAGTCATCCAGGAAGTGGTGGACGGAAGTGCAGCTCTGGATGGGGTGCGATGGGGAGGGCCTGGGAGAGCAGGGCCACGTGCAGAATCGGGGTGGCTGATCCACATGTGGGACAGATGTTCTTGCTGCTTATGAGGAGACTTCAAACCTGCCTCTGAAGGACCTGTTGCCAGAACTACCATCCCAAGACTTCCCTGCAGGAGCTTCATCAATGAGAAAGTGACACAGTCACTTAGGATTGAATTGGTTAATATATGTAAAGTCTTCAGAAAAGTTGTCTACCATAGAGTGTTATTTATCTAGCAATTCATTCATTTATTTTGTATATGGCCTCTATAACATAGCATTTTAGTTTATTCTGTGGAAAAAGAATAAATAATGTGTACCATATGTTATTATTTGCAATCCATTCCTATGTCTATCCTTGCTCTGAAACTTTTTTTCCATAAAACAAAAACCATCCATTTCAGATAAACAGGTAGTGCATCCTGTGCCCCTACTTCAGCCGCCTTCCAGAATGTTCTCCTTAGCTATTCTTGTCTTGTCTTTGGCTTGTGGTGTCCAACAATGCTCTTGATGGAGGAATGCTAGGTAGAACGTCTTCATGAGGAGTAGTCATGAGTTTTTAAACCCTTAATATAAAGTCTCACTTCTCTTTTCCAAGCCCTAACGCACATATTGTTAGCTGCTTTTCCTTTCTCTTTTCTTTTGTTGAGTTGTGTTCCATCAGTAATTCCCTGATAAGTCTGGATGATAAGTCTTGGGATCAACCATGAGAAGAGTGTGTATGGTAAAGTGTTCATTAACCATATGTTGTTCATTCATTTAATTAGAAAGATTTGCAAAAGATAAACAGAGTGATATTACAGGCTTTAAGTTAAAATTCTGGTAGAATGATTCAATAGGACAGAGGAAGATGGCTTCCTTTTTTGAGGAGCAGCTTAGAAAATTCCTGAAATAGAATAAGATCACTTAGGTACACGGGAGTGTTTTCCTTTGGGTGTGCATTAGTGTTTGGGCTTGTTAACTTTCTTAAGAGATTTATTTATTTATTTGAAAGACAGAGTTACAGATTGAGATAGAGAGAAAGAAAGGGTTCACTCCCCAAATGCCACCATGGCTAGGGCTGGGCCATGCCAAATCTAGGAGCCTGGAACTCCATCTGGGTCTCCCACATGTATGGCAGAGGCCCGAGTTCTTGGGCCATCTTCCATTGCCTTTGCAGGCACATTAGTAGAGAGGTGGATGGGAAGTGGAGCATCCAGGACTCAAACTGGTGCTTATATGG
Organism: Oryctolagus cuniculus; assembly: GCF_964237555.1. Lineage (NCBI taxonomy): Eukaryota > Metazoa > Chordata > Mammalia > Lagomorpha > Leporidae > Oryctolagus > Oryctolagus cuniculus. The sequence continues at coordinate 96,323,924 of NC_091440.1, read as the reverse complement.
GGTGTCAGTAACACAGGTGGTAGCTTAACCTGCTGCATCATGATGCTAGCCCATGCTTGTTAAATTTTTGATAAAGTTATCTTAAAGGGTGTGGTATCCTATTTCTGGACTTCTTTGTTCTGAAATTTGACTGTTGATCTCTCTAGTCCTTGCAAACCCACCAACCCTCTCTTTTCTCTCCATTATCTCTCATTTTGCCCAACTTAATATTCATAAACCATTTGTAAACTAGCTGGTATCCTTAACTCATTTGCACTTTTTGCATGGGAGTACAAATAGCCACAGCAAGCCAGAAGTCCTTAAGCTGCCCTTGCGAGATGCCTCTGCTGTGCTTCCTCCCAGGATCAAGGCCAAATCCTTCTTATGACCAGAAATGGTCTGCTCAGTGCCACCTCTCTTCTGGCTCCTCTGATCTCCCCACGTACCACCCCAAGTAGTTTTTGAGTATGGTATTTCCTGTTGGGAATGCTCTCCCCTGCCCTCCTGCAGGCCTCCTTTGGACCCCAGCTCCATTCCACTCCCTTAGAGGAGCCTTGGCTGATACCCTCAACAAGCTCCAACCTCTTCCTCACACTGCCACAGCACCTCTTAAGGTTCTCTTTCATGACATCTATCCATCATTTGTCATGCGTCAGTCCTCTCTCTCTCCCTGTACATTGGAATCTTCATGAAAGTAGAAGTGAGTCTTGTTGCGTTGGCAACGAATTGCAGATTGAGAAATCTATTTAAGGAATGCACGGGTGAATGAATGATGCATGCCTGAGTCTAGATACAGACCCCAGTGAGGATACTTCGCCAAAGGAAAGAAGCATGTCTACGTGGGTCGCTTTGCATGTGCCAAAGAGTCTGCACACCTGAGTCATCACCACCTGAGACTTCCACTCTGCATTATAATGGCTGTAAATGGCACGGCCAGCCCCAGGCTGCCTGATGGAAGGAAGGACAGGAAGTTGCACACAGCTGAACGAGAACTTAAGCATCAAGACTCTCAGTAACCCTGGTAGATCAAGCTACTGAAGGTCTTCAGAAAGTTCATGAGAAATGCATATGATGAAATAAAAAAAAAAAAACTATGCATGGGTTTCAAAAAAATTCTTTTGCCTTAAAATAAACCTATCTTTTAATAATAATTTAATTTAAGTGCCCTATGAATCTTGAACTCACGGTCTGACAGGAGTCGGGCAGGTTTGCCTTGCAGAGCCAGCCAAGGCTGTGCTGAAGCCTGTACACACACCCGGATGATCTGTAGGCGAGCGTGTTGGGGCTGCTGTGCACTGCCCAGCTTGGCTCTGTGTCCCTCCGGGAATGCGTCTCAGCTACTAGGACCACAGCAAGAGGGTCACACGCAGAGGCTGTGCATGGCGCACTGTGCCCCACCACGTCAGCTATAGCCCCAGGAGAGTCAGCCGTTGCCTGAGAGGCCAGAACGTGGTCACTGCCACTGTGCAAATCTCATGTGTTCTGTCCTTTCTGTCTCCCACATGACACAGGCTGAGAAACACCTACCGAAGAACGTTTCTCGAGGAAGTGCGGGAGATGGAACGTAACAGAGTTCCAGAAGTTGATATTTCTAAAATGTCTGGAAGGAGGTGAGGTTGTTCTCTTTATCATGTCCTTTGTGAGGAGCCCATTCTTCCTGCCCTTTGGGCCACATTCTCCTCCCAGGAACTTCCACACTGTAAATGAGCCCCCAGCTGACTAAGTCCATGTCGACCAGGCATCCTGACCTGGAGGCCGAGCTGGTGGAGCGGTCCCCTCTCCCCCACACAGGCGAACACAGGATCCAGGAAGATACACATTTAAGTGGCTTAAAAAAAAAAAAAAAAAAAAAGCAGAGCAGTTGCTACCCACTGAGGTTTTGACTGGGAAGTTTCAGGAGGCAGATTTCAGATTTTATAAAGGAAATGATTCTCTCTTGAGGTGAGAGATGGGTAGATAAGAAGTACCTCTGGCAAAACTCACAGCCCTGAGCTGTTGGGACCTGTGCACTTTATCATATACAAAATGAACCGCAGTGAAAGAAACCAAGACAAAAGATGCAAGCACAGTAGAAATGTAGAAAAGAGAATGCAGATAACGAAGAGAGAAAACGATTCCAGAAATCAGCAAGAAAAACACCAAGCAACAGAAAAATAGGCAGCTTACATGAACAGTTCATAGACAAGGAACTAAGAGGACAGTGCGAAAAGTTCCTGGGAAAAATGGAATTAAAAGATTTTACTTTGGTGCAAAAACTTTTCTTTGCTCACAAGTGCTTTTCGAAAAGCTCCTGGGAAATGCATGCTGTGAAAAAGCTATGCGTAGATTTCACAGTAACGCGGAAAAATCAAACACAGAATACGATATATGCTATACAAATCTGTGTGCAAAGGGCCAGGATCAATTAAGTATATAATCACTTTTACTTCTGGAAAAATTACCCAAAAATCTCATCCTAGTGGTTACCAGGAAGGCACGGAAGTGAGGGACCAGAGAGGGGGCAAGGAAAATGGAGTACTAACATTTTCCTTATGTTTATTTTTAAAATTTTTGAACCGTGCACGTTTGTCTGTGACAGAAGGAGAAGTGGGGGGGGGGGTGGAAATGGATAAATGGGTTCTAGAAAGTCCCGAGTGAACTACATTTCAGCTCGTGGCTATATGAGCAAAAGTAAAGCCCCCGTCTGATTCTTTGGGCTGCTTTGAGATACTTCACCGTTCTCTCTCTTCCCCAGGCAGTGAGGAAGCGTGCTCTGCATGCCAAGGGCAGGTTCTCAGCCTGGCCAGAGGCAGAGGCTCTTGATGGGCCAGCCTCGGAGCGGGAAGAGAGTCAGGCAGGGAGAGCTGGCCGTAGGGCACCTCTGCTCTTCCTGCAGGCAGTGAGGGGGCTGTTGTGATCTCTGAAAGCAGCTGCCGTTTGTCACACAACCTCCAAGCCCCTCAAATCCCTGGAAATACCAAGGTACATGGCAGATGCAATACAGCCGAAGTCTCCTGGGGGCCTGGTGACATTCAAGAAGTGAGAAGACAGAGCAGGCCAGACTGCAGGGGTACGAGGGTTTTAAAACTCTACCTTTGGGCGTATAATGTAACAAAAATTCTTTTAACTGGATTTTCCTAATTACACCCACAGCAGTGGCAGTCTTGGAGGGAGCGAGTTCATAAAATGACCTCAGTACTTGGAGTGGAAAAAAGTCTTGCACTTGAATGTGCACTTTGGGAGCTACAGAAGGGGCCACCTAGATCGAAGGTTAACCCTTCCTGACATGTGACCAAGAGCCTTGAACCAGCCTAGTGTACTGCACTGGCCAAGAGGCACTCATTACCCTTTGCCAATAGGAAAGGAGGCTGGGACTAAAGTTTGTAAGACACATTGGCCAAAATACCTACAGTGCTCTGGGATATCCAGGGCTAAAAGGTGACCTCCTTTCCACTCTAACTACTGGCGAAGGCTGGTGAGCAGAGTTCTATGAATTGCTCAGGGGAAGACACTGGTGTAGAAGCAGCACAGGGCTGACCATGTCTGCAAAACATTTTGTTTTTATTTTTTAATACATGAATATCCCCCGAAATCTGAAGGCTTTTTTTTTTTTTTTTTTAATTTTCACCTTGCAACTCAATGTTTTTTTCCAAAGCGATTCCTTTGAGATTGTCTGAATGAACTAAAGTCAGGCTGTGTTGATTCACTCCCAGGGCGACGGCAGCGAGTCTGGACATGGTCTTTGAGAACAACTCCGTGGATCTCAGTGCCCCACGTAAGTAATACGCCGTCCAGCGGGTCAAGACACTGAAACCCCATCTGCTCAACCAGAGGCATGAGTGCCTTCCCCTGGAGGACATCGTGCTCCGTGAAATCAGCCAGGCACGAAAAGACCCGCACTGTAGGGTTCCAGAGCAGTCAGATTCCGAGACAGGCAGGGGCGGTGCTGCTGAGGGCTGCTGGGTGGGAAACAGGGAGCTCTCGTGAGTCAGCCAAGGAGCCTCAGCCGCTTCTATGAATGGAGTTAGAGGAGAGCTTATTCTGGTGCGGTTGTTGTGAAATCCATGCATGTGAAGAGGCCTTCAACGAGTTCATGGAAAATGTGTTATGGAAAAACTAGGCATGGATTTTAACTTTCCACACTAACATAGACTTAGCATTTCATTCTGTTTTCAGAAGCTCTCCGAGGTCCCCTTGTACACAGCTGCAGTGTCGCAGGTGGAAATGGCTGTGGAGATGGGCAGGGGGCGGCTGCACCTGAAACGTGAATGCGCTTACCACCACTGACCTGTGCTCTCACCGAGTTACCATGGCAAAGCTCACATTATGCATATTGTACCAAAAGCAGAAAAAATAGCTAAAATGAAAACACTTGTATCTTTATCTACTTTTAAAAAGTAGGATAGTTTTTGAAGAGAAGGGATCAATTACATTAAAAAAATTACTATGTTTGGCCTAAAGCCAGTGGAATGTGAAAGAAAATAACTCCTGGTCCCTCATGCCTAAATCACAAAATCATTCATGTAAAATCCCAACATTTTGAAGATCTGCAATGTCCCATTTATACTGAAAAGGGCTATCTGAGTCTAGCTCATTTTTACCTAAAGAAAACATCCATATTCCTTTTTTTATGTAAAAGTTGACAAAGCTTGGTTGGCCACAAAGTCTTTTTAAAGTTGTTTTATTTACCCTCCTTTAATAAGAAGCCTATCCCTGAAGTACCTAGATGCAAGGCCTTTTGTGACCCTTATTTGGCGATGTTAATACTAAATGCTTCACTGGGAAAGGAAACAAATGCAACAAAAAGATGATCAATAAAGGAATAGCTGGTATTTGCTGGAAATGAGACATAATTGTTCATTTTTCTTTCCCAAGGTGTTCATTGAAAGTTGTACAATTTTTAAATTTTAGGTTCTCCTGTTGTGTATTTTCTTTCTTCTTGCTGAAGTGTATACTTCTTTGGATAGATTTCTATTTCTCTCCCTCCCTACCTCCCTGTCTCACTTATACACACACACACACACATACAGGGAGGCAGGGAGAGAGAGAGAGTGCTTTTCAGCCTGTTCTACAAGTAGCACATCACTTGTTCCCCATCCTTAGAGGGAAAAATAGAGGAACACTACAGAGGATTAAAAATGAACCCAGACAAGAAAAGACAAAGCAGAGCAGACATATTGAGGATTTGGGTTCACATCTACCTCATTCTCATTCCCAAGGAGTGGTCTCGATGTCTACTTCCCTGAGAAAATTAAACGAGAGAAGCTACCTTCCCAGGGCCCCACACCACTCCTCACCCGCCAGCCACACACACACAAACTCGGGCTTCGCACCTGCGTGCGGGCCTTTGCTCTGCACACCCTGCCAGAAGCCCGTCCTCCTGAGTGCGCCTGCTCAAGAACATCGCCTGGCAACCCACTCCTGTTGCCTGCGTCACCAGCTTTTCACTCTCCACCGAACCCTTCTCACCAGCATACACAGCAGGTTGTCTTCAAAAGCAGAGCTTTCCCCTGACTGCACATCACCCGTTAGATTCTGCTTCATTTCCCAGGCACTCCCGTGCAGCGGTAGTTCTTGATAAAATTTCTGTATCCATTTCCTCCAACTCCTCTCCACTACATTCTTCTCCATTCAGGCTTCTGCTCCCATGGTTCAGCTGTCGCTGCTCCAGTGTAGGTCACCAGTGACCTTCATGTCCCTAAATCTGATCGTCCACTCTTCTCATGCCAGCTGAGCCCTCGGCAGCAGGTGCCACAGTACTTACAGCGTGCCATGCTCTGGGTTGCATCTCGCAGGTCTTTGATTTTCAGCTGACTTCCTTCTTTGCTCCCCAGTCTCTTAATATTTGAGTCTCCCATGGATTTGTTCTTAAATTTTTTTTCTTTCCTCTGTCTACATTCACTCCACTGATAATCTCATCCCACCCCCCTGGGATGTTGCTAACACTTAAATTTCTTTTCCAGCCCACACCTCTCTCTCAAATCCCAAATTCCAGTGTCCAGCCACCCATTCAACATTCCCACTGGTTGTCTTAGGTATTTCAAACTTCACCTGTCCCTTATGAACTCATGGTCCCCTCACCCACCAAGCCTGCTCCTTCTGCAGCCGTACCCATCTCCATTGGTGATAACTGCATATTTCTAGCTGCTCAGGCCAAAGTCCCGAGAGTCACTCTTAATTCCTCTTTCCTTTTGTTGCATTGGCTGTTGCCTTGGCTGCATTCACATGATGTTGAGTCTGACCCTTGCTCGCTCCACTGCTGCCTTCTGGTCTGAACCACCATCATTTTTGTTCGCACTACTGCAATACCTCCTAGCAGGTCTTCCTCTTCCACCCTAGTCCTTCTTACAGGGTTACTGTGATCCACTTAACCTACAGCAGAGCAGGCACGTCAGCTTTTGGCTCAACACCCTGCAATAGCAATCTATCCATCACTCAGAGTCAAAGCCCAAATCCCCACCCCCCCTTTATAAAATGATTTATTTGGAGCCAGTGCTGTGGTGTAGCAGATAAAGCAGCTGCCTGCAGTGTCAGCATCCCATATGGGTGCCAGTTCAATTCCTGGTTGCTCCACTTCTGATCCAGCTCTCTGCTATGGCCTGGGAAAGCAGTAGAGGATGCCCTAAGTCTTTGGGCCCCTGCACCCATGTGGGAGACCCGGAAGAAGCTCTTGGCTCCAGGCTTTGGATTGGCTCAGCTCTAGCTATTGTGGACATTTGGGAACCAGCAGATGGAAGACCTTTCTCTCTGTCTCTCCCTCTCTGTCTGTAACTGTGCCTCTCAAATAAATAAATCTCTAAACAAACAAACAAACAAACAAAAAACACAGAAAGAAATAGAAATGATTATCAGACTGTTCTTCCTAGGCATACAGAACTGGTCAATTAATTAATTCCTCTGGAGATTTCTCTTGGTGACCTTATTATTTATGTAAACTTGAATGATCACTTTAAAAACCTATTTAAATCTGCTGGATTTTTAAGACAAAAACATTCCCAGCTAGATAGCCTGTTGTCCTTAAGTACATTTTCAGCCTCACAAATGTGTTTCTGAGTTTCAAGATTCAGATGTCCTGGCTCCTCCCTTCTGGAATGGAAAGGAAGTCAGGAACCCCAAGGGCCACTACTGGAGCTACAGAGTGGGCTCAGCCACAGAGGAGCCGCTGCCCACTCAGCCTCAGTAAGCAGTGAAGACGATCAAAGCATCAGAGTGAGCAGCCCCGGCCGGGCTGCACCCTGTAGGACAGCAGTGTTCAGACAGCACCTCTGCCATTTAGGGTCCTCGGTCGAGCTTTAAAAAGCACGTGGTGATAACCTGCACAGATCAACTGTGGGCCCAGAAATGGGGACTGTTGTAAGGGGCTCCCTAGGCTGTAATAGAGTCCCATTTGTAAGCCCATCCCACACCCTCACTCGATCTGTGAGTTTGCCTATGCAGTCTGCCCTGATGGCTGGCCAGTGTGTCTCAGTCCAGCCGGAAGCTTGATTTCTGTCACCAGGACATTCACCAGCCATGTGTGCCCTTAACAGATTCCTCTGTCTCTGCTCTTCCAGGTGGCTATTCCTTTTCCCAAACAGAGCAGTCCGTGATGACCCAGGAAGAACTAGTCCGTTCCTACAACCCCGGTAGAAACCAAAGCAAGCAGAGTTCCAATGCTGCCTTCACTGATATCTTCCTGGAGTGAGACTTCGGTCACAGCGCGTCCTGCACCCCCATGCCCTTCACTGAGACTGGTCAGTCGAGCTGGCACTCACTGCCACTTCCGTGGCTTTGGCTGAGTAGTTTGTTATTTTTATGTCAACAGAGTCAGGAAGATAAACAGTGAGGGAATGAATGCTTTTGGATTTTTGTTAACTTCTTCAATGTTTTACCTAATGCATATAGTTTTTGTGTAGCTGTGAATGTATATATTTTTTTCTCTAGCTATTTAGCAGTTCAATCTGAAGTATAAAATTAAAAGTGTTACGTTTCACTAAAGCAAGCTTTTGTGCAAGTTGTTGTTGGGGTGGGGGGAGGTAAAAGTCATCAGGTTGCCTAACAGGAAAGGAACCATGGAGATATGTTGTGTCTTGCAAACTCACAGATTAGAGACATGAGGCAACACATCAAACGGTTTTCTAGAGAGGATGTCCTGTCACTTGGAGTCACATTCTGTTTCTATGATTTTGCACAATATTCTTAATTTCAATGAACTCCCATAATGAGTGTCGTCTCAGACCTCAGAATCAAGTGTGCAAGAATTAACAGATGTCATGATTTCCTGTATTTTCAATTTCATCTCCATTCTGATTCCTCCACCCAAGAGAGCTAGTGCGAAATTCAACCTTGGTCATCCTTGGAGCTCTGCCTCAGGCTGGCCCAGCTTCCCAGGGTCTCACAGGGTACAGAGCATAGAGCGCCATCTGTCTTCTGTCATCTGCCCATACAGATGGCCACTGGGACACAGGCTGCCTTTCAGTTAGGCAGCTCTAGGAGGTGTCTGTGCGAGCTATAGATTCGCACTCGTGGCCTCACATCCCTCAGAGAACCACTCTTCTTTTGGAATATGTCGTCACCCCAGTGTCTTTCAAATCCTTCCTCTGGTAAAGGGTAAAGTCTCATTCCTCAAACCCTATCCAACTTAGCACGGTTGTAGAAGCAAAGGGCAGGAATTCTTGAAGGCTTACTTCTATTTTCTATCCTGCCAAAATGACGGCTCTGATCAAATCAACCCCAACAACCTGATACCTGTTTGAAGAAAGAAAAGGCAATGAGAGGGGCTGGCAATGTGGAGCAGCCGGTCAAGCTGCCATCTTTGACTTCTGGCCACTGATGGGGATGTTGCCCACAGTCCTATCTGCTTAGAGGTCTGTGGGGTAGAAGGGGGTGTGAGCCAGCGCACCAGCCATAGACCAGGGGAGGCCACAGAAGAGTCAGCTCCTGTGCTTCCAGCAGACCTACTCATGCTGAGCCCCTCCTGAGCCTTTCTGAGTGTACTTGAGCCCCTCTCCCACAGGGGAGTATCTGGGACACTATGGCTAACTTGAACATTGGCCAAACTCTGCCCCCAACACACACTGGTGCTACAACCACCATTCAGGTTGGGATAATACAGAATCCAAGACTGAAGCACTGGTCACCCACCATACTTGCTTATTCCAACCTTCGTAGCCAGTGAATGTTGCTTCAATATAGCAGAATGTTAATCACAACAGGATGCATTTCAGCCTATGCCCAGTGACTGCTATCCTGCTCCCCCTGCTCCCTCTACCCTCTACTGACTTGCCTGTTCTCAGCTTATCTTCAAAGTATATTTCAACATTGTAGTCAAATCTGAGCATCGAGACTAATGGAGTCAAAGAGCATCGAGTCAAAGATGCCTATGCAATGCATCAAAGTACCAAGGTTTGATTCCCGGCGCCTGCTCCCCACTCCAGCTTCCTGCCAGTGAAGACCCTGGGAAGCAGTGGTGATCTCTGAGTAGTTTGGAGCCTCCCAACCACTTACCTGATTACCAGTTATCAATTACCTGGAGTACATTCCCAGTTTTGACCCCTCAATCCCAACCCCAGTCGTTGTGGGCATTTGAGAAGGGAACCAGCAGATGGATGCTGTCTCTCTCTCTCTCTCTCAAGTAAATAAATAATTTTTAAAAGTTGGAGACAAATTTGTGTCATTCAGATGTAAAGAGCAGGGACATATAAGAAAGAACAGATTTTAAAAGTTCTCACTTCTTAGGGTTGGTGTTGTGGTGCCGCTTGCAATGCCGGCATCCCATGTGGGTGCTAGTTCGAGTCCCAGCTGTTCCATTTCTGATCCAGCTCCCCTCCAATGCACCTGGGAAAGAAGCAGAAGATGGCACAACTGCTTGGGCCCCTACACCCATGTGGGAGACTCAGATGAAATTCTAGGTTTTTGTTTCAGCCTGGACCAGCCCTGACCACTGCAGCCATTTTGGGAGTAAACTAGCAGATGGAAAATCTCTCCTTATCTCTGCCTCTTCCTCTCTCTCTCTGTCAGTCTGCATTTCAAATAAATAAGTCTTTATAAGAAAAGAAAAAGTAACAAGGGAAAACATTGTGGGGAGGGAGACCTAATTCATATTTTTTAAAAAATCAGGAATTTCTCTGATAATGTGGCTCATGAGAACCCAGTGGATAGTTTATTATTCAATTGTACTTTGAATGGTGAGGTAGAAGTTGCAGGATATTCTTTGGCTAACAAAACAAGAAGTTATGAAAGATTGTGAAGATGATGGAAAATTGAATACAAAATACAAGACACTAAACATAAGAAATTTTTCCCCATTAAAAAAATCCACAAAGGACAAGTGCAGTGTGGTATATCCATACAGTGATAGCCAAACAGTCTCTCTATGCAAGGAATCAGTCCTGCATTGAATTGCAGCATCATGGTAAATGAAAAGAGCCAGTTACAAAAGGCCACATGCAATATGTGCCATTCGTTAAAATGTCCAGAATAAGTGAATCTTCAGTGATGTAAAGTACATTAGTGGCTGCTCAGGTCAGAAGGGAGTAAGGGAGTAGTAACACTGGGAGTGTACAGGGTTTCTTGTTGGGGTGATGAAGATGTTTTAAAACTGATGGTTGCAGATATTTGTGGATATACTAAAATCCACTGCATTATATACTTTACATGGATGAATTGGTTATTTAAATCTCAATAAAGCTGCTTTGAAGAATAATCCAGGGGAAATCCACTTTCAGTTATAATGTATTAACTGATACAGAACTGGTGCTCTTGCTTGGAACGATTAGAAAATTGGAAAAATATATGTAATGACTATTTTCACGCAGTGGACAAAGGAAAGCTCAGGACGATACTCCTTCGAGAATGGAAATAAAGTGAGTAATCTCATATCATTACCCAGACTTACTGCCTAGAGGTGGCTTTTGGCCCCCGGTGCAGGGAAGTGGTACTCAAGTAAAACACAGTCCTTTCTCAAAGTTGAGTAGATGAGACGAGAATTTGGGGAGATGGAGGCAGCTCAGCTTTGCCAGGTAGCACACTGTTGAGAAAGGAGTTGCACTAATTTCCAGAGGGATACCATGGAATAAATAGATGCTAAGTTACACGTGTAGAGTGAAACCCAGTGAAGATGAAGACCCTTGGTTACCTAGGAGACAACATCAGGCAGTCTCATTGTACTCAGTAACCTAGGAGACAACATCAGGCAGTCTCATGTACTATAAGTTTCTCTGTCTAGAGCTGCAATGAAGGCAGAACATGTTCCCAGTATAATGATTGAAGCACAAGTAACCCAACACAAACACACACACACACACACACACCCCTCCCTTACACACAACCTGAAAACACATCATAATAAAAATGTTAGAATTAGCCCACAGTGGGCCAGCGCCGCAGCTCACTAGGCTAATCCTCCATCTGTGGCGCTGGCACCCCAGGTTCTAGTCTCGGTCGAGGCGCCGGATTCTGTCCCGCTTGCTCCTCTTCCAGTCCAGCTCTCTGCTGTGGCCTGGGAAGGCAGTGGAGGATGGCCCAAGTGCTTGGGCCCTGCACCCACATGGGAGACCAGGAGGAAGCACCTGGCTCCTGGTTTTGGTTCGGTGCAGTACGCTGGTCTCAGTGTGCCGGCCATTGTGGCCATTTGGAGGGGTGAATCAACGGAAAAAGGAAGACCTTTCTCTCTGTCTCTCTCTCTCTCACTGTCCACTCTGCCTGTCAAAGCAAACAAACAAACCAAAACAACAACAACAAAAAACACGTATAAAAAAAATAAATAGCCTAAACTAGAGAGTTTTCTAAAACTACTTGACAATGTTTCGTTTCTGCTATCTGTTTTGAGTCCCACCACTCAAGTAGGAGACTTGGAGCTCCTGGTTCCTGGCCTGGGCCTGGCTGGGCCTGGGTTGTTGTGGACGTCTTGGAGGAGGCGAATCCCCGGATGGAAAATCTCTGTGTCCCTCCCTTTCAAATCCATCGATACATTTTTAAAAGAAAGCAAAAACCACCTGCAAGGCCTGCATGTTAGGGCCCCCAAGGGACCTTGGGTGTTTTGGGGACCGTGGCCATCTTGTTCTGCAGAAACAGAATTCTTGACAAGAAAATTAAGATAGCTCTGGACAAGGCATTTGTCAAGAATTCTGTTTCTGCAGAACAAGATGGCCACGGTCCCTAAAACACCTAAGGTCCCTTGGGGGCTTTAACATGCAGGCTTTGCAGGTGGTTTGGCCCAGAAACTCAGCCTGGGGACACGGCTGATATTCCAGGAGCCCTGGCCAAACCAAGAGCCTGTGCTGGAAGCCAGCCGAACCGGGACGGCCCCCCTGGTTTCCCTGCGGGCTACATCCATAGTGGGCAGGGTTGGGGAAGGCACCCAGGTGTGTGCAGGTGCGCGCAGGTGAGTCGCGCCAGCGCCAGCATTTCAGACCACCTACTGAAGAGCAGAGTGGCCGGAGCGGCCGGCCAGTCACCGTGCGCCCCCGGCCCGGGATTTGTTGTAGACATGGAGCACCACGGAGCACGTTCTTCACCCCTCCACCCTCGCACACCACCTACACCCGCAGCCTGGACCTCGCAGGCACAGGGCCTGGAACCCCTCGCCCTGCAGAATCCTTCTCTGATCCCCCAGTTTCGAGTTCGTTACCGAGTTTTGCAGCGACACGCACTGTGTGGGAACGGGTCCCGCGGCCTTGGGAGCATAGCGCACGCCCGGCTTTGCCCGCGGAGGTGGGACCCGGCCACGCCTCCCTCTGCTCCTGGCAGAATCCCTGGCCCCTCAGCTGTGCTGAGCTGTGCGCTTAGATGGTGGTGGCGTGGGATCCCGTTTCCCGGAAACATGACTCTGAAAACAAACCTCAAAAGCATCTTGAATTCTTTCACTGTCGGGAGTGTCCTCGAGTCCATGTGGAGGTAGATCCAACCCTGGATCTGGTGCGGACACGGTGGCTGCGCCCTGCGCTCGAAGCCCCGCGCCCCTGGGCGCCGAGGAAGGCCGCTGGGCTCGCTTCGGTGACTGAAGAAGGAAATGGAGGGTGGTGGAGGTGGCGGGTGGAGGTGGGGGTGGCAGGTGGCGAGAGTGCTGCCCTCTGCTGGCGGCCCGGCTGGACTAACTGTTCTCCAGCTCCTGAAACCATCCCTGGGTGCATTCCTATACACGCGTAGGAAGATGGTTTAGGTGCTGTTTAATCCTGGGAAGGGTGATTCCTGACTGCTGTTTGCACCTGCCACGTATCAAAAAGGCGAGGCATTTGTGTTTGGGAATGATCTGCCTGCTCCGGGGATACCGCAAACACTCACAGGAAGTGCTCCCCTCCCACTCTTCCCAATTCTTTTGGTTCATTAAAGTCAGGCCAGCAGCACTAGTCAACAAAGAGGAACCCTTTCTCCTTCCTTTGAACACAACGGGATTATGTCAGCGCGCTTCGTAAGGTAAGCTCTGCTAGCTGTTATGAGCAGTCACTCAAGTTGTTCCCTGAAAAGTAGCGCCTTTGGTGACTTTCAAGTCATTCAGTGTGATGGGAGCTGTTGAGCCTGGCAGGTAGGTCCCTGGTTAGTATGCCAGGGTCCTCCAGAGGAAGGAGGAGTGAGTGGAGACTGACCATAAGGTAACCTTGTAGAATATCATAGAGGGATGGGCACATATAGGCAAACTCCATTCCAGTACATAAATAGTCCACCTCCCATATGTATCCAATGGCTGTTAAGGGAGCTGTTGATTACTTACTGATTTCATTGATCAACATGTTGTGTCTTACCCCTGTGTCATTCTGCCTTGGTCAGTTCCAATGGGCAGAAATAAACATTGGCTGGGTCTCATGTGTGCCAGCGCCATGTGCTGGGCTCCCTCCACCAGGCAACAAGTGAGGGAAGAGCTTTTCTGAGCCCTGAGTCCCATTTCTTCCTTGACAAAAACCCCAGGCATGAGACATGTTCCCAAAGCCTCTTGTCTGATTTCAATTTTGTTCATGCCCTCTAGGTTTAAAAACATTTTTTAAGCATCATTCAGAAACCTCTAGTACAATTGGCAAGCACAAATACACACATCACGTTGCTCGCCTGTTTGCTGACTTCTCTGGAATGGGAACTCTGTCTTCCCAGGTGGCCTCTTTTCCTGTGTTCTGAGAGTCTTCTGCAGTACATCTCAGATTTAACCTAGATTGCAGCAACCCTCAAATTCCCAGTGCTCTCAGGTTTTCCTTGCTCCCGGGACCTGGTCTACAATCCCACAAAGGCCTGTGGGGCTCCGCCTTTCTTGGCTGTGGTCTGTGCTTAGTGATCCTCTTTGGCCTCCCAAGCTCTGCTACTTGATATGCACACTCAGTCCTTGTCCCCTCTCTCTGGGTATTCATGTCAGGAGATATCGTGTCCTCAAGTTCCTCCCTGCACCCTCATTAGCTCCACTTCCAGCAGGAGTCAACTCAACGCTATAGCCATCAGTAAACCCCAGACCTCCTTGTCTCTAGTATTTGAATTATTATTATAATAATTATCAGAGTGCTTCATAAATAAGGATGAGGAAATAAAAATACATTCACTATGTTACAGAGTCTTCTGGGCTAAGAAATCTTGAAAAAATGACTCAAACCATTTGGAACCTTGCATCTCAGGACAGGGAACACCAGAGGGCGTAGGAGGCTTTCCTGGCTCCGATTAACATTAACAATAAATTGAAGAAAGCAAAGACAGAGCAAACTCGGGTTGCGCTTGTGGCTTTTCTGCCTATGACACATGCATTTGTTTCACAGTACATATTTTTTTTACTATGAATCTTTTAAATATTTGTTTATTTACTTGAGAGGCAGAATTACAGAGAGAGAGAGAGAGAGAGAGAGAGAGAGAGAGATGTATTCCATCCTCTGGCTCACTCCCCAAATAGCCACAACAGCCGGAGCTGGACCAATCTGAAGCCAGAAGTCAGGAGCTTCTTCTGGGTCTCCCATGTGGGTGCAGGGGCCCAAGCATTTGGGCCATCCTCTGCTGCTTTCCCAGGCCACAGCAGAGAGCTGGATCCGAAGAGGAGCAGTCAGGACATGAACCAGCACCCATATGGGATGCCGACACCACAGGCAGGCAGAGGCTTAACCTACTACGCCACAGTGCCGGCCCTGATTATGAATCTTGATTTTTTCCCTGTTCTGTATTTTAATTCTCTCTGCATTTGCTGAAAACCAAATATCTGGGCCACTAGAACAGTGTCTGTCTGCTTCACCTTACTTGCTCCCGAAGCCGTGGCTGAGCGCCTGTGAGAAGCAGCATCCGATGGGGAAGAACACTCAGATGTGTGCAAAGTGTGCTTTAGGACCAGCGGCATTCACCATTCATAACCACGTATACCTAAAAATTGCAAGGGTTGTTTCTGGTCGTTCGTTGATGCTATGGGAAATTTCAAACCAAGTGACCAAGTTGGTTGCTTTGTTTTCCAAATAGCCCATGATGTAATCACAAGGAATGTCCCATGGGTATTTAAAAGTGACTCCTTGTTTGGGTTGGGAAAGTGTCTGCTGTTTTGGGAAAACGAGGACTTATCGTGTAACTAATAGGAGATAAGTGGCAATGTTCAGTTTGCTTCTCTTGTTGTCTCCGATCGGTCTCCCTGCCCTACTACTCTCACCTGTCCAGTCCATCTCCATACTCCCCATAGAATTCCCTTCCAACCATGCAACCTTGGCAGTCCATGCTGGTGACAGCTGAATGCCCCCGTCCAGCTGCAGCATGCATCCCAGATTCCACAGCATGGTGCAGGAGCCTTCCCAGCCCTGGGCCCACTGTCCAGCTCTACCACAAGTGCTGGCCCCACTCGTGAGGACACCTCAGCCCTCCAGGCTTTGAGAACCCTGCCGTCTCGCAAAAGCCTCCTCCCTCTCCTCTCAGCTCATAGCAGCCTCCTCTCTGTGGGGAGCAACTCGGACTAGACTGTTACTGGAATTAAGACTTATTCTATGCATCTGCTCTCCCACAATATGGCGCTGGGAGAGGAGGAAACAGCTTCTACACAGCTGCCTCCAGTTCAACGAATAAACTGTAGGACCTGCTCCTGATTGGAGGAGAGCAGCGTACTCGGCGTGTGGGTAGCAGAGTTGGGATTGGTGGAAGAGGACTATAAAGGAGGAGAGAGACAACATGCACCAGGAACATCTGAAGGAACACCTGAGCAGCCCCCGAGAGAGCCGGCCGGCGGTGTGCCGCTCCCCCGCGGAAGTGGGGAAAGTGGCAGGGGGAACCGCCCTTCCACGGAGGTGGAAGGGTCGGTAGCCAACCCGGGAAGAACCAGCAGCAAACCCGGGGAGGGCCGAGCAGACAAAAGAACAGCGCAGGGTCCTGTGTCGTTCCTCCACGAAGAGGGGGAGCGACACTCTCCAAGGACGTTTTCTACCCTGGCCTCTTTGTCTGAGCCCGGGCTGAACTAGACTCACTGTTGCAGTTGTTGGGGTTCAGAACATGATACCCCACAGTATGGCACTGTGGTGTGTGCAGTGCGGGGGGACTCTGTCGTGAGTGCCTACTTTCACGTAGCTCAATAGTAGCAAGTGTGACATACAACTTGTCAGTCACAAGGAAGAAAGGAACACATGGACACAAGATTGCCTTTCCTATGAATGATTTTTTATTGTTTGCACACCGGGGACACACCAGGGGTTTATTACATTATTCCACTGCTTAGCTATTTGGATCAATATACTCATCTATGTCACTATACTTATCAATTTTTCCATTTAACACTCTTAATATAACTACTTAACTACTTAACACACTTACCAATATCACTATCAATAATGTCAATAATATCACTTATCATAACTTACAGCTAACTTAACACACTGAATTACTTAGCTTAACATAACTACTTATCTTAATATATATATACCTCATCTTAACAATATCACTTATTGGCCAGAAAATCAATATTCTTATACCATAAGTCACAACAAACACTATTAAAATAATCTTGAGTCCTATCACAATGAACAATACAAGCACACCAAAAGATTCAATACACAACATTGGTTTGCTACGTATCTAGGCTTGCATCACTGTCACAAATGTGTTTCTCCTGTGGGGAGTGTACAGTGTCCAGGGTTCAACGTCCTAGCAGGGACAGAACTTGGATCCATCACTTACAGGCTGGAAGTCATGGGAAGGCTATCACTCTTGGCAGTAGGCTCAAAGTTCCCAGGCGGATGGCAAGGCGAGAAGTTGGAGAGGTCCCCTGCTGAGAGGCCTGGTCTGGCACTGTGGTCAACTCTGGCAGCAGGCTGATAAGGACTCTAGGCAAGGTGGTGAGGTGGCAGCTTCACTGGTTAGACACAGTGGTCGGGCGGCAATGCAGCAGCTCTGCTGGCCTCTTGATCCCATCGTCACCTTGTGCCATGAAGCAAAAGCTAGCGAGTTGGTTCTTCGACTCCAAGTGCGAGGAGATCCAGAGGTTCGCTTGCACTGGGCCCACTCAAACACACACACTCACACAAAGAGTGGGGTATTACAGCTCAGGGACAGCTCTGCAGGTTGGCTTGTGCTGCTATCTGCTCCATGCAGAGTAGTGGGCTGCCTCTTCAGCTCCGGATGTGTGGAGATCCAGAGGTTCACACACACTGGGCCCTTGGTTCAGCGGCAAAGCCGAAAGTGTTACAGCAACTCTTATTAGACAGGAACTAGACAGGAAGAGGGCAGCTCATGAGGCTATGGCCGCTCAGGAGATTGTGGCTGGAACAGCTCAGGAATGGATGCAGCTCAGAAAGCTGTGGCTGGGACAGGTCAGCAATGAATCAGGATCTCGTCAGTGACAGCTCAGCTCAGCTCCGTTCTTTCTTCCACTCCCGGTGGTTTACATGCACCAGGCCATGATCCTCAAAAGGATGGAGAGCGGTGTAAGGGCTCCCCTTTTTATCCTCATTTTCTGGCAGTCCTCCAGCTTGCCATCCTCCAACTTGTTGTCCAATCAATGCTGTTTCCTCCTTGCTTGCAGTTGAACAGTCCAGTCAATACTGTTCCTGCCTTACATATGTATGAATGGTCCAGTCAGCATGGGTAGGAGGGTATATTGCCCATAGCGCACTGTTATCTGACTGACCAGAGATGTCTGCTTGGTATGAGTAGGAGTGTCTCTCTAACAGCCATTAGGTATTGCCTCCGCTCCCAACTTGTAACTCCACTTTACTTTTATTTTGTGGCTAGTGGTAACTTTTTAACTCAATGTTTTACTGTGGCGTTTCCACAGTTCATCTCCTTTCCAGGGAAGTGGTGATCTGTGACTCTTTTTGAGACTCCTATGAGATTCTCCACACTCGAGGAGGACCGTTTTCTTAGTCCCCGTCCCGTTGTCTCCTCCCCTCTACCGTCTTCCAGGGTCCTCACTCTGCATACTTGCAATTTCCTTTGGGCTCAAGCCGAGGGCAGCCCCAGCTCCTGGTGGTAGTGAAAGACTTGTGAGCTCAGGGAGACTGAGCCCCTGGAGCACAGGCGCGTGGACCTGGTCCACTAGGGGTCCCTGTGGTGCCCAGAGCACCCACTTCCCATGCTGCTGGGCCTCCCGTGCCTGCCAGTGGTGGCTTGATCCTGACTTGGGATCAGAGCGGGTTGCCTTCACTCCTCCAGCTTCCTCCATTCCCTCTCACTCGGGTGCCCTTTATTCTCCTGCTGACCTGGCCTTTCCTGAACCCCACTTTCTGTCCATGTCCACCTATGCCTGCCGCTGTCTGCATTTCCTTCTGTGTCCAGTCTAAACACCTGGGGCTGTCCTCAGGTGCCCACAGACTAAAAAAGCCACTTAACTTTCTGCTGTAGTTTCCACTGTGTGGGATAGAGGTTCCAGTGTGGGGCGGTGGATGTCCCTCATGCCAGGGGCTCTTGCCCCTTGCAGACTGCCTACCACAAATGTCTATTTTTCCCCCTTTATGCTCTGCATCTACTTAAACTTAGAATGAAAATATTTGAAGTCATCATATAAATGCAGGAGAACATACACAGTTTTCCAAAAATTCTTTTAGAAATAAAAAGGTATTTGAAGACCACTGAGTTTCAGACCACTGTGGGGAGACATGCCTTGAGCCACCCCATCTCAGAGATGTTTGGTTGCGGGGAACTGAGAAGGGCCAGTAAGAAGTGGAGGTCCTGAGATGGAGCTGTGGGACAGCATATTAGACCTCCGCCTGCTCCACCTGCACCCCATGGGAGCTCCTGTTCAAGTCCTGGCTGCTCCACTTCTGATCCAGCTCTCTGCTAATGTGCAGGGAAGATGGCCCAAGTGCCGGAACCCTTGCATCCATGTGGGAGCCTTGGATGAAGCTCCTGGCTCCTAGCTTCAGCCTGGCCTGCCTTGACTGTTGAGGCCATCTGGGGAGTGAGCCAGCAGATGGAAGATCTCTGTCTGTCTCTCCCTCTCTCCCTTTAACTGTGCCTTTCATATAAATAAATAAACAACTCTTTTAAAAAATTGAGATTCTCAGATTGTAATTACAATTACCAGTGTGTAATCGACCACAGTAATATAAAATAATACACACATGATGTAACCATTAAACAACAATAAACTATTTTTTGGAATTCACCTTTTAATGAGATGAGTAGATCTTTTTTATTCCTGATGAGTTTAGGTACTGTGGATGAATATTGCTTATTCATTGAACGAAAGAGCATTCAGTGTCTTAAAAATAACTTAGATGTAAATCTTGAAAATATTGCTTACATTATCATGACATTATTTTTGTCATAAACATTTCATTCAATTTTTGGATCCCTTTTGTATTACATGCTGATTATCACGTGGCCATCTGTCTTCAAATATTTTTTATGACTCAGCAGAGCAGCCTGCAACTTGACGAGTCTCAGTTTTGGCAAGGCAACATTTGGAAACCACCTGACATGCAAAAGTGTCTATATATCTATGTACCTACCGAATTAGGTAGTGACCCAGTGATCAGAGTCCTCTTAGCACTAGTGTTGGAGTTGTTCCTTTGTGCAGTGCCCACAGTTGTGTTTGTGGCATGTGTGTTTATGCCTGGGACTGATGAGAGGTCCACATTTCTTCTGCAAGTGGTAGGGCAAGTGTGAAAAAGAAAAGATGGGAAGGGGCCAGAGATGTGGTGCAGTGGGTTAACGCCCTGGCCTGAGGAACCAACACCCCATAGGGACACCGGTTCTAGTCCCGGCTGCTCCAATTCTGACCCAGCTCTCTGCTTTGGCCTGGGATAGCAGTATAAGATGGCCCAAGTCCTTGGGCCCCTGCATCCATGTGGGAGACCCGGAAGAGCTCCTGGCTCCTGGTTTTGGATCAGCACAGCTCTGGCTGTTGTGGGCATTTGGGGAGTGAACCAGCAGATGGAAGACCGACCTCTCTCTCTCTCTCTCTCTCTCTCTCTACCTATCTTTGTAACTCTTTCAAAATAAATAAAACAAATATTTTAAAAAAGAAAAGATGGGAAAGGACACTTTGAAGGACACTTTGAAGCTGGCACCTGTCCAGGCAAAATTGCTGGACAAAGACACTGGGATGTTGAAATTCCTTTCAAGGTTTCTGTAAAGGGTCACAGAGCAAATATTTTAGGCTTTTTCTGTTGTGTGGTCCTATTACAACTGGTTAGCTCTGGCCCTTGGAGCAGCCACACACAACATGTAAGCAAGAGTATGGTTGTGTTCCAGTAAAACCTTATGGACACTTCCCATTTGCAATTTTCATGTGTCCCAAAATATTGCTCTTTTGATTTTTCCCTTCAACCTTTTAAAAAACATAAAAGGGGCTGGTGCTGTGTTGCAGCAGGTAAAGCTGCTGCCTGCGGTGCAAGCATCCCATATGGGCACCAGTTCTAGTCCCAGCTCCTCCACTTCCAACCAAGCTCTCTGCTATGGCCTGGGAAAGCAGGAGAAGATGGCCCAAGTGCTTGGGTCCCTGCACGTGTGTGGGAGACCAGGAAGAAGCTCCTGGCTCCTGGCTTTGAATCAGCTCAGCTCTGGCTGTTGCGGCCATCTGGGGAGTGAACCAGCGGTTGGAAGATTCATATTCTCTCTCTCTCTCTCTGCCTCTGTGTAGCTCTGCCTTGCAAATAAATAAATGTTTTTTTAAAAAAAAACTATCTTAGTGAATTGGAGAATGTGGAGGTTATGGAGAAAGGGGAATGGCTACTGATGCTGTTCTGGACAGAGAGAGGGGACGGCTGGGACACCTTCCTCCATGAGGGCGATAGAATTAGAAAACAGCCTGTGATGACTGACATTGAGATCATTTAGTCTATTTGACTCCCCCTAGTCCTCTACCAGTACATCATCTCAATGAAGGAAGGGACCAGGCGTCATTCTCTACCACCGTTCTAGTACCTAGAATATGAGAATACTTCAAGAAGCTCATAGATTATAGAGTTATTTAGAATAATTTTCATTTATTATTTATTTTTTAAAAGATTTATTTATGTATTTGAAAGGCAGAGTTACAGAGAGAGAAGGAGAGGCAGAAAGAGAGAGAGAGAGGTCTTACATCCACTGGTTCAGTCCCTAGATGGCCACAATGGCCAGAGCTGTGCTGATCTGAAGTCAAGAGCCAGGAGCTTATTTCTGGTTTCCCATGCAGATGCAGGGGCCCAAGGACCTGGGCCATCTTCTCCTGCTTTCCCAGGCCATAGCAGAGAGCTTGGTTGGAAGTGGAGGAGCTGGGACTAGAACTGGTGCCCATATGGGATGCTCGCACTGCAGGCGGCAGCTTTACCTGCTATACCACAGCACTGGCCCCAGTATAATTTTTTTAACTGCTGAGGCTGGGCCATGCAGAAGCTAGGAGCCAGGGACTCCATCCAGGTCCCCCATGTTTGTAGCAGGGACCCAAGTATGTATGTATGTATGTACGTATTTGAAAACCAGAGCATGACAGAGTGAGGGAAGACACAGAGAGGTATCTTCTCTGTGCTGGTTTGCTCCCCCAGATGGCTACATCAACTAGGACAGGTCAGGTGGAAGCCAGGAGCCAGGAACTCCATCTAGATCTCCCATATCGGTGGCAGAGGCCCAAGTACTTGGGTCGTCCTCTGCTACATTCCCAGGCAAACCAGAGGGGGTGGATTGGAAGAAGAGTAGCCAGGACTCTAACTTGCATTCAGATAAGGGATATTGGCATCACAAGTGGCAGCCTAACCTGCTATGCTACAACACTGGCCTGAGATGCAAAAATTTTGAAATACATGCACATGAGCATTCTTCCAAAAGTTCATGACAAATGCCCACTTTGAAAAACTGTTGCACGGATTTCAACATTTTTTGCACAAAAATAACCTTGGTTCCATTTTCCATGGACTTCTTCAAGTACCCTCATAGCACCTCTTACAGTGGATGATCAATAAATATGTTGTGAATGGCTATTAAATAAATATATCAACCAAGATTTATTGAAGCCCAAGAGAAATTTTTGTGGGTATAAAATTTTCTTTCAGTTACTGGTGTTGTAATTGTTTTCCACTTAAATTGAGTTGTAAGTTTTTAAATTCAATTTACAAAGCTTGCTAGTCCATTTATATAGTAATATTTGTGGATATAAATTAAGAATAATTACTTTTACTTGTTCTTCAATTCATGTACTATTAACTCATAAGTATAACATAGACATAAATATAACACATAACATAAACATAACTATACCTCATGAAGCTCTCCTTAAACATTTAGCATACTTAAGATGAGTAATTAAATTTCCTTAGAGGTGTGAAACCACATCATAAATTTTATGTGTTGGCTTCTCTTAACCATGTCAAATGCTGACTGCTAGGATTGCTACAAATTTAACAAGCAAAGTAATTCTAAGCATTGAAACACTTAAAAATGTAATAAACTGTTAAATAGGTTTTTGAAGTAATGGCCCCCAATTTGTCCACTGACCCTCTCACACTGACATTGGGCTTGGCCATTGGAATTTTTGGCCAAAGGGACCACAGATGATGTGACATGATGTGGACTGCTCTCCCATTGCTTTTTGGAATCCTTGGGCTTCTGTGTCGGGAAGGCAGGGCTAACCTACTGGAGGATGAGAGGCTGTGTGGAGCAGAGACAGGCCATCACAGCTGAGGCTTTTCTAGATCAACCAACCTTCCAACAAGCAGCCATTGACCTTCAGCTCTGACCACTCAGCATTAGCCAAATAAGACAAGCCTAGAAGAACTGTGCAATTCACCCACAGACAGGGAGAAATAGTTAGAGGAAACACAACCACTGAGTTTTGTTAGGCAGCAAAAGCAAACTGTTAAAAAATTGAAATCCTTTTGATGTGATGGACATTTCCAAGCCAACAGTTTTTTCCATTGAAACCTGGAAAATCATCCATTTTATAATGCAATGTATTATAAATTGAAATATAAGATGTCTTTCACAACCTTCATGCTCCTTATTTGATTTTTTTAAAAGATTTATTTTGTGTATTTGAAAGGCACTTTACAGAGAGAAAAGGGAGAGACACAGGGAGAGAGAGAGAGAGAGAGATCTTTCCTTTGCTGGTTTATACCCCAAATGGCCACAATGGCCAAGGCTGTGCCATGTCAAAACCAGAAGCCAGAAGCTTTTTCTGTGTCTCCTAAATGGGTGGCAGGGACTCAAACACTTGGGCCATCTTCCACTGCTTTCCCAGGTGCATTAGCAGGGAGTTGGATCAGAACTTGGAACAGCTGGGACTCGAAAAGGTGCCCATACAGGATGCCAGCCTTGCAGGTGGTAGCTTTACCCACTATGCCACAACACCAGCCTCTGTTTTATTATTTTTTTATTTTTTGAATTGATGAAGTAATGAGTCTTCTCTCTAGATTATAACTAATTACTTTTTCTGATTGATTACATTCCACATCTTTGTAATATTTTGCTTTCTTTGTTTTAGCCACTCTCATTCTGAAAGTCATGTGTAGATATCTCTCCCAGGGTCATTGGGGCAATTACCCTTAAAAGTATACATTTTGATATTCTGAAGCAAATATACAAATGTATTTAATAATTTCTTTTTTAAAATTTTATTTGACAGGTAGAGTTATAGACAGTGAGAGAGAGAGAGAGAGAGAGAGAGAGAGAGAAAGGTTTTCCTTCCATTGGTTCAGTCCCCAAATGGCTGCTATGGCCAGTGTTCTGCTGATCCGAAGCCAGGAACCAGGTGCTTCTTCCTGGTCTCCCATGCAGGTGCAGGAGCCCAAGCACTCGGGCCATCCTGCACTGCCCTCCCGGGCCACAGCAGAGAGCTGGACTGGAAGAGGAGCAACTGGGACTAGAACCCAGCACCCATATGGGATGCCAGCATCACAGGCAGATGATTAACCAAGTGAGCCATGGTGCCAGCCCGCACATAGAACTCTTAACAGATATAACCACAAAAGATCTTCACCACAACACATTGTTCAAACTTTCCACAGTAAAGGGTAAAGAAAAGATTTTAAAATGTGCATGAGAAGCCGGCGCCGTGGCTCAATAGGCTAATCCTCCACCTTGCGGCGCCGGCACACCGGGTTCTAGTCCCGGTTGGGGCGCCGGATTCTGTCCCAGTTGCCCCTCTTCCAGGCCAGCTCTCTGCTATGGCCAGGGAGTGCAGTGGAGGATGGCCCAGGTGCTTGGGCCCTGCACCCCATGGGAGACCAGGAAAAGCACCTGGCTCCTGGCTCCTGCCAGGATCAGCGCGGTGCGCCGGCTGCAGCGGCGGCCATTGGAGGGTGAACCAACGGCAAAGGAAGACCTTTCTCTCTGTCTCTCTCTCTCTCACTGTCCACTCTGCCTGTCAAAAAAAAAAAAAAAATGTGCATGAGAGAAATGCCAGATTATGTTCAGATGGATCTACAATTAGACTCTCAACTGACTTCTCATCAGAAACCCTACAGGCTAGGAGACAATGGCAAAATATAGTCCAAATCTTAGGGGAAAAAAAATTGTCAACCCACAATACTGTACTCTGCAGAGCTTTCATTTATAAATGAAGGGGAAATAAAAACCTTCCATAACAGAGAGAAATTGAAATAATTTGTCACCACGCGTCCAGCCTTACAAAAGATGCTAAAGGATGTGCTACACATAGAAACACAGAAAGAAACCCAGCATCATGAAAAAATGCAAAGATAGAAAGTCCCCCAGTAGAAGTACAAAAGAAACCCAAAGTAAACAATAGGAATATTCACAGGAAAATGGCAGGTCCAACTAAATACTTATTAATAGTTACCTTGAATGTAAATGGCCTCAACTCTCCAGATAAAAGATACAGACTCACCTAATGGATTAGAAAACATAATCTATCTACCTGCTGCATACAAGAAACACACCTCACCAACAAAAATACATGTAGACTGAAAGCGAAAGGATGGAAAAATATATTCCACGTAAATGGAAAAAAATGGCAGGTGTCGCCATTCTAATATCAGACAAAATAGACTTTAACACAAAAACTGTTAAAAGAGACAAAGAAGAACTCTATGTGATGATTAAGAGATCAATTCAACAGGAAGACATGACTATAATAAGTGTATATGTACCCAATTAAAGGGTGCCTGGCTATCTAAAAGATCTGTTAACATATCTAAAAGAAGACATAGACTTCAATACAATAGTAATAGGGGACTTTGACACCCCACTTTCATCAATGGATAGATCAATCCGACAGAAAATCAACAAAGAAACAACGGAGCTAATCAAGACTATGGACTAAATGGACCTGTTATCTATAGAATTTTTCACCCCACAGTGGCAGAATACATATTCTTCTTAGCAGTGCATGGAATTTTCTCCAGGACAGACCATATACTAGGCCATAAAACAAGTCTCAGCAAATTAAAGAAAAATCAGAATCATATTATTCACCTTCTCTGATCACAATGGATTCAAGCTTGGAACCAACAACTGAAGAATCTCAAGAACATAAACAGACACATGGAGACTGAACAACATGCTCCTAAAAGAACAGTGGGTAACAGAAGAAATCAAAAGAAAAATAAAAAAATTTCTGGAAATGAATGAAGATGACAATACCTCATATCAAAACTGATGGAATACAACCAAAGCAGTGTTAAAAGGGAAGTATGTAGCAATTAGTGCCAATATCAAGAAGTTGGAAAGTCACCAAATAAATGAGCTATCAATGCATCTCGAGCACCAAGAAAAAAAATCAAACCAGACCTCAATTTAGTAGGAGGAAAGAAATAATTAAAATTATAAGAATAAGCAAACTTGAAACAAAAAATACAAAAGATCAATGAAATGAAGAGTTGGCTTTTTGAGAAAATAAACAAAATTGACACACCATTGGCTCAAAAAAAGAGAGAAGAAAAAAAAAGAGAAGACCCAAATCAATAAAATCAGAGATGAAAAAGGAAACATAACAACAGATACCACAAAAATAAAAAGAATCACCAGGAATTACTACAAAGAGCTGTATGCCTACAAATCAGGAAACCTAGAAGAAATGGATAGATTCCTGGACACATACAATGTAGCTAAACTGAGTCTTGAAGACATAGCCCACCTAAACAGACCAATAACCAAAGACAGAGATTGAATCAGTAATAAAGAACCTTCCCACAAAGGAAAGCCCAGGTCCCCACAGCTTCACTGCTGAATTCTACCAGACATTTGAAGAACTAACTCCAATTCTTCTCAATCTATTCAAAACAACTGAAAGAGTGGGAATCCTTCCAAACTCCTTCTAGGATACCTGTATCACCTTAACTCCTAAGCCAGAAAAAGATGTGACAGAGAAAGAGAACTATACACCAGTATCCTTGAAGAACACAGACACAAAAATCCTCAACAAAATGCTACAATCAAATCCAACAACACACCAGAGAGATCATTCACCCAGACCAAGTGGGATTTATCCCTGGTATGCAGGGGTGGTTCAACATCTGGATATCAATAAATGTGATTAACCACATTAACAAACAGAAGTCCAAAAATCATGATTATCTCAATAGATGCAGAAAAGCATTTGACAAACTTCAACACCCTTTTGTGATGAAAACATTAAGCAAATTGGGTATAGAGAACGTTCCTCAACATAATCAAAACAATTTATAACAATCCCACAGCCAACATCCTACTGAATGGGAAAAACTTGAAGGCATTCCCATTAAGAACCAGAACCAGATAAGGATGCCCCCACTCGCCACTGCTATTTAATATAGTCCTGAAAGTTTTAACCAGAGCCATCAGGCAAGAAGAAGAAATCAAAGGGATACAAACAGAGAAAGAAGAAGTCCAACTATCTTTATTAGCTGATGACATGTTCTATCTATAGGGAACCCAAAAGACTCCACAGAGAGACTACTGGAACTCATAAAAGAGTTTGGTAAAGCAGAAAGATGTAAAATCAATACACTGAAATCAATAGCCTTTGTATAATATCAACAATGCCATAGCTGAGAAAGAATTTCTAAGACCCATCCCATACACAATAGCTACAAAATTTAAATACCTTGTAATAAAAGTAACCAAGGACATCGAGATCTGATGAAAATTACAAAACAGTAGAGAAAGAAATAGAAGACATAAAGAAGTGGAAAAATCCTCCATGTTTATGGATTGGAAGAATCAATATTCAAAATGTCCATACTATCAAAAGCAATTTATAGATTCAATGAAGTACCAATCAAAACACCAACAACATTCTTCTCAGATCCAGAAAAGAATGATGCTAAAATTCATGTGGAAAATTCACAAGAGACCCTGAATAGCTAAAGCAACCTTAACAAAAACAAAGCCAGAGGCATCACAATACCAGACCTCAAGGCATACTACAGGGCAGCTATAATCAAAACAGCCTGGTACTGAGACAGAAACAGACGTGAGACCAATGCAGCTTAATAGAAACCCCAGAATCAAATCCACACATCTACACTCACCTTATCTTTGACAAAGGAGCAAAAATCAATTATTGGAGCCAAGACAGTGTCTTCAACAAGTGGTGCTGGTAAAATTGGATCTGCACATGCAGACGTATGAAACAAGACCCCTACCTCACAGCTTATACAAAAATGAACTCAAAATGGATCAGACTTATCTATAGTGTGAAACTTATCTATAGTGTGAAACTTATCTATAGTGTGAAACTTATCACACTTATCTAAAGTGTGAAACAAATTATTAGAGAATACCAGGGAAACCCTGGGGAACCGGCTCCTCTCCGCGAAGCCTCCTCGGGGCCCCACGGCTCTCCCCGCGTCCCGGCCCTGGCAGGGCAGCCACGCTGGCCGCTCAGGCCGCTCCGCGGGCGCCGCACGAACCGCTCTCCGCCGGCGCTTCCAGAAGCAGGCGCTCGGAAAGGCTGAGGGCGGCCGAGCTCGCGCCCCGCGGGACTCGGGAGAACCCGCGCCCGCCGGGTGCAGGTGCTGGGTGGCGCTCTCGGGTCTGCGAGCGCGCTCGGCCCGGGGCTGGGCTGCAGCTCCGCGGGTCCGGACGCCGCCGCGGACCCGGCCCCTCGGCAGCGCCTCCCCTCGCGACTGGGGGCTCCCGCACCACCCGGCCGCGGCGAGCAGCGCGGGCCCGAGCGCCTCACGCACCGCCGCTCTAGAGGCCGGGGGCCCAACTCAGGGTCCCCGAGGCTCGGCCTCCGCGCTGGGCGCTCCGGGGCGACTCCAGTGAGGGGACTGTCGCGCTCAGGGGCGGACGTCTGTCTCGCATCTCTGCCCTGGCCGGAGGGGTGAAGGACGGCGCCAGGCCCAGGGTTCCAGTCACGGCGCCCCCACAGCCTCCGACCGTCAGACCTGGGGATTCGGGGCTTCACCAGCTCCACAGAGCCGGACCCCGGCGCGCCGAAACCCGCGCCCCTGAGAATCCCGGCGCGCGCACGCGCCGCGGCGAGGGGCGTGGCCAGTCGCGCGCCAGTTAACGGCTCCTCTTGGCCTGGCGGTTGGAAGCGGTGCTGTCTTGAAGAGGCTGAGCGCGGAGCTGCGTGAGGACGGGGGAGAAACTGAGGTGAGAACGGACGGTCTCCGGCGGGAGCGCTCGTGAGGACTGAGCGCTGCGGCTCCTTGTGTGTGAAGGACGCGGCGCTCCATCGGCGGGAACCGGTTTCGTCATGATGGACAGGTGAGGACCCCACGCGAGGGGCGGGGCAGCCGCGAGGCCCACGGGGCGGGGTCCTCCGGTTCTGTAGCTCGTGTTCCGGCGCGAGGGAAGAGTGTGGACGATGTCGGTGTTTAGCGCTGTGGAGACGCGCGGCCGTAGAAAAGTAAAGGAAGGCAGTCGGGATGGGGCTGCAGGGAGGGGCTGGCCAGCGCACACGGGGCGGCCGGTACCGCAGGTGGCGCGGGGGCCAGACCGGCCCGGGAGGTGAGCCGAGTCCTGGGCGCTGAGGCGTGCGTGGGATCGGCGGGGGCAGTGCCGGTGTGCGCGCTCACCGGGTTCCAGTCGGGAGTGCAGCGGCTGGCCACTCGCTGTCTTGGTATTCCCAGCTCGGAGAAGACTCTTGGCTTGGGACAGGAGCGGGAAGGCGGGGGAGGCGGGGGAAGCAGGCGCTGGGCGGGACGCGGCGCGGGAGTCCGCGGTGCTCTGCTTGCTGGGGCCGTTCCTGGAGCTGTCTGCACAGCTCTGGGCTGCAGAAGGGGCCGCCTGCCAGGGGCGCCTGTGGGGCTTCCCCAGGTGGTCTGGGGTCTTCATCTCTCTGGAGGTGTCCTTTCAGGAAGCCTCCCCACATGAACCAGGGGTTTGAATGCCCTGGAGCAGTTGATTACTTTGCATAAGCAGGAGTACCCACCCACCGGCCATCCTTCCACCTGGTCATTGGGAGTCCCCTAAAGGATGCCAGGAAAGCAGTGTGGCTGTGACCTTTCCTCTTAACCGGACTGAGGGACGCCCCACAAGTCTTTGAGGCGGGGGTAGTAACCATGGGTCTTGGGTTTATCACTGTTAATAAATGGGTTTATATTTGTTGGTATGTGTGCCTAGAAGAGAGGGACCTGCCAGACAGCTAGAAGTGACTTCTAAAGGAAGTGATCTTAGGGCAGAAACGTCAGGCCCGCAGCTGTCTGAGGCCCCTGAAATCCTGTGGCCTGGTACGGCCCAGGCAGCCGCAGCTGGGGCTCAGAATTCCATCAAGTTGACAATCTGTGGCCTGCAGTGGATGCTATAAATGTCCAAATGGCCCTTGGCAGAAAAGGGGCTCCCGGGCCCTGGGAGGAGGAGCAGGTGTGTCTTATGAGCGCGGTGATAAAGCCAAGTGTGGAGACCTTGACCCGGCTGAGAGGCAGGAGGCCCGAGGACTGTGCAGGTTCCCGGGACCTGGTGCAGGTGTGTGTGCCTTCTCCAGGGACGGCTTCAGAGCAGCGAGGAGCTGGCTCCTCTGGCTCAGAGTCCCCAGTCCCTCCAGGCTGGGGCGTCCCTTCTTCCACTTAGTAAAGGGTCGGCTGTCTCCCAAGGCCTGGTGAAACACAGATTGCTGGCACACATCAGGGAGCTTGCTGCAGCAAGTTTCGTGGCTTCTTTTCCTCAGCTCAGTACAAAAATAAAAAGCCAGGAAACAGTTTGCAAAGAGGCAGAAATTTCTTAAAAGAAAAGCATCTGGTCCAAGAGGATGCCAGGCAGAGTGCCCGAACGGGACATTGGATTTCAGGAATTGCCTGGGGTTTTTAAGGCATTACTGTTTTTTCTTGGGTCATCCTATGGGTTGGCCTATTGGACGGTGGGTTTACATACTGTATGTTGATTGGCTTGGGGCTCATGGAGGCAGCAGAGGTCTCTTAGAGGGAGCCGGATACTCCTTAGGGGCTCAGACCCCTCCTCTGCTAGCTCTGGGTGGAAGATTGCAACTAACTTGAAGGTGTGATTTGAAACTGCAAGGTCACACAAGCACAAGAAGCTGTAGTGGGGGAGGTGTCGGCAGGTCTGGGAAGAAGCTTTTCAGCCACAGCTGGCAGCCTGCTTATGAAGAACTTTCTACCTATGTCTGCAGAGCCACAGAACCCCCCCCCCCCCCCGGCAGCCTCATTTAGGAACCGCTGAACAATATCTCAGATGCAAGAAGAGCCACCCTCCCCATCAAAGAAATGGTAGAGGATGTGGTCCATGCCCATTGTATGTATGTGTGGTGCCCATTTCTGAGACGTCTTGTGCTCACTTCCAGTCAGCCAGCCAGACGTTACATCCCTGGCCTGGTTTCCCTGCCTTCTCTGGGCTGTAGTAAATAGAGAAATGTGAGTAATGCAAGTGGTGCTCAGGGTGAGAAAGGGTGGCTCTGTGTGCTGAGATGCTGTGCACGCCCTGCCAATTGGCACCGCACCTGCAGCACTTCCTGTCCCTCCAGAGCCCTGTTGATGTCCTGGCCACTATTCAGCGCCCTGCTCCTTCTGCTCCTCCAATGTCCTCCACACCAAACTGACCTCAGTCCTGCTGCTCAGGCCAGGTGGGATGTGGCTGATAGGGGCCCTGATGCACTGTCTGCAGTTCTCACGTGACCTTGGTGAGTTTGGGGAGGTCTACTAGGCACTGCACCATGGCACCAAGACCTGCCATCCCCAGCCAACCTGTCTCCAGCCACAGCTCCTTTGCATGCCTGGTGTGGAACTGTGTCTTGGAGCAAATGGTAGAGATCTGCTGTTCATTTGGGGTAGGTGGAGGCAGGCTGGGCAGTAGCCCCAGAAAGCCTGGGACTAGCGTGAGTTCTATTTGTGCAGAACAGTGCTCTGGCCTGGTTCCCTTTTCACAGTCAATCTCCAGGCATAACTCCCAGTTCAGCCTCCTTACCTGGGCATGGGGTGCAGAAGGTGTTGTGTAAAAGTCACATTTCCTTTGTGTGCTATGGTGCCCTGGTCTTTAGAAATCTGTGCTCTCTGGGGCAGGTACCCTAGAAGACCCACCATGATTCAGGTCCCAGAAGAGGCACCTGGAGGCCTGGCCTTCAGGGCCCCAGGATGCCACAGGGCCAATAATTAATTAGTGATTTGGACCAGTTTGCGGTGGGCTAGGGGCTTTTTGCCACTGGTGTTTTTCTAGGTGTTGTGAAAGTGTTGGTGCTATAGGATCCCGGTCTCAGGCGTCCCCTTCCCCAAAGCATAGACATTCACAGTGATGATCACTCAGCCTGCTCTCTCTCATTTCAGCCCATTACCATGCCAGCACTGTGGGGTTCCTTGGCTGCTGTAAATTGCATTCTTTGACTGTGGTATTTCTCAGTCTTCATTGCATCCTGAACTCAGTCTGTTCCATTCGCTCATCAAGCAAATCACCTGTTACTTTAATACACAGCCCCCTGTCAGATGCCTGTGTTAGAGGACCTCACGTGTCTAGGGTCAGCGGTGTGGCTGGACAGCTCACAGTTCTGGTACTGTACTCCTGTGGCCCAGAGTGGAATGTTAATGAAAGACAAGGCTGTGGGAGTAGATTGAGCAAGACCAGGCCCACCTCCCTGTCTCCAAGTGGACGCATTGTTTCTTCTGTCTTTTCTATTCTGCAGTGAAGCCTGCAGAGCTTTCTTTTTTTGTTGTTGTATTTTCCAGTTCTAAAGTTTCCATTTGGTTTTTCCTTATATCTTCTTTTTATTTGCTGTGATTTTGTTTGTTTGTTGAGCTATCTATTTTATTTGTTTTAAGTATGTTTGCAAGTGCTCATTCAAGCATTTTTATCACAGGCACTTTAAAATCTTTGTCCAAAGGTTACAGCATCCCTGTCATCTCATTTTTAGTGTCTGTTGATTCTTTCTTTTCACTCCCTTTGATATATTCCTGGTTCTTTGCATAATGAATTATTTTCTATTCAGATCTATACATGTTTTATTCTTTTGATAACCTGCATCTAATTTGCATCTTACATTTAACTGTTTCTTTTTTTTTTTTCTGATACTGCTTCAGCTTTGGTGGGAGGAGGCACAGCTTAATTACATCCAGGGCAGGTAGAAATCCAGGCTCCCCGCTTAGCCTCTGTTGACACTCATGAGAGGAAGGAGCGCCTCATTGCCCTTGGGAGGGGACAGGAGTCCCATCTTCCCGTGTGGTCTCCCTGATCGTGCAGTAGTGAGTGGTGTTCCCTGTCCATCTTCAGTATGATGTCTCAGAGTCTCATCTCTTCCTGGACAGCACTGAGCAGGGTCACTGGGCCTTGTGGCTGCTTGTCAAGGTGGGAGTCTAGGAACATGCTCAGCCTTCACAGCTGTGGTTGTGTATGAGATTGTTGAATAGATAATACCCAAGGTTTTAGTTGCACTTACTGGTAAGAATAGGGAACAGTGTATCTAGTCCATTTACCCTCTCTGTGTGGGTTGAAAATTGTGTATACAAAGGTGCTTGTGGCTGGTGCTGTAGCTCAATAGGCTAATCCTCCGCCTGCGGTGCCCGCACACCAGGTTCTAGTCCCGGTTGGGGCGCCAGATTCTGTCCCGGTTGCTCCTCTTCCAGTCCAGCTCTCCGCTGTGGCCCGGGAGTGCAGTGGAGGATGGCCCAAGTCCTTGGGCCCTGCACCAACATGGGAGACCAGGAGGAAGCACCTGGCTCCTGGCTTTGGATCAGTGTGGTGCACCGGCCGCAGTGTGCCGGTCATTGTGAGGTGAACCAACGGCAAAAGGAAGGCCTTTCTCTCTGTCTCTCTCTCTCACTGTCCACTCTGCCTGTCAAAAAAAAAAAAAAAAAAAAAGGTGCTTGATAGGAGTAATATTAAGTATAGTACTTTCAATTATCAAA
Organism: Oryctolagus cuniculus; assembly: GCF_964237555.1. Classification (NCBI taxonomy): domain Eukaryota; kingdom Metazoa; phylum Chordata; class Mammalia; order Lagomorpha; family Leporidae; genus Oryctolagus; species Oryctolagus cuniculus. The sequence continues at coordinate 96,290,409 of NC_091440.1, read as the reverse complement.
TGTCTTAATCTCTTTTTTCTGCAGAAATATTGATCACAGAGATTAAATGAATAATGTTAAATAGCAGATTCGGGTCTGCAAACCAAGTCATGTCATAAAAACCTGTTCTTTCTACCACATAGCAATGATTTTCTTTGGATTAGGATTCAGCCTTGCTTGTTTCACTAGACCTAATCTTTTCTTTACTTTGGTCCATTTGCCAAAATGCAGCCATTTACAAATGCTTAAAACAGGAGAGATGATTTTAAAATTACACACTATATTCATCCTTAGCCTATCGTTTAACCCTTTAAAACTCAAGCAGGGGCAGGTATTTGGTGTGGGAGTTAAGATACCAGTTAGGATGTCTGAGGCCCATGTTGGAGTACTTGGGTCTGAGTCCTGGCTCCACTTCCAGTTCCAGCTTCCTAGTGATGCATCTCCGAGAAGCAGCAGGTGATTGCTCAAGCAGTTGGGTCCTGTCCCCCATGTGGAGACCTAGATTGAGTTTCTGGCTCTTGGCTTTGGCTGAGCTGAGCCCCAGCCATTACGAACCTTTGGTAGATGGAAACTACCGCTTGCCTAGCAAATAAAAAACCAGAATTCAAGTGTTTATTAATTTCACTGTTTTTAAGTATTAGGTGTTGGGGGGGCAGCCTTGAGGCATAGCAAGTAAAGCTGCTGCTTGCAATGCTGACATCCTGTATGAGGGTGGTTTGTGTCTTGGCTGCTCCACTTCTATCCAGCTCCCTGCTAATGGCCTGAGAAAAACAGCATAAGACAGCCCAGTTGTTTGTACCCCCGCCACCCATGTGGGAGACCCAGAAGAAACTCCTGGCTTCTGGTTTTAGCCTGGTCTAGCCCTGGCCATGGAGGCCATCTGGCAGCTAAGTGCAGATGGAAGATCGATCTCTCCACTTCCTTCTCCTTCTTCTCCCACTCCACCTTCCCTTCGCCCCCCCCCCATCAAATAAAATAAATAAATCTTTTTAAATAAGATGTTAGGTGATCTAGCAATGGAAACAGTTAAACTCAGTAAATATCACTAAGTGATTTCATACTGTTGATCAGTAATTTAGTCTGTTAAGTCTTCTGTTTGAAAGCATAATAAATTGGGTGGCCTAAAAAGCAGACATTTGTTTCTCATAGCTATGGATCCTGGGAAGTCAGAGATTCAAGCACTATCAGATCTTGTGACTGGTGAGAACCCCTGCTGCTGTGTTCTCACACAGCACAGATAGAAGAAGCTCTTGGAGCCTGTTTTTAATGGCAGTGATCTCATTTCTGAAGGCTCCACCCTCCTGACCCAGGCCCCACCTGCTAATACTGTCCTTGTGGGCTGGTTTAGTGTTCTACACTTGATCTTAGCCAAAATGCCGAGAAGCGATGGGTTAGTGTTCTAAGAGAAGCATTTTGAGGTGTTGGATATATGTTCTTTAACTTTTCTGAAAAGTATATGTTCTTTAACTTTTCTGAAAAGTAAGTTTAAAAAGTCTGCTGATCCTTTGAAACTGTGGACAACATTAAATTCTGAATAGAATTGCCTGCAGTGCTGTCATCCTTGAGGGGATTCTCAGATGAGGGAGACTGAAGCATAATTGAAAGAGAATCCTGTCCTCCTTCAGTTCTATGACCCAGGCCTCAAGTTGCAGGATGATGAAAGCCCTGGTGTGGAAGATACAGGGACTTCCTGGAATAGCAGGTGGAGAAGTGAGTAGGAAGGAACATAGGATTTTTTTTTTAATTTTTTTTTTAAATTTTTGACAGAGTGGACAGTGAGAGAGAGAGACAGAGAGAAAGGTCTTCCTTTTCCGTTGGTTCACCTTCCAATGACCGCCACGGCTGGCGCGCTGCGGCCAGCGCACCGCGCTGATCCGATGGCAGGAGCCAGGTACTTATCCTGGTCTCGCATGGGGTGCAGGGCCCAAGCACTTGGGCCATCCTCCACTGCACTCCCGGGCCACAGCAGAGAGCTGGCCTGGAAGAGGGGCAACCGGGACACAATCCACCGCCCTGACTGGGACTAGAACCCGGTGTGCCGGCGCCACACGGCGGAGGATTAGCCTAGTGAGCCGCGGCGCTGGCCAGGAACATAGGATTTAAAGTACGATATGGGGGCCGCTGAAAATTCATCTAGAGTGGAGGCATCTACAGTAGAAACAGGAAAAGGTTTGAAAGTAAGTAGAGAGCCATGGGATATGTGCCATAAGAGGCCTTGGATGCAGGATGACAGGGATGTGGGAGGAGCATCCCTCTGGTCTCTTCTGGTCTCTCAGAGTGGCTTGCTCAGTGTGAAGCATCAATGTGTGTGCACACTGTGTGTGTCTCCAGAAGACCTGGATTCCTGCTTCAAGGCATTTGGGTCCCTGAGCCAGTGTCTTAACTTTATAAGCCTGCTGCCTCATCTGTGAAGTTAGAATAATGTGCCCTACTTTGCTCATCTTAGAATTTACAGGCCAGGGCTGGCTCTGTGGTGCAGTGAATTAAAGCCCTGGCCTGAAGTCCCGGCATCCCATATTGGCACCAGTTCTAGTCTCAGCTTCTCCTCTTCCAATCCAGCTCTCTGCTCTAGCCTGGGATGGCAGTGGAAGATAGCCCAAGTCTTTTGGCCGCTAAACCCACATGGGAGGCCCAGAAGAAGCTCCAGGCTCTTGGCTTCAGATAGGCGCAGCTCCAGCCATTGTGGCCATCTGGGGAGTGAACCAACGGATGGAAGACCTCTGTCTCTGCCTCTCTCTGTAACTCTGTCTTACCAAAAAAACACAATAAAATCTTTTAAAAAAAATTTACAGTCCAACATGTGAAAGAAAATCTTGGTTCAGGGTCAGCCCACAGTCAGTATTTCTATCAGGGGAGGCAGTGATAGAGGAGGACACAGGTTTATATTTATTAACTGGCCACAGGCCCTCTGAACAGGAACCTGGGTGCCTTCTCATCCCCTTCAGGTTTGAGCAGGTTGTAGCTGATGATGTCAGTGAAATTCCCAAGCTGGATATCCCAAGTTGTGGGGATTAGCTTTTCTTTAAAGGTACATCTCAAGGGTCCTCTGATATCAATAAAGGGGATGAAACCACATGGGCATTTGTCAGAAGCTGTGACTGTGGCCAGTCCCTGGGAACTTTGGGAGTGCTGACGGTGTAGGGATTCATGTGTGAGATTCTGATGAACAGCTTCCCAGTCAGTTGTGAATGCCAAAGCCCAGCTCAGCTCCCCTCCCTCCAGGCTCCCCCAGGGAGTGGACATTCTCTCATCAGGTGTGGGTCTCCCTGCTGACCAAGGCTGTTGTGTAGCACAGACACACACCTGAAAGTTTTAGACCAGCTGATGAGCTTTAGCAGTTCGGGTTGTTAAATGCTGCCACAGTTTACTTGGAAGGTTTTTGGGGGCAATATGTTGTCTTTTGTAGGCTGTCTTGGGAGACTGTGTAGTTGGAGCCCTGCTGGCTTGCAAGAGCAAGAGAAGGAGCTAAGTTTTACATACAGTAGAGAGAATCATTTTGATATGAGAAGTCCAGAAATGAGTGTTGGTTTGATCTTTTGATAAAAGTTTCCAGAGGGAAAGTTGGGTACAGGCTAAATATCCACACATTAAACACCTTCTCAGATACTAATATTGGCTGTAATGTGTTGAGGTGGAAGCTGTTTGAAGTCAGTCTGAAGGTACTGCCCCTAACAAATAGGAAGAGTCTGCAGCATACACTGTATGCCACTGTGAGTTTGTGGTCTTGGTGGAGAAGCAGTGTGAATTACAATGCTGTGTGGTACACAGCACCCAGGGGACAATGAGCAGAGCTGTAGGAGCCCAGAGGAATTGGTCCAGTGTTTTCAGTGAGTTCCTCATGCTCAGACCTTTAGTTAGATTTTACTTGCTGGCAATCTGCCACTTTACCTTTCTGAGCTGTTTTCCTATGTGTTCTTGGGCCTAGGGTCACATGGCACCTCTGACAGCCTTTCCTGTCCCCTCCTCCCTTCAGAATGAGCCATGAGACTCCTCCTGCACTCTACTGTGTTGCTGTTATGGGTTAGTATTGCTCAGTAACTTGGGTTACACTCTGCTTCCCTTCCAGCCCAGATGTTCTGGAGTGCAGCTGTCCTTTGTTCTTCTCTGCAGCTGGGTACCTAAATCACGGTAAGTCACTGGTTGGTTAATACTTTACATGCTTAAGTTTTGAGCAAATATTAGTCTAGAATCGGTTACATTTTCTTGGAGAAGAACTTCAGCTGGAATTGAATTCATGACTTTTTTTTCAAAATGACTTGATTTGGGAAGATCACAGGATGGGATGTAAAAATTAAATTGTGGGGGTGATGCTTAAATTTACTCCTATAATAAAGTTATTATAAGCACAGTGGATCACAAGAAGATAAATAGCCATGTTAGTAGAGGACACCTGAATACTGCTACAAAAGTAGAAGTGTGAAGAGTTTAGGGTATTTCATACCTTCTGTCTCTGTGCCTGTGTGTGCTGTGTATATTTTACAAAGTGGGAGCATGACTGTACAACCTTGTTTTGAAAATATTCTCCTGTGTCAACAAATAGTATCTGAAGTCATGGATTTTTTAAAATGATTTATATATATTTGTAAGTTAAGCAAGCCAAAAATAGAGACAGAGACAGACCATATGCTGGTTCATTCCCGCAAATGATTGCAACACCCAGGCTTAGGTCAGAGTGAAGTCAGGAGTTTAAATCTCAGTCTGGGTCTCTCATGTGGATGGCAGGGATCTGACAACTTGAACCATCCCATGCTGTCTTCTGAATGTGTGTTAGCAAGAAGCTGGACTAGGAAGTGGAGCCAGGACTCAAACCCAGGCAGTCCACTATGGTATGTGTGTATCCCAAGCAGCGTGTTAACTGCTGTACCGAATCCCTACCCCAAGACATGTCTACTCATGGTCACTCAAGCAGAATGGCCCAACATGGAGCTTCTCTAGCATAGGTAATAGAATGATACTTGAAAAAGACATTTCCATAGGCTCTTGATACTGAGTATTTTACCAAAATGTGTATAAATGAAAACTGTCAGGTGAAGGCATGTGCTTACAGCTCTTCCACAGTGCTAGAAGAAAACAATTTGCAAATGAAATGCAGACCTTCAGGATGAACGTAATTCACCCGAGCAATATCTGTTTTGCTGAAATCCAACTTCAGCTGCAAATATGAAGGAGGCATTTGCTCTTTGGAATTATCTCCATATACCCCCTGCCCCCTTTTCTCCTGCCAGGTTGCTGTGTTTGCACCGCAGTCAGCTACGGGGTGTGTAGTGCATCATCTGGCTTTCCAGGGGCATGCCCACATGACTTCCTCCTGTCCCTGTGTTCTATTCTGCTGGTCACTGGTTTATGAGGATTACAGCATTCAGTACTTGTCAGTTCAGTTCTAAATGCAAATTTTGGCCATGGAGGTAGAGCCTTCACTTGTAAGATGACCCTTATTCAAGACCATGCTGATGGATTTTAAGATCACTCTGGAGATGAAAATTGAACATTGAAAACAGTTCTTTGTTGGATGTCAGATCCCTGAAGACATGTCTTTGGATCCCACCTGGAACAATCCTGTGTAGGGTACAAAGCGTGGCCTCTGGTGAGTCTGAAGTTGGATTCCAGGGAGCCACCAGTGCTTTGTGGGTTGGTGAATGCTTCTTTATCTTTCTGAGCCTGAATGTCTGAATCTGTACAATGGAGCAAATGGTCTCTTGAAGCTGTTGATTGAACAGGTATAGCTCTCAGGAGTGCAGATTGAATGATTCTGTTTCTCTCCAGGCAGAGTGCCCACGTGTGCTTTGTTGAAGTCTCCCTTCCCCAGGGGGCAGATCACTTGGTGATAGCTTGGCTGACTTCACAGCCTTCTGCTCACTGTGGGTCATTGACAGTTCACCATTTGAAAATTCCATGTATTGGCCAAGATGGCGGAATAGTGAGGGCGCGCACCGATAGTCCGGGAAAATTTAGTTTAATAAAAGCGGAGTTACGGTAGCCTCAGAAAAAGGATCAGCAAAAAATTGCAGAGGAAACCCTTCTGGAGCTATTTGCCGTGACTCAAAGGACCTACTGGGAGAGCAGGGTCGCCCACCACGCGGAAGCCGAACCGCGGGAGCCGCAGAGTCTGAGCGCCAGTGCGGGAAGGGGAGTCTATGTGACACAGACATCAGCGGGGAGAGGAGAGACGCCTAGGGCTCCTAGTCCACACATTGGACCAGGAAGCGGAGGTGAGCTTAGTAACCGGAGACATTGGCGGGGAAATGGCGGACATAATTTTAGAGGGACGCGGGTTTTGAAGCGGGAAAGTCCAACAGACTACAGGAGAGAAGGAAAAATAAATAAATAAATAAATAAATAAAAAAAAAGGTGGGGGCATACTGGTACAGACAAGTTCCACTCTCCGCCAACCTTGCAAAGGCCAGCAAGAGACAAAGAGCTGGGATATACATAATAAAAGGGGAGAGTTAAGACTACAATTCAGTAGCCTAGGCAACCCAGTGGGAGTCCACAGGACTCTTTGGGTAGAAGCCAGCGAAGCTAAATACCATCCATTCTGCTCAGCCTTGCAGTATTACTTACCTCCTGAACAAAAAATAAAATAAAATAAAATAAATAAATGAATAAATAAATAAATAGAGATTTACCACGCATAACCTGAGGGTGTCACCTTTGCACACCTGTAACCCCGAAGAACCAAGCAGAGCTCTCAGGCCACACCTATCTCAAGCCTCCAAGGCTCCTCCATCAGCAGGCAGTACGCTTAACAGGGACATAGACCTCACAGTGAGGGAAACAGAATTAACCATGCCAAGCAATAAACACAGAAATCGAGGGAACAGGATCAATGATGACATTATGATGCCTCCAAATAAACAAAACACCCCAAACCAAGATTATGAAGATGATGAGATAGAAGAAATGCAAGATACGGATTTCAAAAAATTTATGATAAGAACATTTAGAAGTTTTCAAAAGCAAATCCTTGAACTACAGAAATCCTTATTGGACAGGATTGAAAAGCTCTCTCGTGAAAATGAAATTTTAAGGAAGAATCAAAATGAAACTCAGAAACTAGTAGAACAGGAAAGTGTGATAGTGAAGAGAAATCAAAATGAAATGAAGAGCTCAATAGATCCAATGACAAACACATTAGAGAGCCTTAAAAACAGAATGGGTGAAGCAGAAGAGAGAATATCAGACCTAGAAGACAGAGAACAGGAAAGGATACAGTCAAACCAAAGAAAAGAAGAGGAAATTAGAAAGCTAAAAAATATTATTGGGAATCTACAGGATACTATTAAAAACCAACATTCAGGTTCTAGGAGTTCCTGAAGGCATGGAGAGAGAAAAAGGATTAGAAGGCCTTTTTAGGCCGGCGCCACGCATCACTAGGCTAATCCTCCGCCTAGCGGCGCTGGCACACCGGGTTCTGGTCCTGGTTGGGGCGCTGGATTCTGTCCCAGTTGCCCCTCTTCCAGGCCAGCTCTCTGCTATGGCCAGGGAGTGCAGTGGAGGATGGCCCAGGTGCTTGGGTCCTGCACCCCATGGGAGACCAGGAAAAGCACCTGGCTCCTGGCTCCTGCCATCGGATCAGCGCGGTGCGCCGGCTGCAGCGGCCATTGCAGGGTGAACCAACGGCAAAGGAAGACCTTTCTCTCTGTCTCTCTCTCTCACTGTCCTCTCTGCCTGTCAAAAAAAAAAAAAAAAAAAGGCCTTTTTAGTGAGATACTAGCAGAAAATTTCCCAGGTTTGGAGAAGGACAGAGACATCCTAGTACAGGAAGCTCATAGAACCCCCAGTAAACATGACCAAAAGAGATCCTCACCACGACACCTTGTAATTAAACTCACCACAGTGAAACATAAAGAAAAGATCCTAAAATGTGCAAGAGAGAAACATCAGATTACTCTCAGAGGATCTACAATCAGACTCACAGCAGACTTCTCATCAGAAACACTACAGGCTAGGAGGGAATGGCGAGACATAGCACAGGTGCTAAGAGAGAAAAATTGCCAGCCCAGAATATTATATCCTGCTAAGCTCTCATTTGTGAATGAAGGTGAAATAAAGACCTTTCATAGCAAACAGAAATTGAAAGATTTTGTGGCCACTCGTCTGGCCCTGGAAAAGATACTTAAAGATGTGCTACACTCAGAAACACAGAAACACGGCCATCAATATGAAAGAAAGGAAAGGAAGAAAAACTACCAGTAAAAGAGCATGGGAAGCTCAAAGCATATACTAGAAAATATCTCCGGGAAAATGGCAGGGCAAAGTCACTATGTATCAATAGTCACATTAAACGTGAATGGCCTGAACTGTCACAAGATAAGAGTCGGAGAACTCAGGGGGCTTCCATAGCCTTGGAAACTCATGACTGGTGCATAGGGAGATTACTGATGCCATAAACAGGAGTGTCAATTTGTAAAGTCAACAACAGGAGTCACGGTGCACTTACTCCTCATGTAGGATCTCTGTCCTTAATGTGCTGGACATTGAAGCTTAATGCTATAACGAGTACTCAAACATTATATTTCACTTTGTGTTTCTATGGGGGTGCAAACGGTTGAAATCTTTACTTAATGTATACTAAACTGATCTTCTGTAAAAAAAAAAAAAAAAGAAATTATCAATTCCCAACTTGACTCTCACTGGGATTAAAAATGACAATAGGTCTGATCTGATTTCATCATCATTTAAAAAAAATCATCTATTATTTTTCACTTTATGTTTCTGTGTGGGAGCAAACTGTTGAAATCCTTACTTAATGTATACTAAGCTGATCTTCTGTATATTAAGATAATCAAAAATGAATCTTGATGTGAATGGAAGGGGAGAGGGAGTGGGAAAGGGGAGGGTTGTGGGTGGGAGGGACGGTATGGGGGGGAAGCCATTGTAATCCATAAGCCATACTTTGGAAATTTATATTCATTAAATAAAAGATAAAAAAAAAAAAAAAAAGTGAATGGCCTGAACTGTCCAGTTAAAAGACACCGATTGGCTGACTGGCTTAAGGAACAACACCCAACTATTTGTTGCCTACAAGAAACACATCTCTCTAACAAAGATGCATGCAGTCTGAAAGTGAAAGGTTGGAAAAAGATATTCCATGCCAACAGAAACCAAAAAAAAGCAGGTGTAGCCATATTAATATCAGACAAAATAAACTTTAATACAAAAACTGTTAAGAGAGACAAAGAGGGGCACTATATAATGATTAAGGGTTCAGTTCAACAGGAAGATACAGCAATTATCAATGTATATGCACCTAATTACAGGGCACCGGTCTATTTAAAAGATATGTTAAGGGACTTAAAGGGAGATTTAGATTCCAATACAGTAGTACTGGGGGACTTCAATACTCCACACTCAGAAATAGATAGATCATCCAGACAGAAGATCAACAAGGAAACAGCCGATTTAATTGACACTATTGCCCAAATGGATCTAACAGATATCTACAGAACTTTCAATCCTACATTTAAAGACTTCACATTCTTCTCAGCAGTGCATGGAACCTTCTCTAGGATTGATCACATACTAGGCCATAAAGCAAGTCTCAGCAAATTTAAAAGAATTAGAATCATACCATGCAGCTTCTCAGACCACAGCAGAATGAAGCTGGAAATTAGCAACTCAGGAATCCCTAGAGAGTATGCAAACACATGGAGACTGAACAACATGCTCCTGAATGAACACTGGGTCATTCAAGAAATCAAAAGAGAAATCAAAAACTTTCTGGAAGTAAATGAGGATAACAACACAACATATCAAAACTTATGGGATACAACAAAAGCAGTATTGAGAGGCAAGTTTATAGCAATAGGTGCCTATATCAAGAAATTGGAAAGGTACCAAATAAATGAGCTTTCAGCGCATCTCAAGGACCGAGAAAATTTGCAGAAACCAGACCCAAAGCTAGTAGGAGAAGAGAAATAATTAAAATCAGAGAAGAAATTAACAGGATTGAATCCAAAAAAAAAAAAAAAAAAAGTACAAAAAATCAGCCAAGTGAAGAGCTGGTTTTTTGAAAAAATAAACAAAATTGACACCCCATTGGCCCAACTAACTAAAAAAAGAAGAGAAAAGACCCAAATCAATAAAATCAGAGATGAAAAAGGAAACGTAACAACAGACACCACAGAAATAAAAAGAATCATCAGAAATTACTACAAGGACTTGTATGCCAGCAAACAAGAAAATCTATCAGAAATGGATAGATTCCTGGACACATGCAACCTACCTAAATTGAACCAGGAAGACATCGAAAACCTAAATAGACCCATAACTGAAACAGAAATTGAAACCGTAATAAAGGCCCTCCCAACAAAGAAAAGCCCAGGACCAGATGGATTCACTGCTGAATTCTACCAGACATTTAAAGAAGAACTAATCCCATTTCTTCTCAAACTATTCAGAACAATCGAAAAAGAGGGAATCCTCCCAAATTCTTTCTATGAAGCCAGCATCACCTTAATCCCTAAGCCAGAGAAAGATGCAGCACTGAAAGAAAGTTATAGACCAATATCCCTGATGAACATAGATGCAAAAATCCTCAATAAAATTCTCGCCAATAGAATTCAACAACACATCAGGAAAATCATCCACCCAGACCAAGTGGGATTTATCCCTGGTATGCAGGGATGGTTCAACATTCGCAAATCAATCAATGTGATTCACCACATTAACAGACTGCAGAAGAAAAACCATATGATTATCTCAATAGATGCAGAGAAAGCATTCGATAAGATTCAACACCCTTTCATGAAGAACTCTAAGCAAATTGGGTATAGAAGGAACATTCCTCAATATAATCAAAGCAATTTATGAAAAGCCCACAGCCAGCATCCTATTGAATGGGGAAAAGTTGGAAGCATTTCCACTGAGATTTGGCACCAGACAGGGATGCCCACTCTCACCACTTCTATTTAACATAGTTCTGGAAGTTTTAGCCAGAGCCATCAGACAAGAAAAAGAAATTAAAGGAATACAAATTGAGAAGGAAGAAGTCAAACTATCCCTCTTTGCAGACGATATGATTCTTTACTTAGGGGATCCAAAGAACTCTACTAAGAGACTATTGGAACTCATAGAGGAGTTTGGCAAAGTGGCAGGATATAAAATCAATGCACAAAAATCAACAGCCTTTGTATACACAAGCAATGCCATGGCTGAGAAAGAACTGCTAAGATCAATCCCATTCACAATAGCTACAAAAACAATCAAATACCTTGGAATAAACTTAACCAAGGACGTTAAAGATCTCTACGATGAGAATTACAAAATCTTAAAGAAAGAAATAGAAGAGGATACCAAGAAATGGAAAAATCTTCCATGCTAATGAATTGGAAGAATCAACATCATCAAAATGTCCATTCTCCCAAAAGCAATTTATAGATTCAATGCAATACCAATCAAGATACCAAAGACATTCTTCTCAGATCTAGAAAAAATGATGCTGAAATTCATATGGAGGCACAAGAGACCTCGAATAGCTAAAGCAATCTTGTACAACAAAAACAAAGCCGGAGGCATCACAATACCAGATTTCAGGACATACTATAGGGCAGTTGTAATCAAAACAGCATGGTACTGGTACAGAAACAGATGGAAAGACCAATGGAACAGAATTGAAACACCAGAAATCAACCCAAACATCTACAGCCAAGTTATATTTTTTTTTTATTTTTTTTTAATTTTTGACAGGCAGAGTGGACAGTGAGAGAGAGAGACAGAGAGAGAAAGGTCTTCCTTTGCCGTTGGTTCACCCTCCAATGGCCGCCGCTGCAGCCGGCGCACCGCGCTGATCCGATGGCAGGAGCCAGGAGCCAGGTGCTTTTCCTGGTCTCCCATGGGGTGCAGGGCCCAAGCACCTGGGCCATCCTCCACTGCACTCCCTGGCCACTGCAGAGAGCTGGCCTGGAAGAGGGGCAACCGGGACAGAATCCGGCGCCCCGACCGGGACTAGAACCCGGTGTGCCGGCGCCACAAGGTGGAGGATAGCCAAGTTATATTTGATCAAGGATCTAAAACCAATTCCTGGAGCAAGGACATTCTATTCAATAAATGGTGCTGGGAAAACTGGATTTCCACGTGCAGAAGCATGAAGCAAGACCCCTACCTTACACCTTACACAGAAATCCACTCAACGTGGATTAAAGACCTAAATCTACGACCTGACACCATCAAGTTATTAGAGAACATTGGAAAAACCCTTCAAGATATTGGCACAGGCAAAGAGTTTCTGGAAAAGACCCGGGAGGCACAGGCAGTCAAAGCCAAAATCAACTATTGGGATTGCATCAAATTGAGAAGTTTCTGTACTGCAAAAGAAACAGTCAGGAGAGTGAAGAGACAACCGACAGAATGGGAAAAAATATTTGCAAACTATGCAACAGATAAAGGGTTAATAACCAGAATCTACAAAGAGATCAAGAAACTCCACAAAAACAAAACCAACAACCCACTTAAGAGATGGGCCAAGGACCTCAATAGACATTTTTCAAAAGAGGAAATCCAAATGGCCAACAGGCACATGAAAAAATGTTCAAGGTCACTAGCAATCAGGGAAATGCAAATAAAAACCACAATGAGGTTTCACCGCAACCCGGTGAGGTGAATGGCTCACATACAGAAATCTACCAACAACAGATGCTGGCGAGGATGTGGGGAAAAAGGGACATGAACCCACTGTTGGTGGGAATGCAAACTGGTCAAGCCACTATGGAAGTCAGTCTGGAGATTCCTCAGAAACCTGAAGATAACCCTACCGTTCGACCCAGCCATCCCACTCCTTGGGATTTACCCAAAGGAATTTAAATTGGCAAACAAAAAAGCAGTCTGCACCCTAATGTTTATTGCAGCACAATTCGCAATAGCCAAGACCAGGAACCAACCTAAATGCCCATCAACGGTAGACTGGATAAAGAAATTATGGGATATGTACTCTTTAGAATACTATACCGCAGTAAGAAACAATGAAATCCAGTCATTTGCAACAAAATGGAGGAATCCGGAACACATCATGCTGAGTGAAATAAGCCAGTCCCAAAGGGACAAATACCATATGTTCTCCCTGACCAGTGACAACTGACTGAACACCAAAAAGGAAACCTGTTGAAGTGAAATGGACACTATGAGAAACGGTGACTTGATCAGCATAGCCCTGACTGTTAATGAACAACTCAATACATTATCCTTCTTAGTAGTTTTTTTGTCTGCTCTACTTAATATGACTGGTTTAATTCTGTAATTAATACACAGTTATTCTTAAGTGTTGAAATTTAACTCAAATGTGATCCCTGTTAAACATAAGAGTGGGAATAAGAGAGGGAAGAGATGTACAATTTGGGACATGCTCAGGCTGACTCGCCCCAAATGGTAGAGTTAGAAACATACCAGGGGACTCCAATTCAATCCCATCAAGGTGGCATGTACCAATGCCATCTCACTAGTCCAAGTGATCAATTTCAGTTCACAATTGATCATAATGAAAGGACTAAGAGTCAAAGGGAGCACATAAACAAGTCTAGTACCTGCTAATACTAACCGATAGAATAAATAAAGGGGAGAGTGATCCAACATGGGAAGCAAGATACTCAGCAGACTCATAGAATGGCGGATGTCCTAAACAGCACTCTGGCCTCAGAATCAGCCCTAAAGGCATTCCAATCTGGCTGAAAAGCCCATGAGAGTATTTCAGGCATGGAAAGCCAAAACACTCAGGCAAAAAAAAAAAAAAACTAAATGAAAGATCTCTGTGAGTGAGATCCCAGTGGAAAGAACAGGTCTTCAAAGAACGAGGTACCTTTCTCTGAAGGGAGGAGAGAACCTCCACTTTGACTATGACCTTGTCTAAACAAGATAAGAGTCGGAGAACTCAGGGGGCTTCCATAGCCTTGGAAACTCATGACTGGGCATGGAGAGATTACTGAGGCCATAAACAAGAGTGTCAATTTGTAAAGTCAACAGCAGGAGTCACTGTGCACTTACTCCTCATGTAGGATCTCTGTCCTTAATGTGCTGGACATTGAGACTTAATGCTTTAACGAGTACTCAAACAATATATTTCACTCTGTGTTTCTATATGGGTGCACATGTTGAAAGCTTTACTTAATGTATACTAAACTGATCTTTTGTAAAAAAAAAAAAAAAAAAGAAGAAGAAGAGGAAATTATCAATTCCCAACTTGACTCTCACTGGGATTAAAAATGACAATAGGTTTGATCTGATTTCATCATCATTTAAAAAATCATCTATTATTTTTCACTTTATGTTTCTGTGTGGGAGCAAACTGTTGAAATCTTTACTTAATGTATGCTAAGCTGATCTTCTGTATATAAAGAGAATCGAAAATTAATCTTGATGTGAATGGAAGGGGAGAGGGAGTGGGAGAGGGGAGGGTTGCGGGTGGGAGGGACGTTATAGAGGGGAAGCCATTGTAATCCATAAGCTGTACTTTGGAAATTTATATTCATTAAATAAAAGTTAAAAAAAACCAGAAATATTGCACAATTAAAAAAGAAAAAGAAAAAAGAAAATTCCATGTATCTAACTGAAAGCTCTATCTGCTTCTCTTACTGGCCAGATGTGTGTCTCTGGGGATGTGAAATGGGAAGAGATAGATTTGTTTATTTTTCTACTCTCATCCCTGTACCTTGTGTTGGGGCGTGCAGGGCAGGAGGAGGCACACTCTCTCAGATGTTTCTTGCCTGTGCTTTTTCAGGTTCTGTAGGGATGAGTAGGAGGACAAGGGACAGGGGAGTGTCCCTTAATTGGCAGCTGTTAAGTCACTCTTGATCACATTTACTGGTTGCCAGGCCAGTGCTACCTGAGTGTGAGTTCTGTGGAGGGTGGACTCCCTCATGCACTGTCCCTGCTTCTGGAGAAGAAATTAAATTATGATCTGTCAGTTTCTTTCAAGCCACTCCTCTTTGGATACCCCAAGTTGTTGTCTGTGTGTTCAAAGGGCAGCCCTCTTGGGTGGAGGTCTGAAGGGCAAGAATCTCCATGGGAATGTGTGACCCCGAGGACTTACCTCCATGCCAATCTGTGGAGTGACAACACTTGTTCTTCTTCTTGCCTGTTTCCTTTCCTCTGTCAAGGTTACTGCAGACAGATTGCTGAGCAGATAGTCACCAGGCATTACAATATGTAAAAGTTCCTGCTCCACACTTTTTCTATTCAGATCCACTAATCTGTCTTAGATTCCACTGAGGGGTAGGGGAAATACCATCCCAAAATTCAATACTTTCCTGTACGTCAAGGGACCTAGGACTTCCCCTCCCCCATGTCTTCTCATTTGTGGACTATGACAGGGACAGGACAGTACAGAGGCACACAGGGTGTTCAGTTAGAAGATCTTAGTATATAGCTTCTTAATGCATGAGCTAACCTCGCCCTAGTTGCTGACTTTTTTTTTCAACTTCTTCCTCTGTAGATGTAAGATCTTATTTGCAGGGGCCAGTGCTGTGGCACAGAGGGTTAAAGCCCTGGCCTGAAGCACCGGCATCCCATATGGGCACCGGTTCTAGTCCCAGCTGCTTCTCTTCCCATCCAGCTCTCTGTTATGGCCTGGGAAAGCAGTAGAAGATGGCTTAAGTCCTAGGGCCCTTATACCCATGTGGGAGTCCCAGAAGAGACTCCTGGCTCCTTTCTTAGGATCGGTGCACTCTGTGGCTGTTATAGCCATCTGGGTAGTGAACCAGCAGCGTATGTAAGACCTCTCTCTTTGTCTCTACTTCTCTTTGTGACTCTGTCTTTCAAATAAATAAAATCAATCTAAAAACAAAAAGAAAAAGAAATTGTTCTTTAAAAAAAAAAAAAAAGATCCTGTTTTCAAATGGTGGGATGCTTGGAAAGTCCCACACAACATCCTTTTAAATAGCTACCTTACCGGTTGATGTGGTTTTTTTTGTTTGTTTGTTTTTGGATAGGCAAAGTTAGACAGTGAGAGAGAGAGAGAGAGACAGAGAGAAAGGTCTTCCTTTTGTTGGTTCACCCCACAAATGGTCACTACAGCTGGCACGCTGTGCTGATCCGAAGCCAGGAGCCAGGTGCTTCGTTCTGGTCTCCCATGCAGGTGCAGGGCCCAAGCACTTGGGCCATCCTCCACTGCCTTCCCAGGCCACAGCAGAGAGCTGGACTAGAAGAGGAGCAACCAGGACAGAACCGGTGCCCCAAACAGGACTCGAACCCGGAGTACCAGCACGGCAGGTGAAGGATTAGCCTAGTGAGCTGCGGCACCGACCCAAGGTTGATATGCTATTAAAGGTGATAATTTCCAACTCATTTATTTGTAAGACTTTTGATGCATGAAACTAAATTGACTGTCATGAAGGATAGAATTTTGGCCTCCCCGATCTACACTGATGTTGAAAATTACAAATATTTTATGAAAACATGACAGAGTTCGCTAGGGGACTGTGGGGCCTGAAGTCATCTGGAAGTGTCTTCCTGCATCTGTCACCAGGCTCAGCACCCTCCCGTGTCGTTTCTGCATAGTTAGAGTCTCAGTATTTCTGAAGCTGCACTGGAGTTGAGCCTGACTTGGGTGAGAGGTAGGAGTGTGCAGGATGGTGTTGGGAATGAGGACCATGTCCTGTTTCCTTGTTTACGCTGTCTTTCCCTATTTTGCCAGAAGGAGCCAGGTTCTCTTTACATCCACTTGCTGAGTGGCCAGGGCTTCTATATCAGATCCTCCTTTGCAGCTCAGGCTCATTGTAAGCAAGGAGATGGTGCTTGTGTGTATTGTATGAGGAGACATTGTTCCATCAGGAGAGACAGAGTAGGAAGCATTTCCCTTGTGACTCAGCGGTGGCAGGTGTTACTGTAGACTAGCTTCCTTCCTCCAGACCGCATTTTCACAACTCCTGCAGCATCAGGCTGTTTGCAAGGCTGTGCCAGGACAATGTGGGACACTGTCAGGACTCTCAGTGCTGCTTCATCCCTGCTGCTGACTAAAGGAATAGATCCTGGGGCCTCAGCTTTCTGTTAAATGAAATTAGTCTTCTGATTTCAGTTATTACCAGTTTAGTATGATTGCTAAAAGAGTACTTGGATGTTTTACTACTGAAAAGCCATGCAAAACTCAGTTTACCATGCAATGATTTCCACAAGTTCCTCACAATAAGTGCCTTCAAATGACCTAGTGAGCTTTAAAAATGTCTAAAGCCAATCTGCTCTTGTCTAAGTAAATCAGCACCTCTGGGGGCTGTGGCTCAGTGCTGTGTGTGAGCATAGGGAGATTACTGATGCCATAGACAGGAGTGTCAATTGGTAAAGTCAACAGCAGGAGTCACTGTGCACTTACTCCTCATGTAGGATCTCTGTCCTTAATGTGCTGTGCATTGAGATTTAATGCTATAACGAGTACTCAAACAATATATTTCACTTTGTGTTTCTATGGGGGTGCAAACTGTTGAAATCTTTAGTTAATGCATACTAAACTGATCCTCTGTTAAAAAAAAATTATCAACTCCCAACTTGACTCTCACTGGGATTAAACATGACAATAGGTCTGATCTGATGAAATCATCTATTATTCCTCACTTTATGTTTCTGTGTGGGAGCAAACTGTTGAAATCCTTACTTAATGTATACTAAGCTGATCTTCTGTATATTAAGATACTCGAAAATGAATCTTGATGTGAATGGAAGGGGAGAGGGAGTGGGAAAGGGGAGGGCTGTGGGTGGGAGGGATGGTATGGGGGGGAAGCCATTGTAACCCATAAATCGTACTTTGGAAATTTATATTCATTAAATAAAAGTTAAAAAGAAAAAAAATGTTTACATGGCATTGCAATCCTCCTTATTAAGAACCTCTGCAAAGAAATACTGTAGATATAATATGTGCTGTCCAGGGAGTAGTCTATTTTTTAAAAATATTATTTATTTGAAAGAGTTACAGAAAGACAGAGAGGAGAGACAGAGGGAGATCTTACATCTGCTGGTTCACTCCTCAAATGGCTGCAATGACTGGGACTGGGACAAGCCAGAGCCAGGAGTCAGGAACTTCATTTAGGTCTTCCACATGGTGACAGAGTCCCAAGGATTTGGGCCATATTGCGCTGCTTTCCCAAGCATATGAGAAGGGAACTGTATCAGAAATAGAGCTGCTGGGACTCGAACCCATGCCTATATGGGATGCTGGTGCTGCACACTGTAGCTTGACCTGCTATGCTACAATGCCCTCCCTAGAGTGAATCATTTTTTAAACATACACATATAAATTGTAGATCATGAAGTATGTATGTGATGTGTTGATGCATTTATATGTTGGGAATGTTCATATCAAGGTAAGCATATCTGTATCCTTAAAGATTTCTCATTTATTTGGGGTGGAAAATGTTTAGGTTTCAGAAACTCATAGTGGGCTATCGCTATCTACAGCCACCCTACTGTGCAGTAGGGTGGCAGAGCTTATCTCTCCTCTCCTGTAACTTACTACCTGTTGAGCAACCTTTCCCCATTGCTGCTTCCCCTCAACTATCCTTAGCTTCTGGTAGCCAGCCTTCTTTCCTCATATTATGAGCTGAAGTGTTGTAGAGTCCACATTTGAGTTACATCATGTATCAGGTATACTGATTTACATCATGTGTATAGGTATACTGACTACATTTCCCTTGGGTGTGTACCACGCAGTAGGATTTCTGCCTCACTGTACAGTGGTTCTATTTATAATCACTTGAGGAACTTCCATAATATTTTGCATAATCACTGTACTAATGACTCCTCAGCAACAGTTTGTAAGTGTTCCTTTGTTTTTTTGCCATATCCTCACCACAACTAGTTGCTGTTGTCTTTTTGATAGTAGCCAATGTAAGTGAACTGAAGTAGCAGCTCTCTGCCGTTTGATCTGCTTTGCCTTCATGACTAGTGATGCTGAATTTTTTTCATATACCTGTTGGCTGTTTGTAAGTCTTCTTCTGAGAAGTCTCTATTTCCTTTTTGTTTTTGCTATTGAGTTGTTTGCATCGTATATATGTTGGATATTAACACTTTATCAGATGTGTAGTTTGAAAATACTTTCTTCCCTTGTGTAGTTTTTCTCTTCAGGCTGTTGACTGTTGCATTTACTTTTTTGTTTGATGTGATCCCAATTTTCTGTTTTTGCTTTTGTTTCATTTGCTTTTGGGGTCATATCCAATAAATCCTTGTGCACTACAGTATCCCATAGCATGTCACTTTGGTGTTCTTCTAATAGTTTCTTATTTTCAGGACTTACACTTCAGTCTCCAGTGCATTTTTAATTGATTTCTAACGTGATGGGAGACAAGGGAGTCCAGTATGGTTCTGCCTGTCGATAACTTATTCTCCCAGTAGATTTTATTAAAGTGATGGCTTCTGCCTGTGTATGCTGTTAGCACATTTGTTAAATCTATACCATGAAAAGCATTTACCGATTCAAATAGGTCCCAATCAAAATATCAATGACATTCTTCTCAGATCTAGAAAAAAATATGCTAAAATTCATATGGAAACACAAGAGACTCCAGATAGCTAAAGCCATCTTAAATAACAGAACAAAACTGGAGGCATCACAATACCAGTTTTGAAGACATACCACAGGGCAGTTATAATCAAACAGCATGGTACTGGCACAAAAAGAGCCATGATTTTGCTTCTCCTGTCCTCTGAGAAATCCTGTGATCCTTCTTTTGAACTCCTTTCCAGGCTCTTCATCAGTCTCTTTGTCTTCACACTCTAATAATGAAGTGTTGCTGTGTTCCTTTGAGGGAGTCATATTGTCTTCCTTTGTTATCATTTCTAGTATTTCAGTTTTTACTTTTAGGCATTTGTGGAAACACTTGTTGGTTTTCTCCACTGATGCATTTTATCTTTGACCTATGCCTCTGTGGCTTAGTGGAGTGTCTACCCCTGGTCAGTGCTCGAGGATGAGGCAAGAATCTCAGGTGACATGCACGTTGGCATGATAGATCTCTTCTGTTGTCAGCACGGGGAAAGTGTGATTCCATCCACTAGTGTAATCACAACCTCACCTTTTCTTTTCCACGGTGCAGAGTGCCTGAATCCAGTCCACCCTGGGTACAACCCTCATCCATGCTGGCACATGAACTATAGACAGAATCTGTGCAGTCTTCAGTGGAAGCATGACCCCTCTGCATTGACCTTCCATGGGCAGTTAGGGAGCTCTGAGCTTCTGATGCCATACTCAGTGATTTCCCAGACACCCAGCAACCCCGCCCCACACCCTACTGTGAAGTCACAGATCTCCTACAGTCACAGTGAGTGACCAATGCTCTTATATTCAATCCCTTCTCAGTCCCATGATCCTGCCCAGTCCATGGAGAGAGCACAGGCATTCCCAGAATCAGCTACCTGCAGGTGCTCTGCCTTGGCATTTTGAACCCCAGAGCCTGTGATAGGTAAGAGGATGTGAGCATCTCAAGGTCCTATTTGGCTGCCCTCCTCAACCCTCTTGGCCACACTCAAATTTAGTGGGAAATGCAGATTTTCCCCTCTGGTAGAATCCTCTGGTCACACCCTTGTGAGCCTTCACAGGCTCTACTGGTGTCAGTATGGCGCCTTCTTCTCACCAGATGCAGGGTGCCCTTGTCGGGGATTGGGGAGAAAGAAATGTGCTTTTGCATGTGGATTTGGTGGTTTCATGAGGCCAGTGCTGTGGCGTAGCGGGTTAAACTGCTGCCTGCAGTGCTGGCATCCCATATGGGCGCCGGTTTGAGTCCTGGCTGCTCCACTTCCCATCCAGCTCTCTTCTATGGCTTGGGAAAGCAGTAGAAGATGGCCCAAGTCCTTGGGCCCCTGCACCCATGTGGGAGACCTGGAAGAAGCTCCTGGCTCATGGCTCCTGATCTTTGCAGCTCCGGCCACTGTGGCCATTGAGCAGTGATCCAGTGGATGAAGACCTCTCTTTCTCCCTGCCTCTCCTTCTTTCTCTGTGTAACTCTGAATTTCAAGTGCATAAATAAATCTTTAAGAACGAAAAGAAAAAAAATTTTGTGGTTTCAGGTCTTCAGTTTAGGTCCTTGATTCATGATTTGATTTTTGTATAGGATATAAGGTTGGTATCTTGTTTCCCACTTCTACATTGAGAAATCCATCTTCCCATCAGCATGTGTTGAAGAGACTTTCCTTTCTCCAAAGAATGATTTTAGCTCATTTGCCAGTGATTAGTTGGTTATAGATACTTGGGTTAATTTCTGTTGTGTTCCATTAGTCTATGTTTCTATTTTTGGGCCAGTACCAGAATGTTTTGATTATAACATCCCAGTATTATGTTTGAAATCTGGTATTGTGGTATCTCTTGTTTTGATTTATTGTTTAAGATTGCTTTAGCTATTGGGGTCACATGGGTTTTCATCCTTTTTTTTTTCTGCTTTGTGAAGAATGTCTTTGACATTTTGATTGGGATCTCATTGAATCAGTAAATTGCTTTGTGTAGTATAGACATTTTGATGACATTAATTCTTCCAATACATTAATATGAAATATTTTTTCCATTTTTGATGTCTGCTTCTGTTACTTTCATTAATTTTTTATAATTTTCCTTGTATAATTTTTTGGTGTAATTTTCATTTTTCCTATTCTTGGGAAAACTTATTCCCATATATTTAATTTTTTGTAGCTACTGTGAAAAGCGGTGTGTTGTTTTTATATGATAAATTTTCCAAATTATTTTATCAGTTCTAATTGTCTCTTCATGGATTCTTTTGTTTCCTCTTCAAAAAGGATCGTGCCATCTGCAAACACTGATAATTTGACTTCATGCTTTCCAATTTATATCCATTTTATTTCTTGTCCTTGTCTAACATGTCTGGCTAAAATTTCCAGAACTATATTGAATAATAGTATTGAGAGTGGTCCTCCATGTGGCTCCAAAATTAACCCATTCAATATGTTTCTTATTGTGGGTTTGTCATATATTTCCTTTATTTTGTTGTAATATGTTGCTTCTGTCTCCAATTTTTAGATTTTTTTTTTTAGGTAAGGAGGCTGTATTTCATCAAATGCTTTCTAAACTTCCATCATATCATTTTAAGATGTGGTATAGCATATTTATTGATTTGTGTATGTTGAATGATCCCTACATCCTGGGATAAAGCCACTAGGTCAGGGTGGATGATCTTTTGATGTGTTGATGGATTTGATTTGCTAGTATTTTGTTCAGGATTGTTGCATCTGTGTTCATCGGGGATATTGATCTCCAATGTTTATTGACTAGAGAAAATACAAAACTGTTAAGCACAGTCAGAATAGGGTAATATAGTATGTTGCCAGGCAGCATTATGGGGTCATTTGAGGTTAATGTTTATTTAAAATACGACTAGTCCACAAATTCAAATGTTTTATGGAAGCCACATTCTACCACTAGTGTGCAGTCATGGAGTAGGCAGAGAAAACTGTATATAGTCTGGACTATAGCCAGCCATGGACTACCTCAAAGCAATACAGGAGCAAAAGAAATGGAGTGAAGTGTTTACAAGGACCCATTATAATTATTGACCATGGAATTTGAATGGAGTGACAAACATGTGGATGTGAGTGGGCTAGGGAGTGTAAGAGGGCAGTTGAATCAATGATGTAAATGTTGCTATGGAGAAAATTGTTGCAGTTTGGGTACTGGGGGTATGAGCTATCAACAGATGATATTTAGAGAATAACACTTGAAAGAGACTATGGGAAGGTTGCAGTTCTCCATTTTTGTAATGACAAGTTAAAGATTTTCACCAGTGGCTAAAAGACTACATCATTGGAGAGGATATTTTAAAAATATCAGAAGCCAAGTATTGGAAAGACCTATGGAATATTGAAGTTGCTGGGACTTCTGAATGATACAGTGATGATGAACAAGGAGGAGGTATTGCTGCAACATCTAGGGTGGTAAGTGGTAGACGGTCTGTAATTGCTGACTTAAAATTGACATTTTGGGGGAGTAGAGGAGAATGGTCTGGAAGTAGTGTTGAGGAGTGAGGACTCCCCTCTGTCATTTATAGCCAAGACATAAGGAGGATATGGAAGTTAACAGGTGTATCTGAGAGAGCTCCAATGAGGCAGTGTTATCAAGTGAGGGCCAGAGGTCAGTTACTGCTCTATATGTTGTGAGGTCATATTGTTATAAATGTCTGTATTAATGATCACTACATATTTTTTATCAACAGTCCCCAATTGTCCCTCATGATGATTTTGCCTTTAAATCTATTTTTGTCTGATGATAGTTGTCCTCCTGGCTTTTTTTCCCTTTGGTTCATATTTAATTTGTTCCATTCCTTTGTTTTTATTTGTCCTACTCTTTTTTGAAACTTGTCTCTTCCAGACTGTGTATTGCTAGGTCATACGTTTTAATTCAGTGTGGGAATTGTTTTTCTTTTTTTTAACTTTTATTTAATGAATATAAATTTCCAAAGTACAGCTTATGGATTACAATGGCTTCCCCTCTATAACGTCCCTCCCACCCGCAACCCTCCCCTTTCGCACTCCCTCTCCCCTTCCATTCACATCAAGATTCATTTTCGATTCTCTTTATATACAGAATATCAGCTTAGCATACATTAAGTAAAGATTTCAACAGTTTGCTCCCACACAGAAACATAAAGTGAAAAAAATAGATGATTTTTTAAATGATGATGAAATCAGATCAGACCTATTGTCATGTTTAATCCCAGTGATAGCCAAGTTGGGAATTGATTTCTTCTATTTTTTTTACAGAAGATCAGTTTACATTAAATAAAGATTTCAACAGTTTGCACCGACATAGAAACACAAAGTGAAATATACTGTTTGAGTACTCATTATAGCATTAAGTCTCAATGTACAGCACATTAAGGACAGAGATCCTACATGAGGAATAAGTGCACAGTGACTCCTATTGTTGACTTTACAAACTGACACTCCTGTTTATGGCATCAGTAATCTCCCTATACTCCAGTCACGAGTTTCCAAGGCTATGGAAGCCTTTTGAGTTCTCCGACTCTTATCTTGTTTAGACAAGGTCATAGTCAAAGTGGAGGTTCTCTCCTCCCTTCAGAGAAAGGTACCTTGTTCTTTGAAGACCTGTTCTTTCCACGGGATCTCACTCACAGAGATCTTTCATTTAGTGTTTTTTTTTTTTTTGTTGTTGTTGTTGTTGTTTTTTTTTTTTTTTTTTTTTTTTTTTTTTTTTTTTTGCCAGAGTGTCTTGGCTTTACATGCCTGAAATACTCTCATGGGCTTTTCAGCCAGATTGGAATGCCTTTAGGGCTGATTCTGAGGCCAGAGTGCTGTTTAGGACATCCGCCATTCTATGAGTCTGCTGAGTATCTTGCTTCCCATGTTGGATCACTCTCCCCTTTATTTATTCTATCGGTTAGTATTAGCAGGTACTAGACTTGTTTATGTGCTCCCTTTGACTCTTAGTCCTTTCATTATGATCAATTGTGAACTGAAATTGATCACTTGGACTAGTGAGATGGCATTGGTACATGCCACCTTGATGGGATTGAATTGGAGTCCCCTGGTATGTTTCTAACTCTACCATTTGGGGCGAGTCAGCCTGTGCATGTCCCAAATTGTACATCTCTTCCCTCTCTTATTCCCACTCTTATGTTTAACAGGGATCACATTTGAGTTAAATTTCAACACTTAAGAATAACTGTGTATTAATTACAGAATTAAACCAGTCATATTAAGTAGAGCAGACAAAAAAACTACTAAGAAGGATAATGTATTAAGTTGTTCATTAACAGTCAGGGCTATGCTGATCAAGTCACCGTTTCTCATAGTGTCCATTTCACTTCAACAGGTTTCCTTTTTGGTGTTCAGTCAGTTGTCACTGGTCAGGGAGAACATATGGTATTTGTCCCTTTGGGACTGGCTTATTTCACTCAGCATGATGTGTTCCAGATTCCTCCATTTTGTTGCAAATGACTGGATTTCATTGTTTCTTACTGCGGTATAGTATTCTAAAGAGTACATATCCCATAATTTCTTTATCCAGTCTACCGTTGATGGGCATTTAGGTTGGTTCCAGGTCTTGGCTATTGTGAATTGTGCTGCAATAAACATTAGGGTGCAGACTGCTTTTTTGTTTGCCAATTTAAATTCCTTTGGGTAAATTCCAAGGGGTGGGATGGCTGGGTCGAACGGTAGGGTTATCTTCAGGTTTCTGAGGAATCTCCAGACTGACTTCCATAGTGGCTTGACCAGTTTGCATTCCCACCAACAGTGGGTTCATGTCCCTTTTTCCCCACATCCTCGCCAGCATCTGTTGTTGGTAGATTTCTGTATGTGAGCCATTCTAACCGGGGTGAGGTGAAGCCTCATTGTGGTTTTGATTTGCATTTCCCTGATTGCTAGTGACCTTGAACATTTTTTCATGTGCCTGTTGGCCATTTGGATTTCCTCTTTTGAAAAATGTCTGTTGAGGTCCTTGGCCCATCTCTTAAGTGGGTTGTTGGTTTTGTTGTTGTGGAGTTTCTTGATCTCTTTGTAGATTCTGGTTATTAACCTTTTATCTGTTGCATAGTTTGCAAATATTTTTTCCCATTCTGTCGGTTGTCTCTTCACTCTCCTGACTGTTTCTTTTGCAGTACAGAAACTTCTCAATTTGATGCAATCCCAATAGTTGATTTTGGCTTTGACTGCCTGTGCCTCCCGGGTCTTTTCCAGAAACTCTTTGCCTGTGCCAATATCTTGAAGGGTTTTTCCAATGTTCTCTAATAACTTGATGGTGTCAGGTCGTAGATTTAGGTCTTTAATCCACGTTGAGTGGATTTCTGTGTAAGGTGTAAGGTAGGGGTCTTGCTTCATGCTTCTGCACGTGGAAATCCAGTTTTCCCAGCACCATTTATTGAATAGAATGTCCTTGCTCCAGGAATTGGTTTTAGATCCTTGATCAAATATAAATTGGCTGTAGATGTTTGGCTTGATTTCTGGTGTTTCAATTCTGTTCCATTGGTCTGTCCATCTGTTTCTGTACCAGTACCATGCTGTTTTGATTACAACTGCCCTGTAGTATGTCCTGAAATCTGGTATTGTGATGCCTCCGGCTTTGTTTTTGTTGTACAAGATTGCTTTAGCTGTTCGAGGTCTCTTGTGCCTCCATATGAATTTCAGCATCATTTTTTCTAGATCTGAGAAGAATGTCTTTAGTATCCTGATTGGAATTGCATTGAATCTATAAATTGCTTTTGGGAGAATGGACATTTTGATGATGTTGATTCTTCCAATTCATTAGCATGGAAGATTTTTCCATTTCTTGGTATCCTCTTCTATTTCTTTCTTTAAGATTTTGTAATTCTCATCGTAGAGATCTTTAACGTCCTTGGTTAAGTTTATTCCAAGGTATTTGATTGTTTTTGTAGCTATTGTGAATGGGATTGATCTTAGCAGTTCTTTCTCAGCCATGGCATTGCTTGTGTATACAAAGGCTATTGATTTTTGTGCATTGATTTTATATCCTGCCACTTTGCCAAACTCCTCTATGAGTTCCAATAGTCTCTTAGTAGAGTTCTTTGGATCCTCTAAGTAAAGAATCATATCGTCTGCAAAGAGGGATAGTTTGACTTCTTCCTTCTCAATTTGTATTCCTTTAATTTCTTTTTCTTGTCTGATGGCTCTGGCTAAAACTTCCAGAACTATGTTAAATAGAAGTGGTGAGAGTGGGCATCCCTGTCTGGTGCCAGATCTCAGTGGAAATGCTTCCAACTTTTCCCCATTCAATAGGATGCTGGCCATGGGTTTTTCATAAATTGCTTTGATTATATTGAAGAATGTTCCTTCTATACCCAATTTGCTTAGAGTTCTTCATGAAAGGGTGTTGAATTTTATCAAATGCTTTCCCTGCATCTATTGAGATAATCATATGGTTTTTCTTCTGCAATCTGTTAATGTGGTGAATCACATTGATTGATTTGCGAATGTTGAACCATCCCTGCATACCAGGGATAAATCCCACTTGGTCTGGGTGGATGATTTTCCTGATGTGTTGTTGAATTCTATTGGCGAGAATTTTATTGAGGATTTTTGCATCTATGTTCATCAGGGATATTGGTCTATAACTTTCTTTCAGTGCTGCATCTTTCTCTGGCTTAGGGATTAAGGTGATGCTGGCTTCATAGAAAGAATTTGGGAGGATTCCCTCTTTTTCGATTGTTCTGAATAGTTTGAGAAGAAATGGGATTAGTTCTTCTTTAAATGTCTGGTAGAATTCAGCAGTGAATCCATCTGGTCCTGGGCTTTTCTTTGTTGGGAGGGCCTTTATTACGGTTTCAATTTCTGTTTCAGTTATGGGTCTATTTAGGTTTTCGATGTCTTCCTGGTTCAATTTAGGTAGGTTGCATGTGTCCAGGAATCTATCCATTTCTGATAGATTTTCTTGTTTGCTGGCATACAAGTCCTTGTAGTAATTTCTGATGATTCTTTTTATTTCTGTGGTGTCTGTTGTTACGTTTCCTTTTTCATCTCTGATTTTATTGATTTGGGTCTTTTCTCTTCTTTTTTTAGTTAGTTGGGCCAATGGGGTGTCAATTATGTCTATTTTTTTCAAAAAACCAGCTCCTCACTTGGCTGATTTTTTGTAATGTTTTTTGGATTCAATCCTGTTAATTTCTTCTCTGATTTTAATTATTTCTCTTCTCCTACTAGATTTGGGTTTGGTTTGCTGCAGTTTTTCTCGGTCCTTGAGATGCGCTGAAAGCTCATTTATTTGGTACCTTTCCAATTTCTTGATATAGGCACCTATTGCTATAAACTTGCCTCTCAATACTGCTTTTGTTGTATCCCATAAGTTTTGATATGTTGTGTTGTTATCCTCATTTACTTCCAGAAAGTTTTTGATTTCTCTTTTGATTTCTTGAATGACCCAGTGTTCATTCAGGAGCATGTTGTTCAGTCTCCATGTGTTTGCATACTTTCTAGGGTTTCCTGAGTTGCTAATTTCCAGCTTCATTCCGCTGTGGTCTGAGAAGCTGCATAGTATGATTCTAATTCTTTTGAATTTGCTGAGACTTGCTTTATGGCCTAGTATGTGATCAATTCTAGAGAAGGTTCCATGCACTGCTGAGAAGAATGTGAAGTCTTTAAATGTAGGATTGAAAGTTCTGTAGATATCTGTTAGATCCATTTGGGCAATAGTGTCAATTAAATCGGCTGTTTCCTTGTTGATCTTCTGTCTGGATGATCTGTCTATTTCTGAGAGTGGAGTATTGAAGTCCCCCAGTACTACTGTATTGGAATCTAAATCTCCCTTTAAGTCCCTTAACATATCTTTTAAATAGACCGGTGCCCTGTAATTAGGTGCATATACATTGATAATTGCTGTATCTTCCTGTTGAACTGAACCCTTAATCATTATATAGTGCCCCTCTTTGTCTCTCTTAACAGTTTTTGTATTAAAGTTTATTTTGTCTGATATTAATATGGCTACACCTGCTTTTTTTTGGTTTCTGTTGGCATGGAATATCTTTTTCCAACCTTTCACTTTCAGTCTGCATGCATCTTTGTTAGAGAGATGTGTTTCTTGTAGGCAACAAATAGTTGGGTTTTGTTCCTTGAGCCAATCAGCCAACCGGTGTCTTTTAACTGAAGAGTTAAGTCCATTAATGTTTAATGTGACTATTGATACATAGTGACTTTGCCCTGCCATTTTCCCGGAGATATTTTCTAGTATATGCTTTGAGCTTCCCATGCTCTTTTACTGGTGGTTTTTTTTCCTTTACCTTCTTTCATATTGATGGCCGTGTTTCTGTGTTTCTGAGTGTAGCACATCTTTAAGTATCTTTTCCAGGGCCAGACGAGTGGCCACAAAATCTTTCAATTTCTGTTTGCTATGAAAGGTCTTTATTTCACCTTCATTCACAAATGAGAGCTTAGCAGGATATAATATTCTGGGCTGGCAATTTTTCTCTCTTAGCACCTGTGCTATGTCTCGCCATTCCCTCCTAGCCTGTAGTGTTTCTGATGAGAAGTCTGCTGTGAGTCTGATTGTAGATCCTCTGAGAGTAATCTGACGTGTCTCTCTTGCACATTTTAAGATCTTTTCTTTATGTTTCAGTGAGTTTAATTACCATGTGTCATGGTGAGGATCTCTTTTGGTCATGTTTATTGGGGGTTCTATGAGCTTCCTGTACTAGGATGTCTCTGTCCTTCTCCAAACCTGGAAATTTCTCTGCTAGTATCTCAATAAAAAGGCCTTCTAATCATTTCTCTCTCTCCATTCCTTCAGGAATTCCTAGAACTCGAATGTTGGTTTTTTAATAGTATCCTGTAGATTCCCAACAATATTTTTTAGATTTCTAATTTCCTCTTCTTTTCTTTGGTTTGACTGTATCCTTTCCTGTTCTCTGTCTTCTAGTCCGATATTCTCTCTTCTGTTTCACCCATTCTGTTTTTAAGGCTCTCTAATGTGTTTGTCATTGGATCTATTGAGCTCTTCATTTCATTTTGATTTCTCTTCACTATCACACTTTCCTGTTCTACTAGTTTCTGAGTTTCATTTTGATTCTTCCTTAAAATTTCATTTTCACGAGAGAGCTTTTCAATCCTGTCCAATAAGGATTTCTGTAGTTCAAGGATTTGCTTTTGAAAACTTCTAAATGTTCTTATCATATATTTTTTGAAATCCATATCTTGCATTTCTTCTATCTCATCATCTTCATAATCTTGGTTTGGGGTGTTTTGTTTATTTGGAGGCATCATAGTGTCATTGTTGATCTTGTTCCCTCGATTTTTGTGTTTGTTGCTTGGCATAGTTAATTCTTCTTTCGTCACTGTGCTTTTTTTTTAATTTTATTTTATACTATGTCTGTGTTAAGTGGACTGCCTGCTGTTGGAGGAGCCTTGGAGGCTTGAGATGGGTGTGGCCTGAGAGCTCTGCTTGGTTCTTCCAGGTTACGGGTGTGCAAAGGTGACACCCTCAGGTTATGAGTGGTAAATCTCTCCCTATTTATTTATTTATTTATTTATTTAATTTACTTATTCAGGAGGTAAAAACTACCCCACCACACGGCTGTGCAGAACTGATGGTATTTAGCTTCGGATCTCTGGCTTCTACCCAAAGAGTCTGTGCAGGCTCTGTTTCTCCTCTGGACTCCCACTGGGTTGCCTAGGCTACTGAATTGTAGTGACTCAGTTCCTTAGCTCTCCCCTGTTGTTATGTAAATGCAGAGTAGGGGCCTGCTCTTTGTCTCTTGCTCACCTTTGCAAGGTTGGAGGAGAGAGAAACTCTTCTGTACCAGTACCCCCCCACCTTTTTTCCTTCTATCCTGTAGTCAGTCTGGTGAACTTTCCCACTCCCCTCTAGATTCTGACTGCCATTTCCCCGCCAATGTCTCGGGTTACTGAGCTCACCTCCCCTTCCAGCGCTGATGTGTGGACTCGGAACCCTGGGTATCCCTGCTCTCTCCTCTGGTGTCTGTGTGACATCCACTCCCCTTCCTGCACTGGCCGGGAATTGTTTTTCTAGGAATGAATCACTTTCTTGTTAGAGCTTTGTATTCCACTTTAGTTGGTATTTTTTTCTTTTTTTACTTACTCGAACAGATAATTTTTTTCCTATGGTTTTGAAAGACATGCACCTTCTTCCTGGGCTCCCATGTGGGTGCAGGGGCTCAAGGACTTGGGCCATCTTCTACTGCTTTCCCAGGCCATAGCAGAGAGCTGGATTGGAAGAGGAGCAGTTGGGTCTAGAACCAGAGCCCATATGTGATGCTGGCACTTCAGGCCGGGCCTTTAACTAACTGTGCCATTTGCCAGTCTCATCATTCTTACTCTTATATTTCATAGCATTTCTTAACTGTTTCTGTTTAATAAATTAGTTCTTCAATAGTATTTTCTAAGGGGGTCTTTATGATAGTCTACTCAGACTTGGAGGTCTGGGAATATAGTTACTGTATCCTAACAGTTAACATAGTCCCAACAATCCTAACATAGAATTTTAGAGTTAAAATTTCTTTTTTCAGTGTTTTGAAAAGGCTACAGAATTGTTTTCCTGCTTCTGATGGTTCTCTTGAAAACCCTGATAGCATCCTGAATCTCATTCTTTATGGGTTAGCTACTCTTTGAAAGCTTGTCAGTTTTTTTTTTCTTTGCTTAGTCAACATGATTAAGAATTCATCTTCAGTTCCATGGAAGTATCTGAGTATTCATATTTCCCTCTCAACCCTATTTATCACTCCATAGTCATTTCAAGATTTACCTTTCTTTGAATGATCTTACCTGTTTTTTCATATTTCGGCTTCTTTCCCTTCAATACTTGTTTTAAAGATTTTATTTATTTATTTGAGAGGTAGAGTTACAGATAGAGAAAAGCAGAGACAGAAAGGTCTTCCATCTGCTGATTCACTCCCCAAATGGCTGCAATGGCCATAGCTGGGTCCATCAAGAGCAAGGAGCCAGGAGCTTCTTCCAGGTCTCGCACATGGGTTTAGAAGCACAAGCACTTGGGCCATCTTCTGCTGCTTTCCAAGGACATAGCTAGAGCTGGATTGTAAGAGGAGCAGCCCAGACATGAACCAGCGCTCATATGGCATAAGCCTCAGGAGGAGGCTTAGCCTACTATACCACAGTGCCAGTGCCTCCAATGCATTTTTTAAAATAATTTTTATAAAGATTAATTTATGTGAAAAGCAGAGAGAGGGAGAGAAAGAGAGAGAGAAAGAGCTGTTCCACCCAATGGTTAACTCCCAAAATGGACACAAGCTGGTTCTGGGCCAGACTGAGGCCAGGAGCCATGAACTCCATCCGGATCTCCTACAAAGAGTGGCAGGAAACCAAGTACTTGGGCCATCATAACCTGCCTTCCAGGATGCATTAGCAAGAAGCTAGATCCAAAGTAGAGTAACCAGGACTTGAACCATTGCTCTGATATGGGATGCCAGAGTCACAAGCAGTGGTTTAACCCACTACACCACAATCATGGTTCCGACTTTAAAAATGGAAAGGGAGGGACAGAGCGAGAGAAAGAAAGAAAGAAAGAGAAAGAGGCCGGCGCCGTGGCTCACTAGGTTAATCCTCCGCCTTGCAGCGCCGGCACACCAGGTTCTAGTCCCGGTCGGGGCGCCAGATTCTGTCCCGGTTGCCCCTCTTCCAGGCCAGCTCTCTGCTTTGGCCAGGGAGTGCAGTTGAGGATGGCCCAAGTACTTGGGCCCTGCACCCCATGCGAGACCAGGATAAGTACCTGGCTCCTGCCATCGGATCAGCGCAGTGCACTGGCCACAGCGCACCAGCCGTGGAGGCCATTGGAGGGTGAATCAACAGCAAAAGGAAGACCTTTCTCTCTGTCTCTCTCTCCCACTGTCCACTCTGCCTGTCAAAGAGAGAGAGAGAGAGAGAGAGAGAGAGAGAGAGAGAGAGAGAGAGAGAGAAAGGAAAGAAAGAAAGAAAGAAAAGAAAAAAGAAAAGAAAAGAAGAAAAGAAAAGAAAAGAAAAGTAGAATAATCAATCTCCCATCCACTGGTTCATTTTCCAGGTCAAATCCAGGAAGTGGATGCGCAATCCAGGTCTCCCTTTTAGATGGCGAGTTCCCAAGTACTTTAATCATTACCTGCTGCCTCCCAAGGTGTACATTAGCAGGAAGCTCTATTGGAATAAGAGTAGCTGGGACTTGAACGAGGGACCCTGATGTGGAATGCAGGCATCCCAAGCAGCAGTTAATGTCTGTGACAATGGCTGCTCCTCCTCTATTTATTTTCTCTCTTGTTAGGATTCCTATTATAAGAAGGTTGTCATTTCTATGTCTCCTGTATTTCTTTTGTATTTTTCATCTGTTCTTCCTTCCAAATGCCTTTGAAAAGTACCTTGACCTAATATTGGTCTATGTCCATTTTCCTGTGTATCTCATCTAATTTATAAGTAGGGTTTGAATACATAATAATCCTACTACTTTGTTTTTTACAATTGTACATGATTCATCACTTCATTCTATGGCTCGAGTTTTGCTAGTCTTGTCATCTAGGAAGATACCTTAATTTATTCCCTTTCTGGTTGTCTAGTTATTTTATATATAAAATTTTTTCTCCCTTCTCTACCAAGTCATAACCACTTCCTGATTCTCTAGGGGTTTCTTCTGCTATTTGTCTAAAGATTTCTTTACTTATTTGAAAGCAGACTTAGAGAGAGAGAGTCAGAAGAAGACACAGAAAGAGAGAGTGATCTTCCATCTGCTGCTTCACTCCACAGATGGCTCAGATGGCTGGAGCTGGGCTGCTCCTAAGTCAGGAGCCAGGAGCTTCTTCTAGGTTTCCCATGTGGGTGCAGGGGACCAAGGATTTGGGCCATCCTCTGCTGCTTTCGCAGGCACATTAGCAGGGTCCAGGATCTGAAGTGGAGCAGCTGGGACTATAATTGGCACCCATTTGGGATGCTGGCATTGGTGGTGGCACTTTATTTGCTATATCACAGCAAGGGCCCCTTATTTTCCTTCTTACACCCACTCAACACTTCTGTTACGTTTTGGGTTTGGATTTTTGGAAGTAAGACTGCCATTTTGTTTTCATTTCAGGGGCCCTGAGATCCCCCCCCCTTTTTTTAAGATTTATTAATTCCTTTGAAAGTCTCTAAGTTACACACAGAGAGAAGGAGAGGCAGAGAGAGAGAGAGTCTTCCATCTGCTGGTTCACTCCCCAATTGGCTGTAATGGCCTGAGTTGGGCTGATCTGAGGCCAGGAGCCAGGCACTTCTTCCCAGTCTCCCACATGGGTACAGGGGCCCAAGGACTTGGGCCATCTTCTACTGCTTTCCCAGGCCATAGCAGAGAGCAGGACTGGAAGTAGAGCAGCCAAGACTCACACCCACGCCCATATGGATCGCTGGTACTGCAGGCAATGAATTTACCCACTATGCCACAGCACTGGTCCCTGATATATCCCTTTTCTGACTCAGCCCTCACCAGGGTTTGCTTAAACTTTGCTTCCAGTGAACTAGAACAGGAGATAGTCTCTAAGTAATCATAGTATTTGTCTGGAAGTTAAGATGTTCAATCTAAGAAAATGTAGCAGGACATAAATGCAAAAGACAGATCAAGCTATGCACATTCATGAAACACAAACTGGGCATTTTATTGAAACAGTGAAATTTGTTTTGAACATGCTTGTATTGAATTTTTATAGTCACTTAGGAGTCTTCTTTATCCTGGAAGTGAAACAAGAAAATATTATTACAAATTGCTCAGAAACACATTTGTGGGATATAGGTAAATCATAGGAACCTAAGAGAGCCTTCAGAACTCACAAAGCAAGCTTAGTAAAATCAGTTTGTAATCCATATTCATGAAAGTCACATTAAGGGACAGAATGTCTTCCAGGACAAAAACAAAACAAAACAAAACAAACAAACAAACAAAAAAAACGAAAGAGCACGTTGTGACAAAAGCTAATTAATTACCAGGTAGTATTTATTAAAATTTATTTGAAAGAGTAGAGGGAGATTGGGAGAGAAGAGAGGAGGGAAGAGAGTGAGAGAACGAGAGTGAGAGAGAGAGCGAGAGTGTGAGAGGAAGAGCGATCTTCCATCTGCTTGTTCACTCCCCAAATGCCAGCAATATCTGGGATTATGCCAGAAGACTGGAACTCAATCATCCAGCTGAGTGACAAGGATTCAAATACTTGAGCCATCCATTGCTGTCTCCTAAGGTGTTTATTAGCAGGAAGCTGGATCACAACTGGAGGTGGGACTCAAACTCAGACACTTCAATATGAGATGTGAGTGTCTCAAAGTGGTGTCTTAATCACTGTTCATGCCCAACCCATTCCACAGTAGTCTTATCTCTAAAGTTAAAACATGGCTTCAGAATTAACAATGGTTGTTATTTCTGGGGGTAGAATTCATTTCCAGTGTTCTATAGCAAGGATGCATTGCTTTTGTAATTAAAATATTTAATGGCATTTTCATAGGGCAATTATCATATAAATATGGCAATCACTGCAATGAAAAATGGAGCAATATTCTTATAATGTTGACAGTTGTCCTAATTTCTATCAGAAAGAGCAGAACAGTACTATAAGTTATCATGCATTTGTATGATTGACTATCATGTAATCAATAAAATGACAATGTAGGTCTACATTAATATAGAAAAACTTCAAAGATATGCTGATAAGTGAAACAAAAGCAAGTTCAGAAACACGCAATGTGAGCTCATTTTCACTTGGTACATTATGTCTATATTTGGAGAAAAATGCAAGGTATACTAACAAGCAAAAAATAAAGCAGAGCACTGCTTAAGAGACAGAGCAAGCCTCAGATTGAGAGCCAGGTGTGTTAGGAATGTTGGAATTTTCAGACCAGTATTTAAAGGAATCATGAGAAGTGTGCCATGGAGCGCCAAACGTAAAAAGCCAGTTCCAATCCTGGCTGCTGTATTTCTGATATAGCTCCCCACTAATGTGCCTGGGAAAGCAGTGGAAAATGACATAAGTCCTTGGATCCAAGCACCGACACAGGAGACCCGAAGAAGCTCCTAAGTCCTGGCTTCAGCCTGGCCAAGCTGGGTTATTGTGGCCATTTTGGGAGTGAACCAGCAGATGGAAATTCATATTCTCTTTCTCTCTCTTCCTCCTTCACCCCTCCCTCCTTCACACCTTCTCTCTCTTTCTCTGACTGTGCCTTTCAAATAAATAAAAATAAATCTCAAGTTTCTGTATGCCAAGGTGAGGAAATTACCCAAAGATTATTAAATAAATTTTAAAAATCATACATCAAAGAAGGGACTACAACCCAAAGTATGTAAGAAACTTAAACTACTCAATAACAAGAAAATAAACAATCCAAATAGACAAAAGTACCCAACTTGACATTTGTCGAGAAGACATGCAAATGGCCAACAGATACATGAAATAAAAAACTCAACAGTTTTAATCAGGGAATGCAAACTGAAACCATAATGAGATTATTACCTCTCACCTGTTAGAATAGCTCTTATGAAGAAGATGTAACAAGCACCAGTTATGGTTTGGACAAAAGGAAGCCCTTGCACGCTGTTGGCAGAAATAAGTTAGTCTAGTCATTTTGAAATCTAGTATGGTGGTTCCTCAAAAAATGAAAAGTAGAATTACCCTAGGATGAGCAATCCCACTTCTGGATACATATCAACCGGAACTGAAATCAATGCATTGGAGAGATGTCTGTACTTCCCTGCAACATTTTCACAGTACTCAAGATCTGAAAACAACTTAATGTCCAGTAGTAGATGAACGGGTAAAGAATAGGTGGTATACATGCATAATGGCATACTATTTAGCTTTTAAAAATAAAGGAGTTCTGTCATTTGCAACAACATGAATGTATCTAGAAGACACTCTGCCAAGTAAAACAAGTCAAGAACATAGAGACAGATAGTACATGATCTCACTTATACATGGAACCCAGAGAGTTGAATTCATAACGGTAGAGCAGATTGATGATGACCAGAGACTGAAGCAAGGGAGTTCTCAGGAAGAAGGGACATGTTTGTCAAAGGGTACAAAGTTTTCTTTAGACAGGAGGAGTAATTCCTAGGATTCTCTTGTACAACATAATTGTCAGAGTTACTGTAGCATATGTCACAAAATTGTGAATTTTGTCAAAGATTTATTCATTCATTTGAAAGGTAGAGTGATCAGGGGAGATTGAGCGATCTTCTACCCAGTGATTCACTTCCCAAATGCTTGCAATAGCTGAAGATTGGCCAGGACAAAGCCAGAAGCCCAGAACTCCATCTGGGCCTCTGAAGGGTGTGAACTGGGACTCATGCACATGGTCCATCATGCACTACCTTCCCTGGCACATCAGTGGGAAATTGGATCTGACGTGGTATAGCCAGATCGCAAACCCACCTTTTGATAGGATGTGGGCAATCCCAAGCTTAATGTGCTGTGCCACATTGCCTACCATGAAAGAGTAGATTTTAAGTTTCTATACCACAAAGAAATGATGTGTCTGTGGATGCATGTGATACTTAGCCTGATTTGATCATTCTCCAATATATGCATATATTGAACAATCATATTGTACTGCATAAGTATATACAGCTACTATTTTCAAGAGAAATGTGAAATAATTAAATGTATTATTAATGTTTTGCATTGTCAGCTAGATACTGTCAACTACATGGTAGACACAGTGCTGGCTAAAAATAAAGCTTTAAGAAGGAGAAGGAGAGAAAACAACAATATCACTATACAGTGATGTTTTAGTGACAAATTTACTTTTTGGGTTTTTTTGACAGGTAGAGTTATAGACAGAGAGACAGAGAGAAAGGTCTTCCTTCTGTTGGTTCATCCCCCAAATGGCCACTATGGCCGGTGCTCCGCCGATCTGAAGCCAAGAGCCAAGTGCTTCTTTCTGGTCTCCCATGTGGGTCCAGGGCCCAAGGACTTGGGCCATCCTCCACTGCCCTCCCAGGCCACAGCAGAGAGCTGGACTGGAAGAGGAGCAACCGGGACTAGAACCCGGCATCCATTTGGGATGCCGTCACTGCAGGCAGTGGATTAACCAAGTGAGCCACAGCACTGGTCCCGATAAATTTGCTTTTAACATTTATTTACTTTCATCTGTTTGAAAGGTAGAGAGAGAGAGAGAGACAGACAGACAGACAGACAGACTGATTTAGTACTCCAGTGCCCACAACCACCTAAGGCTGGGTCAGGCTTAAATCAGGAGCTGGGAACTCAATGTTGTTCTCCCACATGGGTGGCGAGGACCCAGATACTTGAGCCATCAGCACCTGCTGCCTCCCAGGATGTGCATTAGCAGGAGTCTGAATTGGAACTCCAGATGCAGCTCAAACCCAGTGACCACCATTTGGGATGGGGGCGTCCCTAGCAGTTTCTTAATTACTGTGCCAAAGGCCTGTAGTTTTTCTTCTTTTTCCGTGCTTATATTTTATTTATTTTCCTGAAAGTCGTTTGTTAAAACATACCTAGTGTATATTCTGAAAAAAGGAATTTCATTTTAGCAAAACAAAATAATTTCAGTTATTTAAGGAAAGTAAAAAAGGACATGGAGTGGCAGACGGGTCAGCATGAGAACAAGACAGGGTCAGGGAGTTGTCTCGGGTTGTCCACAACCGGCATGCAGGGCCAGGGTGCATGTCAGGTACATCCTTGCAGCAGAGACAAATCGAAATCGTGATCTTAAGTCCCAGTCATATTGATGTCCCATGATTAGTATCTGCCCTGATTCTGTACTCACCAGCCAACTTTCTAGTTTATAATTTGTATCTGAAGTAGCTTTTTAAAGTAGAAGGCAAATGTTCTAACAAGTCAATGCAAACATCTGAAAATTAAGATTATCATATACTTAGTTTCAATAATGCAAAGCCCCAGCTAAGACCTGCATAGAGAAGTAAAGGATTTTGATGTAGCATACTATGTGCCAGCTGTGAGTTTTCAACAAAGATTTAATGATAAAATTCCAAGAGCCAAAGAGTCACAGAGACACAGGCTGAGTGAAAAGAGAAATGGCAGACAGTCATTCTCAGAGCCCTGATCTCACCCTATTTGATAAGATTTTCCTGATTCAATTCAGCATTGAAACTCTGCAGTTGACAGTCTGTTTCATGTGTCTGTGATGTGGTACAGGAACATATCTGAAATTCTGCTTCCCCTTAACTTCTGCATCTAAAATGCCTGACCCTGGGAGTTGGCATTGCAGTACGGTGGGTTAAGCTGACTCTTGAGATGCCTGGTTGGTTGGTTGGTTTTACATTTTTCAGAAATGAAATCCTCATGTCTGTGACACACCAAACTCTTACTTTTGGCAACTGCCTGGTGCCACAGGAGAAAGGTTAGGGAAACGAAAGCCAGATGATGAAAAACCTACTTTCCAGGGTGCTCCCAAGCCTTACCGTGTTTTAATGGACGTGAGAGATTTCCTGAAGGTAGACTGGATGTCTAACTCGAGCAGCCTTGGAATGTCTGGATATCCACCCAACTGGTCCCAGGGTATATTTGTTGGTGTCTTCTCTGTTATTGGGTAGCTTGAATCGCATATATCAGTTTTCCAGATGGCATCCATCTGGTCATCTTGGTGTCTGCAGAGTCAGAGAAGCGTTAAGTGAAAGTGCGTGGTTGGGCTGTGCCAATGGACATTCAAAATGTCTGAGTCTTACTCTCCCCTCAGTGCTTCACCACTGCCTCATCCTGTTTTGCCCTCCCCTTGCACTGACAAGCATCGGCTATGCCCACTACGACAGACAGGTGGATGAAAAACTAGAACTTTCTGAAAAAATGGTTAACAAGGCTGAATTTCCATGACTTCACCTAGAAATCCATATTAAAATACCTTCTTAGCATTATGAAGTACAGCAGACGTGGGTGTTTTCTGCTCCCTTCCCAGAGCTCCTCCGGGAGTTAATGCTTCTAAGCTTTTTTATTATACATTCTTAATGTAATTTATTTCTTAATGAGGAAGAATGCATTCCCCCTTTGTGTTTTTAGAAAGGAACTCAAGACCAATAAATCAACCTTTTGGTAAATTAGTTCAGAGAATTAATACTCCCTTCGACTCTCCCCTGCACCGTATCATAGTGGTGAGGAAGACGAGGATCTTGGATGGAAAAACTACTTTAGGTTTTGCTCATCATCTGAACACGTCAGTCTTTCCACCACATACCTAATATTCTTGACAGGTTGCATATCCTCTTCTGCTGGTGGCTGTTGGAATGTCTGCTGTTGGAATGTCTGTTGTTGGAATGTCTGTTGAACAAATTCTCTAGAGGAAGGTATCTCCTTTTTATGGATGTGCAAAGGAATTGGTCGACTAAGATTCAATTTATATGTCTCTTGGAGCTATAAAAAGTTAAATCAGAAAGAGGATGTCATAAAAAGAAAGGAGCAGACTCTTTAGGGAGGTCTTCTGAACTGGCCCTACTCTAACTCCAGCTCCTTCTTTACCCTGCACTTGCAAGTCTTCCTCCTCGTCAAACTCCTCTCCTACATGCGCAATTTCAGAGAGGGAATCTATGGCAAATCAAAACTTGGGTCCCAGTTAAGCTCCAGTCTTGGTCCTAATTGTGAAACTTTGTGTTAGTTGCTTATTTATCTACACCTGTTTATCTTTATTTCTAAAATGGGAATAACAGGAGTATGGACATTGTATAAGGCAGCATATGTGAAATATAAATTGTGATGCACTATGCAAACCTAAGATAGCCAGCATTTACTGAATACTCACTGAATGGTGGACACTGAGCCTGGCACTTCCCACGTCAGCTCATTTGGAATTTACAACTACCTGAGAGTTGGGAATTTTTATTTGTGTCTTACATATGGAGGAGCTAAGGAAAACTTCAGTTTGGGGGCATGTATTATGGTGCAGCTTATTTTTTTAAAAAGATTTATTTATTTATTTGAAAGTTGGAGTTACACAGAGAGAGAAGGAGAGGCAGAGTTAGAGAGAGAGAGGTCTTCCATCCACTGGTTCACTCCCCAGTTGTCCACATCAGCCAGAGCTGTGTTGTTCCGAAGCCAGGAACCAAGAGATTTTTCAAGGTCTCCCACGTGGATACAGGGGACCAAGGACTGGGGCCATCTCTGCTGCTTTCCCAGGCCATAGTAGAGAGCAGGATTGGAAATGGAGCACCAGGATTTGACCTTGCACCCATATGGAATGCCATCACGATAGGCAGCAGCTTTACTCACTAAGCCACAGCGCCCGCCCCTGTGATGCAG